>NW_028136494.1:1200000-1756680 GCF_964662115.1 Mustela nivalis | reverse complement strand
TGCCTGCTCTCTCCTGGGAAACTCTGTCCATTCCTTTGGCCACACACCTCCAGAATATGAGAAACCTCAAGGCCCCCGAGGACATACCATTACCGGGAGCCTCCCTGCACACACAGGGGCCTTTGGACACAAGCTGAGCTGCTACCTCCATGAAGGCATGCACACCGATGTCAACAGAGATAGACGGTTGAGCCCGACAGTCCCTTAGGCCCTAATCTCAACTCTTGCTTTGTTTTCCAGGTGTCACTCCTCAGAGGCTTTGGTTCGAAGAACAGGATATGGGGCTTTCCTGAGGCACTGAACAGAACTTCTCTCGTCTCCACATGGGAAGCTTCCTTGTTGGAGCCGTGTCAAACACCTCAGGTTGGAGAATCCTGCAGAGTCCCTGAGCCACCTCCACATTCCAAGGTCTCCCAGGCCACCAAGCCACAGTAGGACTCATCTTCAGGAGAGTCCATTTCAACTCTCCCCTCTGGGTAGCTCACCCAGGAGCCCGCAGATTGAGCCTGCCTTGTCCTGACTAAAGAGTGGGAATATGAGGTGGCGTTCCCAGGCATCCATGCTTAGACACCTGCTCTCGAGTCTTTCCGTATGGGGCCTCCTGGAACCATCCAATAGCACTCGACTTTCGTGCAGAAGGAAACCTTGAGGTTTGGAGTAGTTCACAAATCCCATCGTAGGCAAACCTTCCTGGCCTCATGAGGCCCCCACACCATTCAGGAAGAGGCCATGCTGGACAAAAACTCTAGCCTGAGGCACGTCTCAGAGTTGAAATGACCTCAGTGCAGGAGATCTCGATTCAGCCTCTCAGAGTGGGGCTGCCGTGCCATCGGTCCCAAACCTCACGCTAGCTTGTGTTTCCAGACTTCCTTCCTCACACTCCTGGCAAACAAGCCCTCCGGACTAGGAACTCCAGAACCACAACCCAGCCCAGGGTCTGCCCAAGGGAAGAAAAACGTTTCCCTGTGGGGCTCTCTCCAGAAAACCCAGATGAGGATCAACCTGCTCGGGCCTCGACGGTACCCGAACTGGATAGGCTGCTCTGGGCACTCATGCTCTGTCTGACACAGCCTGAAGCCAGACGTCCAGACAGACAAGGAGACAGCTGTCCGCACACCCAGCACTTCGGAAACACCATGGTCTTATGCCGTCACCTCTTCCTAACCTTGGTTTTCAGATATCTGAACCTAGACTTTATATCAATTCTCCACACAGCTGGGTATCGCAAGCACAACACAGAACTCCTCCTTCCCCGTGGCTGTAAAGCTTGCTCTTGGCATGGAGTCACACCTTCAGGGTGGGAGAAACCTTCCTGGTCCCTGATGGCACGCCCAAACTTGAGTGCTGCTTGGGCACAAATTCACACTCTGACCCTCAGCATGAGCCCCATGTCAAAGAAGGGCCTGTCAGGGCCTGGGCCAAGAGCCCGCATATGGGGCTTGCCAAGCCCCTATGCACCCAATCCTCACCAGTGTTTGAGTTTTCCAGTCGCCCCGCCCGTACCTGGGGCTCTGCTCTGGAATCCCTTTCTTGGAGAGACACATGAGCCAGACAACACGACTCCACCCTTCCCACAAAATGACCCCAAACTCTTGGGAGCTGGGACAAATCCCCAGAGAGGGATACTCGTCCACAGTCCCTGAGGCCACCCCTCCAATCCACGGCTATCTCGGACACAACATCCAGAGACAAAAGCCTGAAGGAACGCCTCCCACTCGCCCTTGTTTCAGAGGCCCAGGAGCTCTCTCTCGGGCTGTACATCTGGCCTGCCATACCCTAGGCGCCACTCATAAGCTGAGTTTGTGTTTTCAGACTTCTGTGCCCTCAGCCTGGACCCACACAACCGCCAGGCTAGGGCCTCTGGAGACACAGCGAAAGATTGTGCCTGCCCTCTCCAAGGAAATTCTGCCCAATCCATTGACCACAACCCTACAGGTTAGGGAAAAGCTCCAAGGCCCCTGAGGCCATCAATAGTGTAGGCCACCCTGGACTAAGAGGGGCTCTCTGACACCAGCGGAGCAACTATCTCCACTTAGACTCTCAGACAGTGTCCCCAGAGACAGAAGGTTGAAATGGACAGGCCCCCAGGCCCTAATCTGAACCTTAGCTATGGTTTCCATGTGTCCGTCCTCAGAGGTCTGTTTTCGTAGAACAGCACACGGGGCTTTTCTGAGGCACCAAACCAAACCCCTCTCGCCTCCACATGGGGAGCTTACTTACTGGGGATGTATCAAACCCTTCAGGTAGGAGAGTTCCGCAGGGCCACTGAAAAACCAGCACATTCCAAGGTTTCCATGGACCCAAACGCACATTATGACGCATCCTCAGGAGAGGCCATTTCAACTCAGCCCCCTGGTTAGCGTGCCCCAGAGGCAGCAGATCAAACATATCTTGTGGCTAATGGCCAATGGGAATGCGAGGCATGCTGTACAGGGATCCATCCTTCGAACCGTGCTCTCCAGTCCTACCGTTTGGTATGTCCTGGAGCCATGCAACAGGACTCGAATGTCCCACAGAAGGAAACCTGGTGGTTTGGGGCAACCTCCAAACTCAGCGTGGGAAAACTTCCTTGGCCTCATGAGGCCCCCGCTTCATGAAGGTGCCATCATGGACACATACTCCAGCCTCAGCCAACGTCTGATCCTCAGCCTGACTTCAGATGCAGGAGATTTTGATTCAGCCTCTGCCTAGTGGGCCTGCTCTGCCCTTGGCTCCAATCCTCAGTTTAGCTTGTGTTCCTAGACTTCCGTCCTCACACTCCTGGCCCACAAACCCTCCCTTCTGGGAATTCTGGGGCCACAATGAAGCACTCCGCCTGCCTCCCAGGAGAAAAACTTTGTCTATGGTGCTGCCCAGAAACCCCAAATGAGGATCAAACTGCTTGGCCCTCGGCAACACCCCAATTGCATAGGCTACCTTAAACACTGATGCTCTGTCGCAAATAGCCTGAGCCCAGACCTTCCAACAGACATCGACACAGCTGGCTGCACACCCAGCACATTGGACCCGCCACTGCCTTAGGCCACCATCCATTCCCAACCTGGGTTTTCAGTCATCAGAACCTAGACCTTATCTCCAATCCCTGCACAGGGCGGAACCTGATGCACAAGTCAGAACCCCTCCTTCCCCATGGCAAGAAACCTTGCTGCTGGCAGTGAGTCAAACCTTCAGTGTAGGAGAAAACGGCATGGCCCATGAGGCCACGCCCATGTGTGAGGGCCGCCTTGGGCACAAACACACATTGTGACCCTCAGCGTGAGTACCTTATTCAAGTAACGCCTCTCAGTGATTGGACCAATAGCCCGCATATGTGGCTTGCCATGCCCATAGGCACGCAGGACTAACTAGATCGTGTGTATTCCAGTTGAGGGAACCCACTGCTGTGCTCTAGAGTCCCTCTCCTGGGGGGTCCCCTGTGGCAGAAAACAGTACTCTTCCCTTCCCACAGAATGAACCCAAACACTTGGGAGCTTGGACAATCCCCCGAGAGGAAGGCTCTTCCTCGGCCCCTGAAGCAACCCCTACCCTGAACGGCCACTGTGAACGCAACACCCAGAGACAAAAGCCTGAGCGACTGCCTCCCACTTGCCCTCCTTTGATATCCAGAGGATCTCCCCTCTCGGACTGGAGATCAGGCCTGCCATTACCTTGGCCCCTACCTGAGCCAAGTTTGCTTTTTCAGACATCTGTCCCCACAGCCCTGGCAAACACAGCCTCTAGGCTGGGTCCTCTGGAGCCATACCACAGGACCATGCCTGCTCTCTCCTGGGAAACTCTGTCCATTCCTTTGGCCACACACCTCCAGAATATGAGAAACCTCAAGGCCCCCGAGGACATACCATTACCGGGAGCCTCCCTGCACACACAGGGGCCTTCGGACACAAGCGGAGCTGCTACCTCCATGAAGGCATGCACACCGATGTCAACAGAGATAGAAGGTTGAGCCGGACAGGCCCTTAGGCCCTAATCTCAACTCTTGCTTTGTTTTCCAGGTGTCACTCCTCAGAGGCTTTGGTTCGAAGAACAGGATATGGGGCTTTCCTGAGGCACTGAACAGAACTTCTCTCGTCTCCACATGGGAAGCTTCCTTGTTGGAGCCGTGTCAAACACCTCAGGTTGGAGAATCCTGCAGAGTCCCTGAGCCACCTCCACATTCCAAGGTCTCCCAGGCCACCAAGCCACAGTAGGACTCATCTTCAGGAGAGTCCATTTCAACTCTCCCCTCTGGGTAGCTCACCCAGGAGCCCGCAGATTGAGCCTGCCTTGTCCTGACTAAAGAGTGGGAATATGAGGTGGCGTTCCCAGGCATCCATGCTTAGACACCTGCTCTCGAGTCTTTCCGTATGGGGCCTCCTGGAACCATCCAATAGCACTCGACTTTCGTGCAGAAGGAAACCTTGAGGTTTGGAGTAGTTCACAAATCCCATCGTAGGCAAACCTTCCTGGCCTCATGAGGCCCCCACACCATTCAGGAAGAGGCCATGCTGGACAAAAACTCTAGCCTGAGGCACGTCTCAGAGTTGAAATGACCTCAGTGCAGGAGATCTCGATTCAGCCTCTCAGAGTGGGGCTGCCGTGCCATCGGTCCCAAACCTCACGCTAGCTTGTGTTTCCAGACTTCCTTCCTCACACTCCTGGCAAACAAGCCCTCCGGACTAGGAACTCCAGAACCACAACCCAGCCCAGGGTCTGCCCAAGGGAAGAAAAACGTTTCCCTGTGGGGCTCTCTCCAGAAAACCCAGATGAGGATCAACCTGCTCGGGCCTCGACGGTACCCGAACTGGATAGGCTGCTCTGGGCACTCATGCTCTGTCTGACACAGCCTGAAGCCAGACGTCCAGACAGACAAGGAGACAGCTGTCCGCACACCCAGCACTTCGGAAACACCATGGTCTTATGCCGTCACCTCTTCCTAACCTTGGTTTTCAGATATCTGAACCTAGACTTTATATCAATTCTCCACACAGCTGGGTATCGCAAGCACAACACAGAACTCCTCCTTCCCCGTGGCTGTAAAGCTTGCTCTTGGCATGGAGTCACACCTTCAGGGTGGGAGAAACCTTCCTGGTCCCTGATGGCACGCCCAAACTTGAGTGCTGCTTGGGCACAAATTCACACTCTGACCCTCAGCATGAGCCCCATGTCAAAGAAGGGCCTGTCAGGGCCTGGGCCAAGAGCCCGCATATGGGGCTTGCCAAGACCCTATGCACCCAATCCTCACCAGTGTTTGAGTTTTCCAGTCGCCCCGCCCGTACCTGGGTCTCTGCTCTGGAATCCCTTTCTTGGAGAGACACATGAGCCAGACAACACGACTCCACCCTTCCCACAAAATGACCCCAAACTCTTGGGAGCTGGGACAAATCCCCAGAGAGGGATACTCGTCCACAGTCCCTGAGGCCACCCCTCCAATACACGGCTATCTCGGACACAACATCCAGAGACAAAAGCCTGAAGGAACGCCTCCCACTCGCCCTTGTTTCAGAGGCCCAGGAGCTCTCTCTCGGGCTGTACATCTGGCCTGCCATACCCTAGGCGCCACTCATAAGCTGAGTTTGTGTTTTCAGACTTCTGTGCCCTCAGCCTGGACCCACACAACCGCCAGGCTAGGGCCTCTGGAGACACAGCGAAAGATTGTGCCTGCCCTCTCCAAGGAAATTCTGCCCAATCCATTGACCACAACCCTACAGGTTAGGGAAAAGCTCCAAGGCCCCTGAGGCCATCAATAGTGTAGGCCACCCTGGACTAAGAGGGGCTCTCTGACACCAGCGGAGCAACTATCTCCACTTAGACTCTCAGACAGTGTCCCCAGAGACAGAAGGTTGAAATGGACAGGCCCCCAGGCCCTAATCTGAACCTTAGCTATGGTTTCCATGTGTCCGTCCTCAGAGGTCTGTTTTCGTAGAACAGCACACGGGGCTTTTCTGAGGCACCAAACCAAACCCCTCTCGCCTCCACATGGGGAGCTTACTTACTGGGGATGTATCAAACCCTTCAGGTAGGAGAGTTCCGCAGGGCCACTGAAAAACCAGCACATTCCAAGGTTTCCATGGACCCAAACGCACATTATGACGCATCCTCAGGAGAGGCCATTTCAACTCAGCCCCCTGGTTAGCGTGCCCCAGAGGCAGCAGATCAAACATATCTTGTGGCTAATGGCCAATGGGAATGCGAGGCATGCTGTACAGGGATCCATCCTTCGAACCGTGCTCTCCAGTCCTACCGTTTGGTATGTCCTGGAGCCATGCAACAGGACTCGAATGTCCCACAGAAGGAAACCTGGTGGTTTGGGGCAACCTCCAAACTCAGCGTGGGAAAACTTCCTTGGCCTCATGAGGCCCCCGCTTCATGAAGGTGCCATCATGGACACATACTCCAGCCTCAGCCAACGTCTGATCCTCAGCCTGACTTCAGATGCAGGAGATTTTGATTCAGCCTCTGCCTAGTGGGCCTGCTCTGCCCTTGGCTCCAATCCTCACTTTAGCTTGTGTTCCTAGACTTCCGTCCTCACACTCCTGGCCCACAAACCCTCCCTTCTGGGAATTCTGGGGCCACAATGAAGCACTCCGCCTGCCTCCCAGGAGAAAAACTTTGTCTATGGTGCTGCCCAGAAACCCCAAATGAGGATCAAACTGCTTGGCCCTCGGCAACACCCCAATTGCATAGGCTACCTTAAACACTGATGCTCTGTCGCAAATAGCCTGAGCCCAGACCTTCCAACAGACACCGACACAGCTGGCTGCACACCCAGCACATTGGACCCGCCACTGCCTTAGGCCACCATCCATTCCCAACCTGGGTTTTCAGTCATCAGAACCTAGACCTTATCTCCAATCCCTGCACAGGGGGGAACCTGATGCACAAGTCAGAACCCCTCCTTCCCCATGGCAAGAAACCTTGCTGCTGGCAGTGAGTCAAACCTTCAGTGTAGGAGAAAACGGTATGACCCATGAGGCCACGCCCATGTGTGAGGGCCGCCTTGGGCACAAACACACATTGTGACCCTCAGCGTGAGTACCTTATTCAAGTAACGCCTCTCAGTGATTGGACCAAGAGCCCGCATATGTGGCTTGCCATGCCCATAGGCACGCAGGACTAACTAGATGGTGTGTATTCCAGTTGAGGGAACCCACTGCTGTGCTCTAGAGTCCCTCTCCTGGGGGGTCCCCTGTGGCAGAAAACAGTACTCTTCCCTTCCCACAGAATGAACCCAAACACTTGGGAGCTTGGACAATCCCCCGAGAGGAAGGCTCTTCCTCGGCCCCTGAAGCAACCCCTACCCTGAACGGCCACTGTGAACGCAACACCCAGAGACAAAAGCCTGAGCGACTGCCTCCCACTTGCCCTCCTTTGATATCCAGAGGATCTCCCCTCTCGGACCGGAGATCAGGCCTGCCATTACCTTGGCCCCTACCTGAGCCAAGTTTGCTTTTTCAGACATCTGTCCCCACAGCCCTGGCAAACACAGCCTCTAGGCTGGGTCCTCTGGAGCCATACCACAGGACCATGCCTGCTCTCTCCTGGGAAACTCTGTCCATTCCTTTGGCCACACACCTCCAGAATATGAGAAACCTCAAGGCCCCCGAGGACATACCATTACCGGGAGCCTCCCTGCACACACAGGGGCCTTTGGACACAAGCTGAGCTGCTACCTCCATGAAGGCATGCACACCGATGTCAACAGAGATAGACGGTTGAGCCCGACAGTCCCTTAGGCCCTAATCTCAACTCTTGCTTTGTTTTCCAGGTGTCACTCCTCAGAGACTTTGGTTCGAAGAACAGGATATGGGGCTTTCCTGAGGCACTGAACAGAACTTCTCTCGTCTCCACATGGGAAGCTTCCTTGTTGGAGCCGTGTCAAACACCTCAGGTTGGAGAATCCTGCAGAGTCCCTGAGCCACCTCCACATTCCAAGGTCTCCCAGGCCACCAAGCCACAGTAGGACTCATCTTCAGGAGAGTCCATTTCAACTCTCCCCTCTGGGTAGCTCACCCAGGAGCCCGCAGATTGAGCCTGCCTTGTCCTGACTAAAGAGTGGGAATATGAGGTGGCGTTCCCAGGCATCCATGCTTAGACACCTGCTCTCGAGTCTTTCCGTATGGGGCCTCCTGGAACCATCCAATAGCACTCGACTTTCGTGCAGAAGGAAACCTTGAGGTTTGGAGTAGTTCACAAATCCCATCGTAGGCAAACCTTCCTGGCCTCATGAGGCCCCCACACCATTCAGGAAGAGGCCATGCTGGACAAAAACTCTAGCCTGAGGCACGTCTCAGAGTTGAAATGACCTCAGTGCAGGAGATCTCGATTCAGCCTCTCAGAGTGGGGCTGCCGTGCCATCGGTCCCAAACCTCACGCTAGCTTGTGTTTCCAGACTTCCTTCCTCACACTCCTGGCAAACAAGCCCTCCGGACTAGGAACTCCAGAACCACAACCCAGCCCAGGGTCTGCCCAAGGGAAGAAAAACGTTTCCCTGTGGGGCTCTCTCCAGAAAACCCAGATGAGGATCAACCTGCTCGGGCCTCGACGGTACCCGAACTGGATAGGCTGCTCTGGGCACTCATGCTCTGTCTGACACAGCCTGAAGCCAGACGTCCAGACAGACAAGGAGACAGCTGTCCGCACACCCAGCACTTCGGAAACACCATGGTCTTATGCCGTCACCTCTTCCTAACCTTGGTTTTCAGATATCTGAACCTAGACTTTATATCAATTCTCCACACAGCTGGGTATCGCAAGCACAACACAGAACTCCTCCTTCCCCGTGGCTGTAAAGCTTGCTCTTGGCATGGAGTCACACCTTCAGGGTGGGAGAAACCTTCCTGGTCCCTGATGGCACGCCCAAACTTGAGTGCTGCTTGGGCACAAATTCACACTCTGACCCTCAGCATGAGCCCCATGTCAAAGAAGGGCCTGTCAGGGCCTGGGCCAAGAGCCCGCATATGGGGCTTGCCAAGCCCCTATGCACCCAATCCTCACCAGTGTTTGAGTTTTCCAGTCGCCCCGCCCGTACCTGGGGCTCTGCTCTGGAATCCCTTTCTTGGAGAGACACATGAGCCAGACAACACGACTCCACCCTTCCCACAAAATGACCCCAAACTCTTGGGAGCTGGGACAAATCCCCAGAGAGGGATACTCGTCCACAGTCCCTGAGGCCACCCCTCCAATCCACGGCTATCTCGGACACAACATCCAGAGACAAAAGCCTGAAGGAACGCCTCCCACTCGCCCTTGTTTCAGAGGCCCAGGAGCTCTCTCTCGGGCTGTACATCTGGCCTGCCATACCCTAGGCGCCACTCATAAGCTGAGTTTGTGTTTTCAGACTTCTGTGCCCTCAGCCTGGACCCACACAACCGCCAGGCTAGGGCCTCTGGAGACACAGCGAAAGATTGTGCCTGCCCTCTCCAAGGAAATTCTGCCCAATCCATTGACCACAACCCTACAGGTTAGGGAAAAGCTCCAAGGCCCCTGAGGCCATCAATAGTGTAGGCCACCCTGGACTAAGAGGGGCTCTCTGACACCAGCGGAGCAACTATCTCCACTTAGACTCTCAGACAGTGTCCCCAGAGACAGAAGGTTGAAATGGACAGGCCCCCAGGCCCTAATCTGAACCTTAGCTATGGTTTCCATGTGTCCGTCCTCAGAGGTCTGTTTTCGTAGAACAGCACACGGGGCTTTTCTGAGGCACCAAACCAAACCCCTCTCGCCTCCACATGGGGAGCTTACTTACTGGGGATGTATCAAACCCTTCAGGTAGGAGAGTTCCGCAGGGCCACTGAAAAACCAGCACATTCCAAGGTTTCCATGGACCCAAACGCACATTATGACGCATCCTCAGGAGAGGCCATTTCAACTCAGCCCCCTGGTTAGCGTGCCCCAGAGGCAGCAGATCAAACATATCTTGTGGCTAATGGCCAATGGGAATGCGAGGCATGCTGTACAGGGATCCATCCTTCGAACCGTGCTCTCCAGTCCTACCGTTTGGTATGTCCTGGAGCCATGCAACAGGACTCGAATGTCCCACAGAAGGAAACCTGGTGGTTTGGGGCAACCTCCAAACTCAGCGTGGGAAAACTTCCTTGGCCTCATGAGGCCCCCGCTTCATGAAGGTGCCATCATGGACACATACTCCAGCCTCAGCCAACGTCTGATCCTCAGCCTGACTTCAGATGCAGGAGATTTTGATTCAGCCTCTGCCTAGTGGGCCTGCTCTGCCCTTGGCTCCAATCCTCAGTTTAGCTTGTGTTCCTAGACTTCCGTCCTCACACTCCTGGCCCACAAACCCTCCCTTCTGGGAATTCTGGGGCCACAATGAAGCACTCCGCCTGCCTCCCAGGAGAAAAACTTTGTCTATGGTGCTGCCCAGAAACCCCAAATGAGGATCAAACTGCTTGGCCCTCGGCAACACCCCAATTGCATAGGCTACCTTAAACACTGATGCTCTGTCGCAAATAGCCTGAGCCCAGACCTTCCAACAGACATCGACACAGCTGGCTGCACACCCAGCACATTGGACCCGCCACTGCCTTAGGCCACCATCCATTCCCAACCTGGGTTTTCAGTCATCAGAACCTAGACCTTATCTCCAATCCCTGCACAGGGCGGAACCTGATGCACAAGTCAGAACCCCTCCTTCCCCATGGCAAGAAACCTTGCTGCTGGCAGTGAGTCAAACCTTCAGTGTAGGAGAAAAACGGCATGGCCCATGAGGCCACGCCCATGTGTGAGGGCCGCCTTGGGCACAAACACACATTGTGACCCTCAGCGTGAGTACCTTATTCAAGTAACGCCTCTCAGTGATTGGACCAATAGCCCGCATATGTGGCTTGCCATGCCCATAGGCACGCAGGACTAACTAGATCGTGTGTATTCCAGTTGAGGGAACCCACTGCTGTGCTCTAGAGTCCCTCTCCTGGGGGGTCCCCTGTGGCAGAAAACAGTACTCTTCCCTTCCCACAGAATGAACCCAAACACTTGGGAGCTTGGACAATCCCCCGAGAGGAAGGCTCTTCCTCGGCCCCTGAAGCAACCCCTACCCTGAACGGCCACTGTGAACGCAACACCCAGAGACAAAATCCTGAGCGACGGCCTCCCACTTGCCCTCCTTTGATATCCAGAGGATCTCCCCTCTCGGACTGGAGATCAGGCCTGCCATTACCTTGGCCCCTACCTGAGCCAAGTTTGCTTTTTCAGACATCTGTCCCCACAGCCCTGGCAAACACAGCCTCTAGGCTGGGTCCTCTGGAGCCATACCACAGGACCATGCCTGCTCTCTCCTGGGAAACTCTGTCCATTCCTTTGGCCACACACCTCCAGAATATGAGAAACCTCAAGGCCCCCGAGGACATACCATTACCGGGAGCCTCCCTGCACACACAGGGGCCTTCGGACTCAAGCGGAGCTGCTACCTCCATGAAGGCATGCACACAGATGTCAACAGAGATAGAAGGTTGAGCCGGACAGGCCCTTAGGCCCTAATCTCAACTCTTGCTTTGTTTTCCAGGTGTCACTCCTCAGAGGCTTTGGTTCGAAGAACAGGATATGGGGCTTTCCTGAGGCACTGAACAGAACTTCTCTCGTCTCCACATGGGAAGCTTCCTTGTTGGAGCCGTGTCAAACACCTCAGGTTGGAGAATCCTGCAGAGTCCCTGAGCCACCTCCACATTCCAAGGTCTCCCAGGCCACCAAGCCACAGTAGGACTCATCTTCAGGAGAGTCCATTTCAACTCTCCCCTCTGGGTAGCTCACCCAGGAGCCCGCAGATTGAGCCTGCCTTGTCCTGACTAAAGAGTGGGAATATGAGGTGGCGTTCCCAGGCATCCATGCTTAGACACCTGCTCTCGAGTCTTTCCGTATGGGGCCTCCTGGAACCATCCAATAGCACTCGACTTTCGTGCAGAAGGAAACCTTGAGGTTTGGAGTAGTTCACAAATCCCATCGTAGGCAAACCTTCCTGGCCTCATGAGGCCCCCACACCATTCAGGAAGAGGCCATGCTGGACAAAAACTCTAGCCTGAGGCACGTCTCAGAGTTGAAATGACCTCAGTGCAGGAGATCTCGATTCAGCCTCTCAGAGTGGGCCTGCCGTGCCATCGGTCCCAAACCTCACGCTAGCTTGTGTTTTCAGACTTCCTTCCTCACACTCCTGGCAAACAAGCCCTCCGGACTAGGAACTCCAGAACCACAACCCAGCCCAGGGTCTGCCCAAGGGAAGAAAAACGTTTCCCCTGTGGGGCTCTCTCCAGAAAACCCAGATGAGGATCAACCTGCTCGGGCCTCGACGGTACCCGAACTGGATAGGCTGCTCTGGGCACTCATGCTCTGTCTGACACAGCCTGAAGCCAGACGTCCAGACAGACAAGGAGACAGCTGTCCGCACACCCAGCACTTCGGAAACACCATGGTCTTATGCCGTCACCTCTTCCTAACCTTGGTTTTCAGATATCTGAACCTAGACTTTATATCAATTCTCCACACAGCTGGGTATCGCAAGCACAACACAGAACTCCTCCTTCCCCGTGGCTGTAAAGCTTGCTCTTGGCATGGAGTCACACCTTCAGGGTGGGAGAAACCTTCCTGGTCCCTGATGGCACGCCCAAACTTGAGTGCTGCTTGGGCACAAATTCACACTCTGACCCTCAGCATGAGCCCCATGTCAAAGAAGGGCCTGTCAGGGCCTGGGCCAAGAGCCCGCATATGGGGCTTGCCAAGCCCCTATGCACCCAATCCTCACCAGTGTTTGAGTTTTCCAGTCGCCCCGCCCGTACCTGGGGCTCTGCTCTGGAATCCCTTTCTTGGAGAGACACATGAGCCAGACAACACGACTCCACCCTTCCCACAAAATGACCCCAAACTCTTGGGAGCTGGGACAAATCCCCAGAGAGGGATACTCGTCCACAGTCCCTGAGGCCACCCCTCCAATCCACGGCTATCTCGGACACAACATCCAGAGACAAAAGCCTGAAGGAACGCCTCCCACTCGCCCTTGTTTCAGAGGCCCAGGAGCTCTCTCTCGGGCTGTACATCTGGCCTGCCATACCCTAGGCGCCACTCATAAGCTGAGTTTGTGTTTTCAGACTTCTGTGCCCTCAGCCTGGACCCACACAACCGCCAGGCTAGGGCCTCTGGAGACACAGCGAAAGATTGTGCCTGCCCTCTCCAAGGAAATTCTGCCCAATCCATTGACCACAACCCTACAGGTTAGGGAAAAGCTCCAAGGCCCCTGAGGCCATCAATAGTGTAGGCCACCCTGGACTAAGAGGGGCTCTCTGACACCAGCGGAGCAACTATCTCCACTTAGACTCTCAGACAGTGTCCCCAGAGACAGAAGGTTGAAATGGACAGGCCCCCAGGCCCTAATCTGAACCTTAGCTATGGTTTCCATGTGTCCGTCCTCAGAGGTCTGTTTTCGTAGAACAGCACACGGGGCTTTTCTGAGGCACCAAACCAAACCCCTCTCGCCTCCACATGGGGAGCTTACTTACTGGGGATGTATCAAACCCTTCAGGTAGGAGAGTTCCGCAGGGCCACTGAAAAACCAGCACATTCCAAGGTTTCCATGGACCCAAACGCACATTATGACGCATCCTCAGGAGAGGCCATTTCAACTCAGCCCCCTGGTTAGCGTGCCCCAGAGGCAGCAGATCAAACATATCTTGTGGCTAATGGCCAATGGGAATGCGAGGCATGCTGTACAGGGATCCATCCTTCGAACCGTGCTCTCCAGTCCTACCGTTTGGTATGTCCTGGAGCCATGCAACAGGACTCGAATGTCCCACAGAAGGAAACCTGGTGGTTTGGGGCAACCTCCAAACTCAGCGTGGGAAAACTTCCTTGGCCTCATGAGGCCCCCGCTTCATGAAGGTGCCATCATGGACACATACTCCAGCCTCAGCCAACGTCTGATCCTCAGCCTGACTTCAGATGCAGGAGATTTTGATTCAGCCTCTGCCTAGTGGGCCTGCTCTGCCCTTGGCTCCAATCCTCAGTTTAGCTTGTGTTCCTAGACTTCCGTCCTCACACTCCTGGCCCACAAACCCTCCCTTCTGGGAATTCTGGGGCCACAATGAAGCACTCCGCCTGCCTCCCAGGAGAAAAACTTTGTCTATGGTGCTGCCCAGAAACCCCAAATGAGGATCAAACTGCTTGGCCCTCGGCAACACCCCAATTGCATAGGCTACCTTAAACACTGATGCTCTGTCGCAAATAGCCTGAGCCCAGACCTTCCAACAGACATCGACACAGCTGGCTGCACACCCAGCACATTGGACCCGCCACTGCCTTAGGCCACCATCCATTCCCAACCTGGGTTTTCAGTCATCAGAACCTAGACCTTATCTCCAATCCCTGCACAGGGCGGAACCTGATGCACAAGTCAGAACCCCTCCTTCCCCATGGCAAGAAACCTTGCTGCTGGCAGTGAGTCAAACCTTCAGTGTAGGAGAAAACGGCATGGCCCATGAGGCCACGCCCATGTGTGAGGGCCGCCTTGGGCACAAACACACATTGTGACCCTCAGCGTGAGTACCTTATTCAAGTAACGCCTCTCAGTGATTGGACCAATAGCCCGCATATGTGGCTTGCCATGCCCATAGGCACGCAGGACTAACTAGATCGTGTGTATTCCAGTTGAGGGAACCCACTGCTGTGCTCTAGAGTCCCTCTCCTGGGGGGTCCCCTGTGGCAGAAAACAGTACTCTTCCCTTCCCACAGAATGAACCCAAACACTTGGGAGCTTGGACAATCCCCCGAGAGGAAGGCTCTTCCTCGGCCCCTGAAGCAACCCCTACCCTGAACGGCCACTGTGAACGCAACACCCAGAGACAAAATCCTGAGCGACGGCCTCCCACTTGCCCTCCTTTGATATCCAGAGGATCTCCCCTCTCGGACTGGAGATCAGGCCTGCCATTACCTTGGCCCCTACCTGAGCCAAGTTTGCTTTTTCAGACATCTGTCCCCACAGCCCTGGCAAACACAGCCTCTAGGCTGGGTCCTCTGGAGCCATACCACAGGACCATGCCTGCTCTCTCCTGGGAAACTCTGTCCATTCCTTTGGCCACACACCTCCAGAATATGAGAAACCTCAAGGCCCCCGAGGACATACCATTACCGGGAGCCTCCCTGCACACACAGGGGCCTTCGGACTCAAGCGGAGCTGCTACCTCCATGAAGGCATGCACACAGATGTCAACAGAGATAGAAGGTTGAGCCGGACAGGCCCTTAGGCCCTAATCTCAACTCTTGCTTTGTTTTCCAGGTGTCACTCCTCAGAGGCTTTGGTTCGAAGAACAGGATATGGGGCTTTCCTGAGGCACTGAACAGAACTTCTCTCGTCTCCACATGGGAAGCTTCCTTGTTGGAGCCGTGTCAAACACCTCAGGTTGGAGAATCCTGCAGAGTCCCTGAGCCACCTCCACATTCCAAGGTCTCCCAGGCCACCAAGCCACAGTAGGACTCATCTTCAGGAGAGTCCATTTCAACTCTCCCCTCTGGGTAGCTCACCCAGGAGCCCGCAGATTGAGCCTGCCTTGTCCTGACTAAAGAGTGGGAATATGAGGTGGCGTTCCCAGGCATCCATGCTTAGACACCTGCTCTCGAGTCTTTCCGTATGGGGCCTCCTGGAACCATCCAATAGCACTCGACTTTCGTGCAGAAGGAAACCTTGAGGTTTGGAGTAGTTCACAAATCCCATCGTAGGCAAACCTTCCTGGCCTCATGAGGCCCCCACACCATTCAGGAAGAGGCCATGCTGGACAAAAACTCTAGCCTGAGGCACGTCTCAGAGTTGAAATGACCTCAGTGCAGGAGATCTCGATTCAGCCTCTCAGAGTGGGGCTGCCGTGCCATCGGTCCCAAACCTCACGCTAGCTTGTGTTTCCAGACTTCCTTCCTCACACTCCTGGCAAACAAGCCCTCCGGACTAGGAACTCCAGAACCACAACCCAGCCCAGGGTCTGCCCAAGGGAAGAAAAACGTTTCCCTGTGGGGCTCTCTCCAGAAAACCCAGATGAGGATCAACCTGCTCGGGCCTCGACGGTACCCGAACTGGATAGGCTGCTCTGGGCACTCATGCTCTGTCTGACACAGCCTGAAGCCAGACGTCCAGACAGACAAGGAGACAGCTGGCCGCACACCCAGCACTTCGGACACGCCATGGTCTTATGCCGTCACCTCTTCCTAACCTTGGTTTTCAGATATCTGAACCTAGACATTATATCAATTCTCCACACAGCTGGGTATCGCAAGCACAACACAGAACTCCTCCTTCCCCGTGGCTGTAAAGCTTGCTCTTGGCATGGAGTCACACCTTCAGGGTGGGAGAAACCTTCCTGGTCCCTGATGGCACGCCCAAACTTGAGGGCAGCTTGGGCACAAATTCACACTCTGACCCTCAGCATGAGCCCCATGTCAAAGAAAGGCCTGTCAGGGCCTGGGCCAAGAGCCCGCATATGGGGCTTTCGAAGCCCCTATGCACCCAATCCTCACCAGTGTTTGAGTTTTCCAGTCGCCCCGCCCGTACCTGGGGCTCTGCTCTGGAATCCCTTTCTTGGAGAGACACGTGAGCCAGACAACACTTTTCCACCCTTCCCACAAAATGACCCCAAACTCTTGGGAGCTGGGACAAATCCCCAGAGAGGGATACTCGTCCACAGTCCCTGAGGCCACCCCTCCAATCCACGGCTATCTCGGCACAACATCCAGAGACAAAAGCCTGAAGGAACGCCTCCCACTCGCCCTTGTTTCAGAGGCCCAGGAGCTCCCTCTCGGGCTGTACATCCGGCCTGCCATACCCTAGGCGCCACTCATAAGCTGAGTTTGTGTTTTCAGACTTCTGTGCCCTCAGCCTGGACCCACACAACCGCCAGGCTAGGGCCTCTGGAGCCACAGCGAAAGATTGTGCCTGCCCTCTCCAAGGAAATTGTGCCCAATCCATTGACCACAACCCTACAGGTTAGGGAAAAGCTCCAAGACCCCTGAGGCCATCAATAGTGTAGGCCACCCTGGACTAAGAGGGGCTCTCTGACACCAGCGGAGCAACTATCTTCACTTAGACTCTCAGACAGTGTCCCCAGAGACAGAAGGTTGAAATGGACAGGCCCCCAGGCCCTAATCTGAACCTTAGCTCTGGTTTCCATGTGTCCGTCCTCAGAGGTCTGTTTTCGTAGACCAGCACACGGGGCTTTTCTGAGGCACCAAACCAAACCTCTCTCGCCTCCACATGGGGAGCTTATTTACTGGGGATGTATCAAACCCTTCAGGTAGGAGAGTTCCGCAGGGCCACTGAACAACCAGCACATTCCAAGGTTTCCATGGACCCAAACGCACATTATGACGCATCCTCAGGAGAGGCCATTTCAACTCAGCCCCCTGGTTAGCGTGCCCCAGAGGCAGCAGATCAAATATATCTTGTGGCTAATGGCCAATGGGAATGCGAGGCATGCTGTACAGGGATCCATCCTTCGAACCGTGCTCTCCAGTCCTTCCGTATGGTATGTCCTGGAGCCATGCAACAGGACTCGAATGTCCCACAGAAGGAAACCTGGTGGTTTGGGGCAACCTCCAAACTCAGCGTGGGAAAACTTCCTTGGCCTCATAAGGCCCCCGCTTCATGAAGGTGCCATCATGGACACATACTCCAGCCTCAGCCAACGTCTGATCCTCAGCCTGACTTCAGATGCAGGAGATTTTGATTCAGCCTCTGCCTAGTGGGCCTGCTCTGCCCTTGGCTCCAATCCTCACTTTAGCTTGTGTTCCTAGACTTCCGTCCTCACACTCCTGGCCCACAAACCCTCCCTTCTGGGAATTCTGGGGCCACAATGAAGCACTCCGCCTGCCTCCCAGGAGAAAAACTTTGTCTATGGTGCTGCCCAGAAACCCCAAATGAGGATCAAACTGCTTGGCCCTCGGCAACACCCCAATTGCATAGGCTACCTTAAACACTGATGCTCTGTCGCAAATAGCCTGAGCCCAGACCTTCCAACAGACACCGACACAGCTGGCTGCACACCCAGCACATTGGACCCGCCACTGCCTTAGGCCACCATCCATTCCCAACCTGGGTTTTCAGTCATCAGAACCTAGACCTTATCTCCAATCCCTGCACAGGGCGGAACCTGATGCACAAGTCAGAACCCCTCCTTCCCCATGGCAAGAAACCTTGCTGCTGGCAGTGAGTCAAACCTTCAGTGTAGGAGAAAACGGCATGGCCCATGAGGCCACGCCCATGTGTGAGGGCCGCCTTGGGCACAAACACACATTGTGACCCTCAGCGTGAGTACCTTATTCAAGTAACGCCTCTCAGTGATTGGACCAAGAGCCCGCATATGTGGCTTGCCATGCCCATAGGCACGCAGGACTAACTAGATGGTGTGTATTCCAGTTGAGGGAACCCACTGCTGTGCTCTAGAGTCCCTCTCCTGGGGGGTCCCCTGTGGCAGGAAACAGTACTCTTCCCGTCCCACAGAATGAACCCAAACACTTGGGAGATGGACAATCCCCCGAGAGGAAGGCTCTTCCTCGGCCCCTGAAGCAACCCCTACCCTGAACGGCCACTGTGAACGCAACACCCAGAGACAAAAGCCTGAGCGACTGCCTCCCACTTGCCCTCCTTTGATATCCAGAGGATCTCCCCTCTCGGACTGGAGATCAGGCCTGCCATTACCTTGGCCCCTACCTGAGCCAAGTTTGCTTTTTCAGACATCTGTCCCCACAGCCCTGGCAAACACAGCCTCTAGGCTGGGTCCTCTGGAGCCATACCACAGGACCATGACTGCTCTCTCCTGGGTAACTCTGTCCATTCCTTTGGCCACACACGTCCAGAATATGAGAAACCTCAAGGCCCCCGAGGACATACCATTACCGGGAGCCTCCCTGCACACACAGGGGCCTTCGGACACAAGCGGAGCTGCTACCTCCATGAAGGCATGCACACAGATGTCAACAGAGATAGAAGGTTGAGCCGGACAGGCCCTTAGGCCCTAATCTCAACTCTTGCTTTGTTTTCCAGGTGTCACTCCTCAGAGGCTTTGGTTCGAAGAACAGGATATGGGGCTTTCCTGAGGCACTGAACAGAACTTCTCTCGTCTCCACATGGGAAGCTTCCTTGTTGGAGCCGTGTCAAACACCTCAGGTTGTAGAATCCTGCAGAGTCCCTGAGCCACCTCCACATTCCAAGGTCTCCCAGGCCACCAAGCCACAGTAGGACTCATCTTCAGGAGAGTCCATTTCAACTCTCCCCTCTGGGTAGCTCACCCAGGAGCCCGCAGATTGAGCCTGCCTTGTCCTGACTAAAGAGTGGGAATATGAGGTGGCGTTCCCAGGCATCCATGCTTAGACACCTGCTCTCGAGTCTTTCCGTATGGGGCCTCCTGGAACCATCCAATAGCACTCGACTTTCGTGCAGAAGGAAACCTTGAGGTTTGGAGTAGTTCACAAATCCCATCGTAGGCAAACCTTCCTGGCCTCATGAGGCCCCCACACCATTCAGGAAGAGGCCATGCTGGACAAAAACTCTAGCCTGAGGCACGTCTCAGAGTTGAAATGACCTCAGTGCAGGAGATCTCGATTCAGCCTCTCAGAGTGGGCCTGCCGTGCCATCGGTCCCAAACCTCACGCTAGCTTGTGTTTCCAGACTTCCTTCCTCACACTCCTGGCAAACAAGCCCTCCGGACTAGGAACTCCAGAACCACAACCCAGCCCAGGGTCTGCCCAAGGGAAGAAAAACGTTTCCCTGTGGGGCTCTCTCCAGAAAACCCAGATGAGGATCAACCTGCTCGGGCCTCGACGGTACCCGAACTGGATAGGCTGCTCTGGGCACTCATGCTCTGTCTGACACAGCCTGAAGCCAGACGTCCAGACAGACAAGGAGACAGCTGGCCGCACACCCAGCACTTCGGACACGCCATGGTCTTATGCCGTCACCTCTTCCTAACCTTGGTTTTCAGATATCTGAACCTAGACATTATATCAATTCTCCACACAGCTGGGTATCGCAAGCACAACACAGAACTCCTCCTTCCCCGTGGCTGTAAAGCTTGCTCTTGGCATGGAGTCACACCTTCAGGGTGGGAGAAACCTTCCTGGTCCCTGATGGCACGCCCAAACTTGAGGGCAGCTTGGGCACAAATTCACACTCTGACCCTCAGCATGAGCCCCATGTCAAAGAAGGGCCTGTCAGGGCCTGGGCCAAGAGCCCGCATATGGGGCTTGCGAAGCCCCTATGCACCCAATCCTCACCAGTGTTTGAGTTTTCCAGTCGCCCCGCCCGTACCTGGGGCTCTGCTCTGGAATCCCTTTCTTGGAGAGACACATGAGCCAGACAACACGACTCCACCCTTCCCACAAAATGACCCCAAACTCTTGGGAGCTGGGACAAATCCCCAGAGAGGGATACTCGTCCACAGTCCCTGAGGCCACCCCTCCAATCCACGGCTATCTCGGACACAACATCCAGAGACAAAAGCCTGAAGGAACGCCTCCCACTCGCCCTAGTTTCAGAGGCCCAGGAGCTCCCTCTCGGGCTGTACATCCGGCCTGCCATACCCTAGGCGCCACTCATAAGCTGAGTTTGTGTTTTCAGACTTCTGTGCCCTCAGCCTCGACCCACACAACCGCCAGGCTAGGGCCTCTGGAGCCACAGCGAAAGATTGTGCCTGCCCTCTCCAAGGAAATTGTGCCCAATCCATTGACCACAACCCTACAGGTTAGGGAAAAGCTCCAAGGCCCCTGAGGCCATCAATAGTGTAGGCCACCCTGGACTAAGAGGGGCTCTCTGACACCAGCGGAGCAACTATCTTCACTTAGACTCTCAGACAGTCTCCCCAGAGACAGAAGGTTGAAATGGACAGGCCCCCAGGCCCTAATCTGAACCTTAGCTCTGGTTTCCATGTGTCCGTCCTCAGAGGTCTGTTTTCGTAGACCAGCACACGGGGCTTTTCTGAGGCACCAAACCAAACCTCTCTCGCCTCCACATGGGGAGCTTTTTTACTGGGGATGTATCAAACCCTTCAGGTAGGAGAGTTCCGCAGGGCCACTGAACAACCAGCACATTCCAAGGTTTCCATGGACCCAAACGCACATTATGACGCATCCTCAGGAGAGGCCATTTCAACTCAGCCCCCTGGTTAGCGTGCCCCAGAGGCAGCAGATCAAACATATCTTGTGGCTAATGGCCAATGGGAATGCGAGGCATGCTGTACAGGGATCCATCCTTCGAACCGTGCTCTCCAGTCCTTCCGTATGGTATGTCCTGGAGCCATGCAACAGGACTCGAATGTCCCACAGAAGGAAACCTGGTGGTTTGGGGCAACCTCCAAACTCAGCGTGGGAAAACTTCCTTGGCCTCATGAGGCCCCCGCTTCATGAAGGTGCCATCATGGACACATACTCCAGCCTCAGCCAACGTCTGATCCTCAGCCTGACTTCAGATGCAGGAGATTTTGATTCAGCCTCTGCCTAGTGGGCCTGCTCTGCCCTTGGCTCCAATCCTCACTTTAGCTTGTGTTCCTAGACTTCCGTCCTCACACTCCTGGCCCACAAACCCTCCCTTCTGGGAATTCTGGGGCCACAATGAAGCACTCCGCCTGCCTCCCAGGAGAAAAACTTTGTCTATGGTGCTGCCCAGAAACCCCAAATGAGGATCAAACTGCTTGGCCCTCGGCAACACCCCAATTGCATAGGCTACCTTAAACACTGATGCTCTGTCGCAAATAGCCTGAGCCCAGACCTTCCAACAGACACCGACACAGCTGGCTGCACACCCAGCACATTGGACCCGCCACTGCCTTAGGCCACCATCCATTCCCAACCTGGGTTTTCAGTCATCAGAACCTAGACCTTATCTCCAATCCCTGCACAGGGGGGAACCTGATGCACAAGCCAGAACCCCTCCTTCCCCATGGCAAGAAACCTTGCTGCTGGCAGTGAGTCAAACCTTCAGTGTAGGAGAAAACGGCATGGCCCATGAGGCCACGCCCATGTGTGAGGGCCGCCTTGGGCACAAACACACATTGTGACCCTCAGCGTGAGTACCTTATTCAAGTAACGCCTCTCAGTGATTGGACCAAGAGCCCGCATATGTGGCTTGCCATGCCCATAGGCACGCAGGACTAACTAGATGGTGTGTATTCCAGTTGAGGGAACCCACTGCTGTGCTCTAGAGTCCCTCTCCTGGGGGGTCCCCTGTGGCAGAAAACAGTACTCTTCCCTTCCCACAGAATGAACCCAAACACTTGGGAGCTTGGACAATCCCCCGAGAGGAAGGCTCTTCCTCGGCCCCTGAAGCAACCCCTACCCTGAACGGCCACTGTGAACGCAACACCCAGAGACAAAAGCCTGAGCGACTGCCTCCCACTTGCCCTCCTTTGATATCCAGAGGATCTCCCCTCTCGGACTGGAGATCAGGCCTGCCATTACCTTGGCCCCTACCTGAGCCAAGTTTGCTTTTTCAGACATCTGTCCCCACAGCCCTGGCAAACACAGCCTCTAGGCTGTGTCCTCTGGAGCCATACCACAGGACCATGCCTGCTCTCTCCTGGGAAACTCTGTCCATTCCTTTGGCCACACACCTCCAGAATATGAGAAACCTCAAGGCCCCCGAGGACATACCATTACCGGGAGCCTCCCTGCACACACAGGGGCCTTCGGACACAAGCGGAGCTGCTACCTCCATGAAGGCATGCACACCGATGTCAACAGAGATAGAAGGTTGAGCCCGACAGGCCCTTAGGCCCTAATCTCAACTCTTGCTTTGTTTTCCAGGTGTCACTCCTCAGAGGCTTTGGTTCGAAGAACAGGATATGGGGCTTTCCTGAGGCACTGAACAGAACTTCTCTCGTCTCCACATGGGAAGCTTCCTTGTTGGAGCCGTGTCAAACACCTCAGGTTGGAGAATCCTGCAGAGTCCCTGAGCCACCTCCACATTCCAAGGTCTCCCAGGCCACCAAGCCACAGTAGGACTCATCTTCAGGAGAGTCCATTTCAACTCTCCCCTCTGGGTAGCTCACCCAGGAGCCCGCAGATTGAGCCTGCCTTGTCCTGACTAAAGAGTGGGAATATGAGGTGGCGTTCCCAGGCATCCATGCTTAGACACCTGCTCTCGAGTCTTTCCGTATGGGGCCTCCTGGAACCATCCAATAGCACTCGACTTTCGTGCAGAAGGAAACCTTGAGGTTTGGAGTAGTTCACAAATCCCATCGTAGGCAAACCTTCCTGGCCTCATGAGGCCCCCACACCATTCAGGAAGAGGCCATGCTGGACAAAAACTCTAGCCTGAGGCACGTCTCAGAGTTGAAATGACCTCAGTGCAGGAGATCTCGATTCAGCCTCTCAGAGTGGGCCTGCCGTGCCATCGGTCCCAAACCTCACGCTAGCTTGTGTTTCCAGACTTCCTTCCTCACACTCCTGGCAAACAAGCCCTCCGGACTAGGAACTCCAGAACCACAACCCAGCCCAGGGTCTGCCCAAGGGAAGAAAAACGTTTCCCTGTGGGGCTCTCTTCAGAAAACCCAGATGAGGATCAACCTGCTCGGGCCTCGACGGTACCCGAACTGGATAGGCTGCTCTGGGCACTCATGCTCTGTCTGACACAGCCTGAAGCCAGACGTCCAGACAGACAAGGAGACAGCTGGCCGCACACCCAGCACTTCGGACACGCCATGGTCTTATGCCGTCACCTCTTCCTAACCTTGGTTTTCAGATATCTGAACCTAGACATTATATCAATTCTCCACACAGCTGGGTATCGCAAGCACAACACAGAACTCCTCTTTCCCCGTGGCTGTAAAGCTTGCTCTTGGCATGGAGTCACACCTTCAGGGTGGGAGAAACCTTCCTGGTCCCTGATGGCACGCCCAAACTTGAGGGCAGCTTGGGCACAAATTCACACTCTGACCCTCAGCATGAGCCCCATGTCAAAGAAGGGCCTGTCAGGGCCTGGGCCAAGAGCCCGCATATGGGGCTTGCCAAGCCCCTATGCACCCAATCCTCACCAGTGTTTGAGTTTTCCAGTCCCCCTGCCCGTACCTGGGGCTCTGCTCTGGAATCCCTTTCCTGGAGAGACACGTGAGCCAGACAACACGACTCCACCCTTCCCACAAAATGACCCCAAACTCTTGGGAGCTGGGACAAATCCCCAGAGAGGGATACTCGTCCACAGTCCCTGAGGCCACCCCTCCAATCCACGGCTATCTCGGACACAACATCCAGAGACAAAAGCCTGAAGGAACGCCTCCCACTCGCCCTTGTTTCAGAGGCCCAGGAGCTCCCTCTCCGGCTGTACATCCGGCCTGCCATACCCTAGGCGCCACTCATAAGCTGAGTTTGTGTTTTCAGACTTCTGTGCCCTCAGCCTGGACCCACACAACCGCCAGGCTAGGGCCTCTGGAGACACAGCGAAAGATTGTGCCTGCCCTCTCCAAGGAAATTGTGCCCAATCCATTGACCACAACCCTACAGGTTAGGGAAAAGCTCCAAGGCCCCTGAGGCCATCAATAGTGTAGGCCACCCTGGACTAAGAGGGGCTCTCTGACACCAGCGGAGCAACTATCTCCACTTAGACTCTCAGACAGTGTCCCCAGAGACAGAAGGTTGAAATGGACAGGCCCCCAGGCCCTAATCTGAACCTTAGCTCTGGTTTCCATGTGTCCGTCCTCAGAGGTCTGTTTTCGTAGACCAGCACACGGGGCTTTTCTGAGGCACCAAACCAAACCTCTCTCGCCTCCACATGGGGAGCTTACTTACTGGGGATGTATCAAACCCTTCAGGTAGGAGAGTTCCGCAGGGCCACTGAACAACCAGCACATTCCAAGGTTTCCATGGACCCAAACGCACATTATGACGCATCCTCAGGAGAGGCCATTTCAACTCAGCCCCCTGGTTAGCGTGCCCCAGAGGCAGCAGATCAAACATATCTTGTGGCTAATGGCCAATGGGAATGCGAGGCATGCTGTACAGGGATCCATCCTTCGAACCGTGCTCTCCAGTCCTTCCGTATGGTATGTCCTGGAGCCATGCAACAGGACTCGAATGTCCCACAGAAGGAAACCTGGTGGTTTGGGGCAACCTCCAAACTCAGCGTGGGAAAACTTCCTTGGCCTCATGAGGCCCCCGCTTCATGAAGGTGCCATCATGGACACATACTCCAGCCTCAGCCAACGTCTGATCCTCAGCCTGACTTCAGATGCAGGAGATTTTGATTCAGCCTCTGCCTAGTGGGCCTGCTCTGCCCTTGGCTCCAATCCTCACTTTAGCTTGTGTTCCTAGACTTCCGTCCTCACACTCCTGGCCCACAAACCCTCCCTTCTGGGAATTCTGGGGCCACAATGAAGCACTCCGCCTGCCTCCCAGGAGAAAAACTTTGTCTATGGTGCTGCCCAGAAACCCCAAATGAGGATCAAACTGCTTGGCCCTCGGCAACACCCCAATTGCATAGGCTACCTTAAACACTGATGCTCTGTCGCAAATAGCCTGAGCCCAGACCTTCCAACAGACACCGACACAGCTGGCTGCACACCCAGCACATTGGACCCGCCACTGCCTTAGGCCACCATCCATTCCCAACCTGGGTTTTCAGTCATCAGAACCTAGACCTTATCTCCAATCCCTGCACAGGGGGGAACCTGATGCACAAGCCAGAACCCCTCCTTCCCCATGGCAAGAAACCTTGCTGCTGGCAGTGAGTCAAACCTTCAGTGTAGGAGAAAACGGCATGGCCCATGAGGCCACGCCCATGTGTGAGGGCCGCCTTGGGCACAAACACACATTGTGACCCTCAGCGTGAGTACCTTATTCAAGTAACGCCTCTCAGTGATTGGACCAAGAGCCCGCATATGTGGCTTGCCATGCCCATAGGCACGCAGGACTAACTAGATGGTGTGTATTCCAGTTGAGGGAACCCACTGCTGTGCTCTAGAGTCCCTCTCCTGGGGGGTCCCCTGTGGCAGAAAACAGTACTCTTCCCTTCCCACAGAATGAACCCAAACACTTGGGAGCTTGGACAATCCCCCGAGAGGAAGGCTCTTCCTCAGCCCCTGAAGCAACCCCTACCCTGAACGGCCACTGTGAACGCAACACCCAGAGACAAAAGCCTGAGCGACTGCCTCCCACTTGCCCTCCTTTGATATCCAGAGGATCTCCCCTCTCGGACTGGAGATCAGGCCTGCCATTACCTTGGCCCCTACCTGAGCCAAGTTTGCTTTTTCAGACATCTGTCCCCACAGCCCTGGCAAACACAGCCTCTAGGCTGTGTCCTCTGGAGCCATACCACAGGACCATGCCTGCTCTCTCCTGGGAAACTCTGTCCATTCCTTTGGCCACACACCTCCAGAATATGAGAAACCTCAAGGCCCCCGAGGACATACCATTACCGGGAGCCTCCCTGCACACACAGGGGCCTTCGGACACAAGCGGAGCTGCTACCTCCATGAAGGCATGCACACCGATGTCAACAGAGATAGAAGGTTGAGCCCGACAGGCCCTTAGGCCCTAATCTCAACTCTTGCTTTGTTTTCCAGGTGTCACTCCTCAGAGGCTTTGGTTCGAAGAACAGGATATGGGGCTTTCCTGAGGCACTGAACAGAACTTCTCTCGTCTCCACATGGGAAGCTTCCTTGTTGGAGCCGTGTCAAACACCTCAGGTTGGAGAATCCTGCAGAGTCCCTGAGCCACCTCCACATTCCAAGGTCTCCCAGGCCACCAAGCCACAGTAGGACTCATCTTCAGGAGAGTCCATTTCAACTCTCCCCTCTGGGTAGCTCACCCAGGAGCCCGCAGATTGAGCCTGCCTTGTCCTGACTAAAGAGTGGGAATATGAGGTGGCGTTCCCAGGCATCCATGCTTAGACACCTGCTCTCGAGTCTTTCCGTATGGGGCCTCCTGGAACCATCCAATAGCACTCGACTTTCGTGCAGAAGGAAACCTTGAGGTTTGGAGTAGTTCACAAATCCCATCGTAGGCAAACCTTCCTGGCCTCATGAGGCCCCCACACCATTCAGGAAGAGGCCATGCTGGACAAAAACTCTAGCCTGAGGCACGTCTCAGAGTTGAAATGACCTCAGTGCAGGAGATCTCGATTCAGCCTCTCAGAGTGGGCCTGCCGTGCCATCGGTCCCAAACCTCACGCTAGCTTGTGTTTCCAGACTTCCTTCCTCACACTCCTGGCAAACAAGCCCTCCGGACTAGGAACTCCAGAACCACAACCCAGCCCAGGGTCTGCCCAAGGGAAGAAAAACGTTTCCCTGTGGGGCTCTCTCCAGAAAACCCAGATGAGGATTAACCTGCTCGGGCCTCGACGGTACCCGAACTGGATAGGCTGCTCTGGGCACTCATGCTCTGTCTGACACAGCCTGAAGCCAGACGTCCAGACAGACAAGGAGACAGCTGGCCGCACACCCAGCACTTCGGACACGCCATGGTCTTATGCCGTCACCTCTTCCTAACCTTGGTTTTCAGATATCTGAACCTAGACATTATATCAATTCTCCACACAGCTGGGTATCGCAAGCACAACACAGAACTCCTCCTTCCCCGTGGCTGTAAAGCTTGCTCTTGGCATGGAGTCACACCTTCAGGGTGGGAGAAACCTTCCTGGTCCCTGATGGCACGCCCAAACTTGAGGGCTGCTTGGGCACAAATTCACACTCTGACCCTCAGCATGAGCCCCATGTCAAAGAAAGGCCTGTCAGGGCCTAGGCCAAGAGCCCGCATATGGGGCTTGCCAAGCCCCTATGCACCCAATCCTCACCAGTGTTTGAGTTTTCCAGTCCCCCTGCCCGTACCTGGGGCTCTGCTCTGGAATCCCTTTCCTGGAGAGACACGTGAGCCAGACAACACGACTCCACCCTTCCCACAAAATGACCCCAAACTCTTGGGAGCTGGGACAAATCCCCAGAGAGGGATACTCGTCCACAGTCCCTGAGGCCACCCCTCCAATCCACGGCTATCTCGGACACAACATCCAGAGACAAAAGCCTGAAGGAACGCCTCCCACTCGCCCTTGTTTCAGAGGCCCAGGAGCTCCCTCTCCGGCTGTACATCCGGCCTGCCATACCCTAGGCGCCACTCATAAGCTGAGTTTGTGTTTTCAGACTTCTGTGCCCTCAGCCTGGACCCACACAACCGCCAGGCTAGGGCCTCTGGAGACACAGCGAAAGATTGTGCCTGCCCTCTCCAAGGAAATTGTGCCCAATCCATTGACCACAACCCTACAGGTTAGGGAAAAGCTCCAAGGCCCCTGAGGCCATCAATAGTGTAGGCCACCCTGGACTAAGAGGGGCTCTCTGACACCAGCGGAGCAACTATCTCCACTTAGACTCTCAGACAGTGTCCCCAGAGACAGAAGGTTGAAATGGACAGGCCCCCAGGCCCTAATCTGAACCTTAGCTCTGGTTTCCATGTGTCCGTCCTCAGAGGTCTGTTTTCGTAGACCAGCACACGGGGCTTTTCTAAGGCACCAAACCAAACCTCTCTCGCCTCCACATGGGGAGCTTACTTACTGGGGATGTATCAAACCCTTCAGGTAGGAGAGTTCCGCAGGGCCACTGAACAACCAGCACATTCCAAGGTTTCCATGGACCCAAACGCACATTATGACGCATCCTCAGGAGAGGCCATTTCAACTCAGCCCCCTGGTTAGCGTGCCCCAGAGGCAGCAGATCAAACATATCTTGTGGCTAATGGCCAATGGGAATGCGAGGCATGCTGTACAGGGATCCATCCTTCGAACCGTGCTCTCCAGTCCTTCCGTATGGTATGTCCTGGAGCCATGCAACAGGACTCGAATGTCCCACAGAAGGAAACCTGGTGGTTTGGGGCAACCTCCAAACTCAGCGTGGGAAAACTTCCTTGGCCTCATGAGGCCCCCGCTTCATGAAGGTGCCATCATGGACACATACTCCAGCCTCAGCCAACGTCTGATCCTCAGCCTGACTTCAGATGCAGGAGATTTTGATTCAGCCTCTGCCTAGTGGGCCTGCTCTGCCCTTGGCTCCAATCCTCACTTTAGCTTGTGTTCCTAGACTTCCGTCCTCACACTCCTGGCCCACAAACCCTCCCTTCTGGGAATTCTGGGGCCACAATGAAGCACTCCGCCTGCCTCCCAGGAGAAAAACTTTGTCTATGGTGCTGCCCAGAAACCCCAAATGAGGATCAAACTGCTTGGCCCTCGGCAACACCCCAATTGCATAGGCTACCTTAAACACTGATGCTCTGTCGCAAATAGCCTGAGCCCAGACCTTCCAACAGACACCGACACAGCTGGCTGCACACCCAGCACATTGGACCCGCCACTGCCTTAGGCCACCATCCATTCCCAACCTGGGTTTTCAGTCATCAGAACCTAGACCTTATCTCCAATCCCTGCACAGGGGGGAACCTGATGCACAAGTCAGAACCCCTCCTTCCCCATGGCAAGAAACCTTGCTGCTGGCAGTGAGTCAAACCTTCAGTGTAGGAGAAAACGGCATGGCCCATGAGGCCACGCCCATGTGTGAGGGCCGCCTTGGGCACAAACACACATTGTGACCCTCAGCGTGAGTACCTTATTCAAGTAACGCCTCTCAGTGATTGGACCAAGAGCCCGCATATGTGGCTTGCCATGCCCATAGGCACGCAGGACTAACTAGATGGTGTGTATTCCAGTTGAGGGAACCCACTGCTGTGCTCTAGAGTCCCTCTCCTGGGGGGTCCCCTGTGGCAGAAAACAGTACTCTTCCCTTCCCACAGAATGAACCCAAACACTTGGGAGCTTGGACAATCCCCCGAGAGGAAGGCTCTTCCTCGGCCCCTGAAGCAACCCCTACCCTGAACGGCCACTGTGAACGCAACACCCAGAGACAAAAGCCTGAGCGACTGCCTCCCACTTGCCCTCCTTTGATATCCAGAGGATCTCCCCTCTCGGACTGGAGATCAGGCCTGCCATTACCTTGGCCCCTACCTGAGCCAAGTTTGCTTTTTCAGACATCTGTCCCCACAGCCCTGGCAAACACAGCCTCTAGGCTGTGTCCTCTGGAGCCATACCACAGGACCATGCCTGCTCTCTCCTGGGAAACTCTGTCCATTCCTTTGGCCACACACCTCCAGAATATGAGAAACCTCAAGGCCCCCGAGGACATACCATTACCGGGAGCCTCCCTGCACACACAGGGGCCTTCGGACACAAGCGGAGCTGCTACCTCCATGAAGGCATGCACACCGATGTCAACAGAGATAGAAGTTTGAGCCCGACAGGCCCTTAGGCCCTAATCTCAACTCTTGCTTTGTTTTCCAGGTGTCACTCCTCAGAGGCTTTGGTTCGAAGAACAGGATATGGGGCTTTCCTGAGGCACTGAACAGAACTTCTCTCGTCTCCACATGGGAAGCTTCCTTGTTGGAGCCGTGTCAAACACCTCAGGTTGGAGAATCCTGCAGAGTCCCTGAGCCACCTCCACATTCCAAGGTCTCCCAGGCCACCAAGCCACAGTAGGACTCATCTTCAGGAGAGTCCATTTCAACTCTCCCCTCTGGGTAGCTCACCCAGGAGCCCGCAGATTGAGCCTGCCTTGTCCTGACTAAAGAGTGGGAATATGAGGTGGCGTTCCCAGGCATCCATGCTTAGACACCTGCTCTCGAGTCTTTCCGTATGGGGCCTCCTGGAACCATCCAATAGCACTCGACTTTCGTGCAGAAGGAAACCTTGAGGTTTGGAGTAGTTCACAAATCCCATCGTAGGCAAACCTTCCTGGCCTCATGAGGCCCCCACACCATTCAGGAAGAGGCCATGCTGGACAAAAACTCTAGCCTGAGGCACGTCTCAGAGTTGAAATGACCTCAGTGCAGGAGATCTCGATTCAGCCTCTCAGAGTGGGCCTGCCGTGCCATCGGTCCCAAACCTCACGCTAGCTTGTGTTTCCAGACTTCCTTCCTCACACTCCTGGCAAACAAGCCCTCCGGACTAGGAACTCCAGAACCACAACCCAGCCCAGGGTCTGCCCAAGGGAAGAAAAACGTTTCCCTGTGGGGCTCTCTCCAGAAAACCCAGATGAGGATTAACCTGCTCGGGCCTCGACGGTACCCGAACTGGATAGGCTGCTCTGGGCACTCATGCTCTGTCTGACACAGCCTGAAGCCAGACGTCCAGACAGACAAGGAGACAGCTGGCCGCACACCCAGCACTTCAGACACGCCATGGTCTTATGCCGTCACCTCTTCCTAACCTTGGTTTTCAGATATCTGAACCTAGACATTATATCAATTCTCCACACAGCTGGGTATCGCAAGCACAACACAGAACTCCTCCTTCCCCGTGGCTGTAAAGCTTGCTCTTGGCATGGAGTCACACCTTCAGGGTGGGAGAAACCTTCCTGGTCCCTGATGGCACGCCCAAACTTGAGGGCTGCTTGGGCACAAATTCACACTCTGACCCTCAGCATGAGCCCCATGTCAAAGAAAGGCCTGTCAGGGCCTGGGCCAAGAGCCCGCATATGGAGCTTGCCAAGCCCCTATGCACCCAATCCTCACCAGTGTTTGAGTTTTCCAGTCCCCCTGCCCGTACCTGGGGCTCTGCTCTGGAATCCCTTTCCTGGAGAGACACGTGAGCCAGACAACACGACTCCACCCTTCCCACAAAATGACCCCAAACTCTTGGGAGCTGGGACAAATCCCCAGAGAGGGATACTCGTCCACAGTCCCTGAGGCCACCCCTCCAATCCACGGCTATCTCGGACACAACATCCAAAGACAAAAGCCTGAAGGAACGCCTCCCACTCGCCCTTGTTTCAGAGGCCCAGGAGCTCCCTCTCCGGCTGTACATCCGGCCTGCCATACCCTAGGCGCCACTCATAAGCTGAGTTTGTGTTTTCAGACTTCTGTGCCCTCAGCCTGGACCCACACAACCGCCAGGCTAGGGCCTCTGGAGACACAGCGAAAGATTGTGCCTGCCCTCTCCAAGGAAATTGTGCCCAATCCATTGACCACAACCCTACAGGTTAGGGAAAAGCTCCAAGGCCCCTGAGGCCATCAATAGTGTAGGCCACCCTGGACTAAGAGGGGCTCTCTGACACCAGCGGAGCAACTATCTCCACTTAGACTCTCAGACAGTGTCCCCAGAGACAGAAGGTTGAAATGGACAGGCCCCCAGGCCCTAATCTGAACCTTAGCTCTGGTTTCCATGTGTCCGTCCTCAGAGGTCTGTTTTCGTAGACCAGCACACGGGGCTTTTCTGAGGCACCAAACCAAACCTCTCTCGCCTCCACATGGGGAGCTTACTTACTGGGGATGTATCAAACCCTTCAGGTAGGAGAGTTCCGCAGGGCCACTGAACAACCAGCACATTCCAAGGTTTCCATGGACCCAAACGCACATTATGACGCATCCTCAGGAGAGGCCATTTCAACTCAGCCCCCTGGTTAGCGTGCCCCAGAGGCAGCAGATCAAACATATCTTGTGGCTAATGGCCAATGGGAATGCGAGGCATGCTGTACAGGGATCCATCCTTCGAACCGTGCTCTCCAGTCCTTCCGTATGGTATGTCCTGGAGCCATGCAACAGGACTCGAATGTCCCACAGAAGGAAACCTGGTGGTTTGGGGCAACCTCCAAACTCAGCGTGGGAAAACTTCCTTGGCCTCATGAGGCCCCCGCTTCATGAAGGTGCCATCATGGACACATACTCCAGCCTCAGCCAACGTCTGATCCTCAGCCTGACTTCAGATGCAGGAGATTTTGATTCAGCCTCTGCCTAGTGGGCCTGCTCTGCCCTTGGCTCCAATCCTCACTTTAGCTTGTGTTCCTAGACTTCCGTCCTCACACTCCTGGCCCACAAACCCTCCCTTCTGGGAATTCTGGGGCCACAATGAAGCACTCCGCCTGCCTCCCAGGAGAAAAACTTTGTCTATGGTGCTGCCCAGGAACCCCAAATGAGGATCAAACTGCTTGGCCCTCGGTAACACCCCAATTGCATAGGCTACCTTAAACACTGATGCTCTGTCGCAAATAGCCTGAGCCCAGACCTTCCAACAGACACCGACACAGCTGGCTGCACACCCAGCACATTGGACCCGCCACTGCCTTAGGCCACCATCCATTCCCAACCTGGGTTTTCAGTCATCAGAACCTAGACCTTATCTCCAATCCCTGCACAGGGCGGAACCTGATGCACAAGTCAGAACCCCTCCTTCCCCATGGCAAGAAACCTTGCTGCTGGCAGTGAGTCAAACCTTCAGTGTAGGAGAAAACGGCATGGCCCATGAGGCCACGCCCATGTGTGAGGGCCGCCTTGGGCACAAACACACATTGTGACCCTCAGCGTGAGTACCTTATTCAAGTAACGCCTCTCAGTGATTGGACCAAGAGCCCGCATATGTGGCTTGCCATGCCCATAGGCACGCAGGACTAACTAGATGGTGTGTATTCCAGTTGAGGGAACCCACTGCTGTGCTCTAGAGTCCCTCTCCTGGGGGGTCCCCTGTGGCAGAAAACAGTACTCTTCCCTTCCCACAGAATGAACCCAAACACTTGGGAGCTTGGACAATCCCCCGAGAGGAAGGCTCTTCCTCGGCCCCTGAAGCAACCCCTACCCTGAACGGCCACTGTGAACGCAACACCCAGAGACAAAAGCCTGAGCGACTGCCTCCCACTTGCCCTCCTTTGATATCCAGAGGATCTCCCCTCTCGGACTGGAGATCAGGCCTGCCATTACCTTGGCCCCTACCTGAGCCAAGTTTGCTTTTTCAGACATCTGTCCCCACAGCCCTGGCAAACACAGCCTCTAGGCTGTGTCCTCTGGAGCCATACCACAGGACCATGCCTGCTCTCTCCTGGGAAACTCTGTCCATTCCTTTGGCCACACACCTCCAGAATATGAGAAACCTCAAGGCCCCCGAGGACATACCATTACCGGGAGCCTCCCTGCACACACAGGGGCCTTCGGACTCAAGCGGAGCTGCTACCTCCATGAAGGCATGCACACCGATGTCAACAGAGATAGAAGGTTGAGCCGGACAGGCCCTTAGGCCCTAATCTCAACTCTTGCTTTGTTTTCCAGGTGTCACTCCTCAGAGGCTTTGGTTCGAAGAACAGGATATGGGGCTTTCCTGAGGCACTGAACAGAACTTCTCTCGTCTCCACATGGGAAGCTTCCTTGTTGGAGCCGTGTCAAACACCTCAGGTTGGAGAATCCTGCAGAGTCCCTGAGCCACCTCCACATTCCAAGGTCTCCCAGGCCACCAAGCCACAGTAGGACTCATCTTCAGGAGAGTCCATTTCAACTCTCCCCTCTGGGTAGCTCACCCAGGAGCCCGCAGATTGAGCCTGCCTTGTCCTGACTAAAGAGTGGGAATATGAGGTGGCGTTCCCAGGCATCCATGCTTAGACACCTGCTCTTGAGTCTTTCCGTATGGGGCCTCCTGGAACCATCCAATAGCACTCGACTTTCGTGCAGAAGGAAACCTTGAGGTTTGGAGTAGTTCACAAATCCCATCGTAGGCAAACCTTCCTGGCCTCATGAGGCCCCCACACCATTCAGGAAGAGGCCATGCTGGACAAAAACTCTAGCCTGAGGCACGTCTCAGAGTTGAAATGACCTCAGTGCAGGAGATCTCGATTCAGCCTCTCAGAGTGGGCCTGCCGTGCCATCGGTCCCAAACCTCACGCTAGCTTGTGTTTCCAGACTTCCTTCCTCACACTCCTGGCAAACAAGCCCTCCGGACTAGGAACTCCAGAACCACAACCCAGCCCAGGGTCTGCCCAAGGGAAGAAAAACGTTTCCCTGTGGGGCTCTCTCCAGAAAACCCAGATGAGGATTAACCTGCTCGGGCCTCGACGGTACCCGAACTGGATAGGCTGCTCTGGGCACTCATGCTCTGTCTGACACAGCCTGAAGCCAGACGTCCAGACAGACAAGGAGACAGCTGGCCGCACACCCAGCACTTCGGACACGCCATGGTCTTATGCCGTCACCTCTTCCTAACCTTGGTTTTCAGATATCTGAACCTAGACATTATATCAATTCTCCACACAGCTGGGTATCGCAAGCACAACACAGAACTCCTCCTTCCCCGTGGCTGTAAAGCTTGCTCTTGGCATGGAGTCACACCTTCAGGGTGGGAGAAACCTTCCTGGTCCCTGATGGCACGCCCAAACTTGAGGGCTGCTTGGGCACAAATTCACACTCTGACCCTCAGCATGAGCCCCATGTCAAAGAAAGGCCTGTCAGGGCCTAGGCCAAGAGCCCGCATATGGGGCTTGCCAAGCCCCTATGCACCCAATCCTCACCAGTGTTTGAGTTTTCCAGTCCCCCTGCCCGTACCTGGGGCTCTGCTCTGGAATCCCTTTCCTGGAGAGACACGTGAGCCAGACAACACGACTCCACCCTTCCCACAAAATGACCCCAAACTCTTGGGAGCTGGGACAAATCCCCAGAGAGGGATACTCGTCCACAGTCCCTGAGGCCACCCCTCCAATCCACGGCTATCTCGGACACAACATCCAGAGACAAAAGCCTGAAGGAACGCCTCCCACTCGCCCTTGTTTCAGAGGCCCAGGAGCTCCCTCTCCGGCTGTACATCCGGCCTGCCATACCCTAGGCGCCACTCATAAGCTGAGTTTGTGTTTTCAGACTTCTGTGCCCTCAGCCTGGACCCACACAACCGCCAGGCTAGGGCCTCTGGAGACACAGCGAAAGATTGTGCCTGCCCTCTCCAAGGAAATTGTGCCCAATCCATTGACCACAACCCTACAGGTTAGGGAAAAGCTCCAAGGCCCCTGAGGCCATCAATAGTGTAGGCCACCCTGGACTAAGAGGGGCTCTCTGACACCAGCGGAGCAACTATCTCCACTTAGACTCTCAGACAGTGTCCCCAGAGACAGAAGGTTGAAATGGACAGGCCCCCAGGCCCTAATCTGAACCTTAGCTCTGGTTTCCATGTGTCCGTCCTCAGAGGTCTGTTTTCGTAGACCAGCACACGGGGCTTTTCTGAGGCACCAAACCAAACCTCTCTCGCCTCCACATGGGGAGCTTACTTACTGGGGATGTATCAAACCCTTCAGGTAGGAGAGTTCCGCAGGGCCACTGAACAACCAGCACATTCCAAGGTTTCCATGGACCCAAACGCACATTATGACGCATCCTCAGGAGAGGCCATTTCAACTCAGCCCCCTGCTTAGCGTGCCCCAGAGGCAGCAGATCAAACATATCTTGTGGCTAATGGCCAATGGGAATGCGAGGCATGCTGTACAGGGATCCATCCTTCGAACCGTGCTCTCCAGTCCTTCCGTATGGTATGTCCTGGAGCCATGCAACAGGACTCGAATGTCCCACAGAAGGAAACCTGGTGGTTTGGGGCAACCTCCAAACTCAGCGTGGGAAAACTTCCTTGGCCTCATGAGGCCCCCGCTTCATGAAGGTGCCATCATGGACACATACTCCAGCCTCAGCCAACGTCTGATCCTCAGCCTGACTTCAGATGCAGGAGATTTTGATTCAGCCTCTGCCTAGTGGGCCTGCTCTGCCCTTGGCTCCAATCCTCACTTTAGCTTGTGTTCCTAGACTTCCGTCCTCACACTCCTGGCCCACAAACCCTCCCTTCTGGGAATTCTGGGGCCACAATGAAGCACTCCGCCTGCCTCCCAGGAGAAAAACTTTGTCTATGGTGCTGCCCAGGAACCCCAAATGAGGATCAAACTGCTTGGCCCTCGGTAACACCCCAATTGCATAGGCTACCTTAAACACTGATGCTCTGTCGCAAATAGCCTGAGCCCAGACCTTCCAACAGACACCGACACAGCTGGCTGCACACCCAGCACATTGGACCCGCCACTGCCTTAGGCCACCATCCATTCCCAACCTGGGTTTTCAGTCATCAGAACCTAGACCTTATCTCCAATCCCTGCACAGGGCGGAACCTGATGCACAAGTCAGAACCCCTCCTTCCCCATGGCAAGAAACCTTGCTGCTGGCAGTGAGTCAAACCTTCAGTGTAGGAGAAAACGGCATGGCCCATGAGGCCACGCCCATGTGTGAGGGCCGCCTTGGGCACAAACACACATTGTGACCCTCAGCGTGAGTACCTTATTCAAGTAACGCCTCTCAGTGATTGGACCAAGAGCCCGCATATGTGGCTTGCCATGCCCATAGGCACGCAGGACTAACTAGATGGTGTGTATTCCAGTTGAGGGAACCCACTGCTGTGCTCTAGAGTCCCTCTCCTGGGGGGTCCCCTGTGGCAGAAAACAGTACTCTTCCCTTCCCACAGAATGAACCCAAACACTTGGGAGCTTGGACAATCCCCCGAGAGGAAGGCTCTTCCTCGGCCCCTGAAGCAACCCCTACCCTGAACGGCCACTGTGAACGCAACACCCAGAGACAAAAGCCTGAGCGACTGCCTCCCACTTGCCCTCCTTTGATATCCAGAGGATCTCCCCTCTCGGACTGGAGATCAGGCCTGCCATTACCTTGGCCCCTACCTGAGCCAAGTTTGCTTTTTCAGACATCTGTCCCCACAGCCCTGGCAAACACAGCCTCTAGGCTGTGTCCTCTGGAGCCATACCACAGGACCATGCCTGCTCTCTCCTGGGAAACTCTGTCCATTCCTTTGGCCACACACCTCCAGAATATGAGAAACCTCAAGGCCCCCGAGGACATACCATTACCGGGAGCCTCCCTGCACACACAGGGGCCTTCGGACTCAAGCGGAGCTGCTACCTCCATGAAGGCATGCACACCGATGTCAACAGAGATAGAAGGTTGAGCCGGACAGGCCCTTAGGCCCTAATCTCAACTCTTGCTTTGTTTTCCAGGTGTCACTCCTCAGAGGCTTTGGTTCGAAGAACAGGATATGGGGCTTTCCTGAGGCACTGAACAGAACTTCTCTCGTCTCCACATGGGAAGCTTCCTTGTTGGAGCCGTGTCAAACACCTCAGGTTGGAGAATCCTGCAGAGTCCCTGAGCCACCTCCACATTCCAAGGTCTCCCAGGCCACCAAGCCACAGTAGGACTCATCTTCAGGAGAGTCCATTTCAACTCTCCCCTCTGGGTAGCTCACCCAGGAGCCCGCAGATTGAGCCTGCCTTGTCCTGACTAAAGAGTGGGAATATGAGGTGGCGTTCCCAGGCATCCATGCTTAGACACCTGCTCTTGAGTCTTTCCGTATGGGGCCTCCTGGAACCATCCAATAGCACTCGACTTTCGTGCAGAAGGAAACCTTGAGGTTTGGAGTAGTTCACAAATCCCATCGTAGGCAAACCTTCCTGGCCTCATGAGGCCCCCACACCATTCAGGAAGAGGCCATGCTGGACAAAAACTCTAGCCTGAGGCACGTCTCAGAGTTGAAATGACCTCAGTGCAGGAGATCTCGATTCAGCCTCTCAGAGTGGGCCTGCCGTGCCATCGGTCCCAAACCTCACGCTAGCTTGTGTTTCCAGACTTCCTTCCTCACACTCCTGGCAAACAAGCCCTCCGGACTAGGAACTCCAGAACCACAACCCAGCCCAGGGTCTGCCCAAGGGAAGAAAAACGTTTCCCTGTGGGGCTCTCTCCAGAAAACCCAGATGAGGATCAACCTGCTCGGGCCTCGACGGTACCCGAACTGGATAGGCTGCTCTGGGCACTCATGCTCTGTCTGACACAGCCTGAAGCCAGACGTCCAGACAGACAAGGAGACAGCTGGCCGCACACCCAGCACTTCGGACACGCCATGGTCTTATGCCGTCACCTCTTCCTAACCTTGGTTTTCAGATATCTGAACCTAGACATTATATCAATTCTCCACACAGCTGGGTATCGCAAGCACAACACAGAACTCCTCCTTCCCCGTGGCTGTAAAGCTTGCTCTTGGCATGGAGTCACACCTTCAGGGTGGGAGAAACCTTCCTGGTCCCTGATGGCACGCCCAAACTTGAGGGCAGCTTGGGCACAAATTCACACTCTGACCCTCAGCATGAGCCCCATGTCAAAGAAAGGCCTGTCAGGGCCTGGGCCAAGAGCCCGCATATGGGGCTTGCGAAGCCCCTATGCACCCAATCCTCACCAGTGTTTGAGTTTTCCAGTCGCCCCGCCCGTACCTGGGGCTCTGCTCTGGAATCCCTTTCTTGGAGAGACACGTGAGCCAGACAACACGACTCCACCCTTCCCACAAAATGACCCCAAACTCTTGGGAGCTGGGACAAATCCCCAGAGAGGGATACTCGTCCACAGTCCCTGAGGCCACCCCTCCAATCCACGGCTATCTCGGACACAACATCCAGAGACAAAAGCCTGAAGGAACGCCTCCCACTCGCCCTAGTTTCAGAGGCCCAGGAGCTCCCTCTCGGGCTGTACATCCGGCCTGCCATACCCTAGGCGCCACTCATAAGCTGAGTTTGTGTTTTCAGACTTCTGTGCCCTCAGCCTGGACCCACACAACCGCCAGGCTAGGGCCTCTGGAGCCACAGCGAAAGATTGTGCCTGCCCTCTCCAAGGAAATTGTGCCCAATCCATTGACCACAACCCTCCAGGTTAGGGAAAAGCTCCAAGGCCCCTGAGGCCATCAATAGTGTAGGCCACCCTGGACTAAGAGGGGCTCTCTGACACCAGCGGAGCAACTATCTCCACTTAGACTCTCAGACAGTGTCCCCAGAGACAGAAGGTTGAAATGGACAGGCCCCCAGGCCCTAATCTGAACCTTAGCTCTGGTTTCCATGTGTCCGTCCTCAGAGGTCTGTTTTCGTAGACCAGCACACGGGGCTTTTCTGAGGCACCAAACCAAACCTCTCTCGCCTCCACATGGGGAGCTTACTTACTGGGGATGTATCAAACCCTTCAGGTAGGAGAGTTCCGCAGGGCCACTGAACAACCAGCACATTCCAAGGTTTCCATGGACCCAAACGCACATTATGACGCATCCTCAGGAGAGGCCATTTCAACTCAGCCCCCTGGTTAGCGTGCCCCAGAGGCAGCAGATCAAACATATCTTGTGGCTAATGGCCAATGGGAATGCGAGGCATGCTGTACAGGGATCCATCCTTCGAACCGTGCTCTCCAGTCCTTCCGTATGGTATGTCCTGGAGCCATGCAACAGGACTCGAATGTCCCACAGAAGGAAACCTGGTGGTTTGGGGCAACCTCCAAACTCAGCGTGGGAAAACTTCCTTGGCCTCATGAGGCCCCCGCTTCATGAAGGTGCCATCATGGACACATACTCCAGCCTCAGCCAACGTCTGATCCTCAGCCTGACTTCAGATGCAGGAGATTTTGATTCAGCCTCTGCCTAGTGGGCCTGCTCTGCCCTTGGCTCCAATCCTCACTTTAGCTTGTGTTCCTAGACTTCCGTCCTCACACTCCTGGCCCACAAACCCTCCCTTCTGGGAATTCTGGGGCCACAATGAAGCACTCCGCCTGCCTCCCAGGAGAAAAACTTTGTCTATGGTGCTGCCCAGGAACCCCAAATGAGGATCAAACTGCTTGGCCCTCGGTAACACCCCAATTGCATAGGCTACCTTAAACACTGATGCTCTGTCGCAAATAGCCTGAGCCCAGACCTTCCAACAGACACCGACACAGCTGGCTGCACACCCAGCACATTGGACCCGCCACTGCCTTAGGCCACCATCCATTCCCAACCTGGGTTTTCAGTCATCAGAACCTAGACCTTATCTCCAATCCCTGCACAGGGCGGAACCTGATGCACAAGTCAGAACCCCTCCTTCCCCATGGCAAGAAACCTTGCTGCTGGCAGTGAGTCAAACCTTCAGTGTAGGAGAAAACGGCATGGCCCATGAGGCCACGCCCATGTGTGAGGGCCGCCTTGGGCACAAACACACATTGTGACCCTCAGCGTGAGTACCTTATTCAAGTAACGCCTCTCAGTGATTGGACCAAGAGCCCGCATATGTGGCTTGCCATGCCCATAGGCACGCAGGACTAACTAGATGGTGTGTATTCCAGTTGAGGGAACCCACTGCTGTGCTCTAGAGTCCCTCTCCTGGGGGGTCCCCTGTGGCAGAAAACAGTACTCTTCCCTTCCCACAGAATGAACCCAAACACTTGGGAGCTTGGACAATCCCCCGAGAGGAAGGCTCTTCCTCGGCCCCTGAAGCAACCCCTACCCTGAACGGCCACTGTGAACGCAACACCCAGAGACAAAAGCCTGAGCGACTGCCTCCCACTTGCCCTCCTTTGATATCCAGAGGATCTCCCCTCTCGGACTGGAGATCAGGCCTGCCATTACCTTGGCCCCTACCTGAGCCAAGTTTGCTTTTTCAGACATCTGTCCCCACAGCCCTGGCAAACACAGCCTCTAGGCTGTGTCCTCTGGAGCCATACCACAGGACCATGCCTGCTCTCTCCTGGGAAACTCTGTCCATTCCTTTGGCCACACACCTCCAGAATATGAGAAACCTCAAGGCCCCCGAGGACATACCATTACCGGGAGCCTCCCTGCACACACAGGGGCCTTCGGACTCAAGCGGAGCTGCTACCTCCATGAAGGCATGCACACCGATGTCAACAGAGATAGAAGGTTGAGCCGGACAGGCCCTTAGGCCCTAATCTCAACTCTTGCTTTGTTTTCCAGGTGTCACTCCTCAGAGGCTTTGGTTCGAAGAACAGGATATGGGGCTTTCCTGAGGCACTGAACAGAACTTCTCTCGTCTCCACATGGGAAGCTTCCTTGTTGGAGCCGTGTCAAACACCTCAGGTTGGAGAATCCTGCAGAGTCCCTGAGCCACCTCCACATTCCAAGGTCTCCCAGGCCACCAAGCCACAGTAGGACTCATCTTCAGGAGAGTCCATTTCAACTCTCCCCTCTGGGTAGCTCACCCAGGAGCCCGCAGATTGAGCCTGCCTTGTCCTGACTAAAGAGTGGGAATATGAGGTGGCGTTCCCAGGCATCCATGCTTAGACACCTGCTCTTGAGTCTTTCCGTATGGGGCCTCCTGGAACCATCCAATAGCACTCGACTTTCGTGCAGAAGGAAACCTTGAGGTTTGGAGTAGTTCACAAATCCCATCGTAGGCAAACCTTCCTGGCCTCATGAGGCCCCCACACCATTCAGGAAGAGGCCATGCTGGACAAAAACTCTAGCCTGAGGCACGTCTCAGAGTTGAAATGACCTCAGTGCAGGAGATCTCGATTCAGCCTCTCAGAGTGGGCCTGCCGTGCCATCGGTCCCAAACCTCACGCTAGCTTGTGTTTCCAGACTTCCTTCCTCACACTCCTGGCAAACAAGCCCTCCGGACTAGGAACTCCAGAACCACAACCCAGCCCAGGGTCTGCCCAAGGGAAGAAAAACGTTTCCCTGTGGGGCTCTCTCCAGAAAACCCAGATGAGGATCAACCTGCTCGGGCCTCGACGGTACCCGAACTGGATAGGCTGCTCTGGGCACTCATGCTCTGTCTGACACAGCCTGAAGCCAGACGTCCAGACAGACAAGGAGACAGCTGGCCGCACACCCAGCACTTCGGACACGCCATGGTCTTATGCCGTCACCTCTTCCTAACCTTGGTTTTCAGATATCTGAACCTAGACATTATATCAATTCTCCACACAGCTGGGTATCGCAAGCACAACACAGAACTCCTCCTTCCCCGTGGCTGTAAAGCTTGCTCTTGGCATGGAGTCACACCTTCAGGGTGGGAGAAACCTTCCTGGTCCCTGATGGCACGCCCAAACTTGAGGGCAGCTTGGGCACAAATTCACACTCTGACCCTCAGCATGAGCCCCATGTCAAAGAAAGGCCTGTCAGGGCCTGGGCCAAGAGCCCGCATATGGGGCTTGCGAAGCCCCTATGCACCCAATCCTCACCAGTGTTTGAGTTTTCCAGTCGCCCCGCCCGTACCTGGGGCTCTGCTCTGGAATCCCTTTCTTGGAGAGACACGTGAGCCAGACAACACGACTCCACCCTTCCCACAAAATGACCCCAAACTCTTGGGAGCTGGGACAAATCCCCAGAGAGGGATACTCGTCCACAGTCCCTGAGGCCACCCCTCCAATCCACGGCTATCTCGGACACAACATCCAGAGACAAAAGCCTGAAGGAACGCCTCCCACTCGCCCTAGTTTCAGAGGCCCAGGAGCTCCCTCTCGGGCTGTACATCCGGCCTGCCATACCCTAGGCGCCACTCATAAGCTGAGTTTGTGTTTTCAGACTTCTGTGCCCTCAGCCTGGACCCACACAACCGCCAGGCTAGGGCCTCTGGAGCCACAGCGAAAGATTGTGCCTGCCCTCTCCAAGGAAATTGTGCCCAATCCATTGACCACAACCCTACAGGTTAGGGAAAAGCTCCAAGGCCCCTGAGGCCATCAATAGTGTAGGCCACCCTGGACTAAGAGGGGCTCTCTGACACCAGCGGAGCAACTATCTCCACTTAGACTCTCAGACAGTGTCCCCAGAGACAGAAGGTTGAAATGGACAGGCCCCCAGGCCCTAATCTGAACCTTAGCTCTGGTTTCCATGTGTCCGTCCTCAGAGGTCTGTTTTCGTAGACCAGCACACGGGGCTTTTCTGAGGCACCAAACCAAACCTCTCTCGCCTCCACATGGGGAGCTTACTTACTGGGGATGTATCAAACCCTTCAGGTAGGAGAGTTCTCAGGGCCACTGAACAACAAGCACATTCCAAGGTTTCCATGGACCCAAACGCACATTATGACGCATCCTCAGGAGAGGCCATTTCAACTCAGCCCCCTGGTTAGCGTGCCCCAGAGGCAGCAGATCAAACATATCTTGTGGCTAATGGCCAATGGGAATGCGAGGCATGCTGTACAGGGATCCATCCTTCGAACCGTGCTCTCCAGTCCTTCCGTATGGTATGTCCTGGAGCCATGCAACAGGACTCGAATGTCCCACAGAAGGAAACCTGGTGGTTTGGGGCAACCTCCAAACTCAGCGTGGGAAAACTTCCTTGGCCTCATGAGGCCCCCGCTTCATGAAGGTGCCATCATGGACACATACTCCAGCCTCAGCCAACGTCTGATCCTCAGCCTGACTTCAGATGCAGGAGATTTTGATTCAGCCTCTGCCTAGTGGGCCTGCTCTGCCCTTGGCTCCAATCCTCACTTTAGCTTGTGTTCCTAGACTTCCGTCCTCACACTCCTGGCCCACAAACCCTCCCTTCTGGGAATTCTGGGGCCACAATGAAGCACTCCGCCTGCCTCCCAGGAGAAAAACTTTGTCTATGGTGCTGCCCAGGAACCCCAAATGAGGATCAAACTGCTTGGCCCTCGGTAACACCCCAATTGCATAGGCTACCTTAAACACTGATGCTCTGTCGCAAATAGCCTGAGCCCAGACCTTCCAACAGACACCGACACAGCTGGCTGCACACCCAGCACATTGGACCCGCCACTGCCTTAGGCCACCATCCATTCCCAACCTGGGTTTTCAGTCATCAGAACCTAGACCTTATCTCCAATCCCTGCACAGGGCGGAACCTGATGCACAAGTCAGAACCCCTCCTTCCCCATGGCAAGAAACCTTGCTGCTGGCAGTGAGTCAAACCTTCAGTGTAGGAGAAAACGGCATGGCCCATGAGGCCACGCCCATGTGTGAGGGCCGCCTTGGGCACAAACACACATTGTGACCCTCAGCGTGAGTACCTTATTCAAGTAACGCCTCTCAGTGATTGGACCAAGAGCCCGCATATGTGGCTTGCCATGCCCATAGGCACGCAGGACTAACTAGATGGTGTGTATTCCAGTTGAGGGAACCCACTGCTGTGCTCTAGAGTCCCTCTCCTGGGGGGTCCCCTGTGGCAGAAAACAGTACTCTTCCCTTCCCACAGAATGAACCCAAACACTTGGGAGCTTGGACAATCCCCCGAGAGGAAGGCTCTTCCTCGGCCCCTGAAGCAACCCCTACCCTGAACGGCCACTGTGAACGCAACACCCAGAGACAAAAGCCTGAGCGACTGCCTCCCACTTGCCCTCCTTTGATATCCAGAGGATCTCCCCTCTCGGACTGGAGATCAGGCCTGCCATTACCTTGGCCCCTACCTGAGCCAAGTTTGCTTTTTCAGACATCTGTCCCCACAGCCCTGGCAAACACAGCCTCTAGGCTGTGTCCTCTGGAGCCATACCACAGGACCATGCCTGCTCTCTCCTGGGAAACTCTGTCCATTCCTTTGGCCACACACCTCCAGAATATGAGAAACCTCAAGGCCCCCGAGGACATACCATTACCGGGAGCCTCCCTGCACACACAGGGGCCTTCGGACTCAAGCGGAGCTGCTACCTCCATGAAGGCATGCACACCGATGTCAACAGAGATAGAAGGTTGAGCCGGACAGGCCCTTAGGCCCTAATCTCAACTCTTGCTTTGTTTTCCAGGTGTCACTCCTCAGAGGCTTTGGTTCGAAGAACAGGATATGGGGCTTTCCTGAGGCACTGAACAGAACTTCTCTCGTCTCCACATGGGAAGCTTCCTTGTTGGAGCCGTGTCAAACACCTCAGGTTGGAGAATCCTGCAGAGTCCCTGAGCCACCTCCACATTCCAAGGTCTCCCAGGCCACCAAGCCACAGTAGGACTCATCTTCAGGAGAGTCCATTTCAACTCTCCCCTCTGGGTAGCTCACCCAGGAGCCCGCAGATTGAGCCTGCCTTGTCCTGACTAAAGAGTGGGAATATGAGGTGGCGTTCCCAGGCATCCATGCTTAGACACCTGCTCTTGAGTCTTTCCGTATGGGGCCTCCTGGAACCATCCAATAGCACTCGACTTTCGTGCAGAAGGAAACCTTGAGGTTTGGAGTAGTTCACAAATCCCATCGTAGGCAAACCTTCCTGGCCTCATGAGGCCCCCACACCATTCAGGAAGAGGCCATGCTGGACAAAAACTCTAGCCTGAGGCACGTCTCAGAGTTGAAATGACCTCAGTGCAGGAGATCTCGATTCAGCCTCTCAGAGTGGGCCTGCCGTGCCATCGGTCCCAAACCTCACGCTAGCTTGTGTTTCCAGACTTCCTTCCTCACACTCCTGGCAAACAAGCCCTCCGGACTAGGAACTCCAGAACCACAACCCAGCCCAGGGTCTGCCCAAGGGAAGAAAAACGTTTCCCTGTGGGGCTCTCTCCAGAAAACCCAGATGAGGATTAACCTGCTCGGGCCTCGACGGTACCCGAACTGGATAGGCTGCTCTGGGCACTCATGCTCTGTCTGACACAGCCTGAAGCCAGACGTCCAGACAGACAAGGAGACAGCTGGCCGCACACCCAGCACTTCGGACACGCCATGGTCTTATGCCGTCACCTCTTCCTAACCTTTGTTTTTAGATATCTGAACCTAGACATTATATCAATTCTCCACACAGCTGGGTATCGCAAGCACAACACAGAACTCCTCCTTCCCCGTGGCTGTAAAGCTTGCTCTTGGCATGGAGTCACACCTTCAGGGTGGGAGAAACCTTCCTGGTCCCTGATGGCACGCCCAAACTTGAGGGCTGCTTGGGCACAAATTCACACTCTGACCCTCAGCATGAGCCCCATGTCAAAGAAAGGCCTGTCAGGGCCTGGGCCAAGAGCCCGCATATGGGGCTTGCCAAGCCCCTATGCACCCAATCCTCACCAGTGTTTGAGTTTTCCAGTCCCCCTGCCCGTACCTGGGGCTCTGCTCTGGAATCCCTTTCCTGGAGAGACACGTGAGCCAGACAACACGACTCCACCCTTCCCACAAAATGACCCCAAACTCTTGGGAGCTGGGACAAATCCCCAGAGAGGGATACTCGTCCACAGTCCCTGAGGCCACCCCTCCAATCCACGGCTATCTCGGACACAACATCCAGAGACAAAAGCCTGAAGGAACGCCTCCCACTCGCCCTTGTTTCAGAGGCCCAGGAGCTCCCTCTCCGGCTGTACATCCGGCCTGCCATACCCTAGGCGCCAGTCATAAGCTGAGTTTGTGTTTTCAGACTTCTGTGCCCTCAGCCTGGACCCACACAACCGCCAGGCTAGGGCCTCTGGAGACACAGCGAAAGATTGTGCCTGCCCTCTCCAAGGAAATTGTGCCCAATCCATTGACCACAACCCTACAGGTTAGGGAAAAGCTCCAAGGCCCCTGAGGCCATCAATAGTGTAGGCCACCCTGGACTAAGAGGGGCTCTCTGACACCAGCGGAGCAACTATCTCCACTTAGACTCTCAGACAGTGTCCCCAGAGACAGAAGGTTGAAATGGACAGGCCCCCAGGCCCTAATCTGAACCTTAGCTCTGGTTTCCATGTGTCCGTCCTCAGAGGTCTGTTTTCGTAGACCAGCACACGGGGCTTTTCTGAGGCACCAAACCAAACCTCTCTCGCCTCCACATGGGGAGCTTACTTACTGGGGATGTATCAAACCCTTCAGGTAGGAGAGTTCCGCAGGGCCACTGAACAACCAGCACATTCCAAGGTTTCCATGGACCCAAACGCACATTATGACGCATCCTCAGGAGAGGCCATTTCAACTCAGCCCCCTGCTTAGCGTGCCCCAGAGGCAGCAGATCAAACATATCTTGTGGCTAATGGCCAATGGGAATGCGAGGCATGCTGTACAGGGATCCATCCTTCGAACCGTGCTCTCCAGTCCTTCCGTATGGTATGTCCTGGAGCCATGCAACAGGACTCGAATGTCCCACAGAAGGAAACCTGGTGGTTTGGGGCAACCTCCAAACTCAGCGTGGGAAAACTTCCTTGGCCTCATGAGGCCCCCGCTTCATGAAGGTGCCATCATGGACACATACTCCAGCCTCAGCCAACGTCTGATCCTCAGCCTGACTTCAGATGCAGGAGATTTTGATTCAGCCTCTGCCTAGTGGGCCTGCTCTGCCCTTGGCTCCAATCCTCACTTTAGCTTGTGTTCCTAGACTTCCGTCCTCACACTCCTGGCCCACAAACCCTCCCTTCTGGGAATTCTGGGGCCACAATGAAGCACTCCGCCTGCCTCCCAGGAGAAAAACTTTGTCTATGGTGCTGCCCAGGAACCCCAAATGAGGATCAAACTGCTTGGCCCTCGGTAACACCCCAATTGCATAGGCTACCTTAAACACTGATGCTCTGTCGCAAATAGCCTGAGCCCAGACCTTCCAACAGACACCGACACAGCTGGCTGCACACCCAGCACATTGGACCCGCCACTGCCTTAGGCCACCATCCATTCCCAACCTGGGTTTTCAGTCATCAGAACCTAGACCTTATCTCCAATCCCTGCACAGGGCGGAACCTGATGCACAAGTCAGAACCCCTCCTTCCCCATGGCAAGAAACCTTGCTGCTGGCAGTGAGTCAAACCTTCAGTGTAGGAGAAAACGGCATGGCCCATGAGGCCACGCCCATGTGTGAGGGCCGCCTTGGGCACAAACACACATTGTGACCCTCAGCGTGAGTACCTTATTCAAGTAACGCCTCTCAGTGATTGGACCAAGAGCCCGCATATGTGGCTTGCCATGCCCATAGGCACGCAGGACTAACTAGATGGTGTGTATTCCAGTTGAGGGAACCCACTGCTGTGCTCTAGAGTCCCTCTCCTGGGGGGTCCCCTGTGGCAGAAAACAGTACTCTTCCCTTCCCACAGAATGAACCCAAACACTTGGGAGCTTGGACAATCCCCCGAGAGGAAGGCTCTTCCTCGGCCCCTGAAGCAACCCCTACCCTGAACGGCCACTGTGAACGCAACACCCAGAGACAAAAGCCTGAGCGACTGCCTCCCACTTGCCCTCCTTTGATATCCAGAGGATCTCCCCTCTCGGACTGGAGATCAGGCCTGCCATTACCTTGGCCCCTACCTGAGCCAAGTTTGCTTTTTCAGACATCTGTCCCCACAGCCCTGGCAAACACAGCCTCTAGGCTGTGTCCTCTGGAGCCATACCACAGGACCATGCCTGCTCTCTCCTGGGAAACTCTGTCCATTCCTTTGGCCACACACCTCCAGAATATGAGAAACCTCAAGGCCCCCGAGGACATACCATTACCGGGAGCCTCCCTGCACACACAGGGGCCTTCGGACACAAGCGGAGCTGCTACCTCCATGAAGGCATGCACACCGATGTCAACAGAGATAGAAGGTTGAGCCGGACAGGCCCTTAGGCCCTAATCTCAACTCTTGCTTTGTTTTCCAGGTGTCACTCCTCAGAGGCTTTGGTTCGAAGAACAGGATATGGGGCTTTCCTGAGGCACTGAACAGAACTTCTCTCGTCTCCACATGGGAAGCTTCCTTGTTGGAGCCGTGTCAAACACCTCAGGTTGGAGAATCCTGCAGAGTCCCTGAGCCACCTCCACATTCCAAGGTCTCCCAGGCCACCAAGCCACAGTAGGACTCATCTTCAGGAGAGTCCATTTCAACTCTCCCCTCTGGGTAGCTCACCCAGGAGCCCGCAGATTGAGCCTGCCTTGTCCTGACTAAAGAGTGGGAATATGAGGTGGCGTTCCCAGGCATCCATGCTTAGACACCTGCTCTTGAGTCTTTCCGTATGGGGCCTCCTGGAACCATCCAATAGCACTCGACTTTCGTGCAGAAGGAAACCTTGAGGTTTGGAGTAGTTCACAAATCCCATCGTAGGCAAACCTTCCTGGCCTCATGAGGCCCCCACACCATTCAGGAAGAGGCCATGCTGGACAAAAACTCTAGCCTGAGGCACGTCTCAGAGTTGAAATGACCTCAGTGCAGGAGATCTCGATTCAGCCTCTCAGAGTGGGCCTGCCGTGCCATCGGTCCCAAACCTCACGCTAGCTTGTGTTTCCAGACTTCCTTCCTCACACTCCTGGCAAACAAGCCCTCCGGACTAGGAACTCCAGAACCACAACCCAGCCCAGGGTCTGCCCAAGGGAAGAAAAACGTTTCCCTGTGGGGCTCTCTCCAGAAAACCCAGATGAGGATTAACCTGCTCGGGCCTCGACGGTACCCGAACTGGATAGGCTGCTCTGGGCACTCATGCTCTGTCTGACACAGCCTGAAGCCAGACGTCCAGACAGACAAGGAGACAGCTGGCCGCACACCCAGCACTTCGGACACGCCATGGTCTTATGCCGTCACCTCTTCCTAACCTTGGTTTTCAGATATCTGAACCTAGACATTATATCAATTCTCCACACAGCTGGGTATCGCAAGCACAACACAGAACTCCTCCTTCCCCGTGGCTGTAAAGCTTGCTCTTGGCATGGAGTCACACCTTCAGGGTGGGAGAAACCTTCCTGGTCCCTGATGGCACGCCCAAACTTGAGGGCTGCTTGGGCACAAATTCACACTCTGACCCTCAGCATGAGCCCCATGTCAAAGAAAGGCCTGTCAGGGCCTGGGCCAAGAGCCCGCATATGGGGCTTGCCAAGCCCCTATGCACCCAATCCTCACCAGTGTTTGAGTTTTCCAGTCCCCCTGCCCGTACCTGGGGCTCTGCTCTGGAATCCCTTTCCTGGAGAGACACGTGAGCCAGACAACACGACTCCACCCTTCCCACAAAATGACCCCAAACTCTTGGGAGCTGGGACAAATCCCCAGAGAGGGATACTCGTCCACAGTCCCTGAGGCCACCCCTCCAATCCACGGCTATCTCGGACACAACATCCAGAGACAAAAGCCTGAAGGAACGCCTCCCACTCGCCCTTGTTTCAGAGGCCCAGGAGCTCCCTCTCCGGCTGTACATCCGGCCTGCCATACCCTAGGCGCCACTCATAAGCTGAGTTTGTGTTTTCAGACTTCTGTGCCCTCAGCCTGGACCCACACAACCGCCAGGCTAGGGCCTCTGGAGACACAGCGAAAGATTGTGCCTGCCCTCTCCAAGGAAATTGTGCCCAATCCATTGACCACAACCCTACAGGTTAGGGAAAAGCTCCAAGGCCCCTGAGGCCATCAATAGTGTAGGCCACCCTGGACTAAGAGGGGCTCTCTGACACCAGCGGAGCAACTATCTCCACTTAGACTCTCAGACAGTGTCCCCAGAGACAGAAGGTTGAAATGGACAGGCCCCCAGGCCCTAATCTGAACCTTAGCTCTGGTTTCCATGTGTCCGTCCTCAGAGGTCTGTTTTCGTAGACCAGCACACGGGGCTTTTCTGAGGCACCAAACCAAACCTCTCTCGCCTCCACATGGGGAGCTTACTTACTGGGGATGTATCAAACCCTTCAGGTAGGAGAGTTCCGCAGGGCCACTGAACAACCAGCACATTCCAAGGTTTCCATGGACCCAAACGCACATTATGACGCATCCTCAGGAGAGGCCATTTCAACTCAGCCCCCTGGTTAGCGTGCCCCAGAGGCAGCAGATCAAACATATCTTGTGGCTAATGGCCAATGGGAATGCGAGGCATGCTGTACAGGGATCCATCCTTTGAACCGTGCTCTCCAGTCCTTCCGTATGGTATGTCCTGGAGCCATGCAACAGGACTCGAATGTCCCACAGAAGGAAACCTGGTGGTTTGGGGCAACCTCCAAACTCAGCGTGGGAAAACTTCCTTGGCCTCATGAGGCCCCCGCTTCATGAAGGTGCCATCATGGACACATACTCCAGCCTCAGCCAACGTCTGATCCTCAGCCTGACTTCAGATGCAGGAGATTTTGATTCAGCCTCTGCCTAGTGGGCCTGCTCTGCCCTTGGCTCCAATCCTCACTTTAGCTTGTGTTCCTAGACTTCCGTCCTCACACTCCTGGCCCACAAACCCTCCCTTCTGGGAATTCTGGGGCCACAATGAAGCACTCCGCCTGCCTCCCAGGAGAAAAACTTTGTCTATGGTGCTGCCCAGGAACCCCAAATGAGGATCAAACTGCTTGGCCCTCGGTAACACCCCAATTGCATAGGCTACCTTAAACACTGATGCTCTGTCGCAAATAGCCTGAGCCCAGACCTTCCAACAGACACCGACACAGCTGGCTGCACACCCAGCACATTGGACCCGCCACTGCCTTAGGCCACCATCCATTCCCAACCTGGGTTTTCAGTCATCAGAACCTAGACCTTATCTCCAATCCCTGCACAGGGCGGAACCTGATGCACAAGTCAGAACCCCTCCTTCCCCATGGCAAGAAACCTTGCTGCTGGCAGTGAGTCAAACCTTCAGTGTAGGAGAAAACGGCATGGCCCATGAGGCCACGCCCATGTGTGAGGGCCGCCTTGGGCACAAACACACATTGTGACCCTCAGCGTGAGTACCTTATTCAAGTAACGCCTCTCAGTGATTGGACCAAGAGCCCGCATATGTGGCTTGCCATGCCCATAGGCACGCAGGACTAACTAGATGGTGTGTATTCCAGTTGAGGGAACCCACTGCTGTGCTCTAGAGTCCCTCTCCTGGGGGGTCCCCTGTGGCAGAAAACAGTACTCTTCCCTTCCCACATAATGAACCCAAACACTTGGGAGCTTGGACAATCCCCCGAGAGGAAGGCTCTTCCTCGGCCCCTGAAGCAACCCCTACCCTGAACGGCCACTGTGAACGCAACACTCAGAGACAAAAGCCTGAGCGACTGCCTCCCACTTGCCCTCCTTTGATATCCAGAGGATCTCCCCTCTCGGACTGGAGATCAGGCCTGCCATTACCTTGGCCCCTACCTGAGCCAAGTTTGCTTTTTCAGACATCTGTCCCCACAGCCCTGGCAAACACAGCCTCTAGGCTGGGTCCTCTGGAGCCATACCACAGGACCATGCCTGCTCTCTCCTGGGAAACTCTGTCCATTCCTTTGGCCACACACCTCCAGAATATGAGAAACCTCAAGGCCCCCGAGGACATACCATTACCGGGAGCCTCCCTGCACACACAGGGGCCTTCGGACTCAAGCGGAGCTGCTACCTCCATGAAGGCATGCACACCGATGTCAACAGAGATAGAAGGTTGAGCCGGACAGGCCCTTAGGCCCTAATCTCAACTCTTGCTTTGTTTTCCAGGTGTCACTCCTCAGAGGCTTTGGTTCGAAGAACAGGATATGGGGCTTTCCTGAGGCACTGAACAGAACTTCTCTCGTCTCCACATGGGAAGCTTCCTTGTTGGAGCCGTGTCAAACACCTCAGGTTGGAGAATCCTGCAGAGTCCCTGAGCCACCTCCACATTCCAAGGTCTCCCAGGCCACCAAGCCACAGTAGGACTCATCTTCAGGAGAGTCCATTTCAACTCTCCCCTCTGGGTAGCTCACCCAGGAGCCCGCAGATTGAGCCTGCCTTGTCCTGACTAAAGAGTGGGAATATGAGGTGGCGTTCCCAGGCATCCATGCTTAGACACCTGCTCTTGAGTCTTTCCGTATGGGGCCTCCTGGAACCATCCAATAGCACTCGACTTTCGTGCAGAAGGAAACCTTGAGGTTTGGAGTAGTTCACAAATCCCATCGTAGGCAAACCTTCCTGGCCTCATGAGGCCCCCACACCATTCAGGAAGAGGCCATGCTGGACAAAAACTCTAGCCTGAGGCACGTCTCAGAGTTGAAATGACCTCAGTGCAGGAGATCTCGATTCAGCCTCTCAGAGTGGGCCTGCCGTGCCATCGGTCCCAAACCTCACGCTAGCTTGTGTTTCCAGACTTCCTTCCTCACACTCCTGGCAAACAAGCCCTCCGGACTAGGAACTCCAGAACCACAACCCAGCCCAGGGTCTGCCCAAGGGAAGAAAAACGTTTCCCTGTGGGGCTCTCTCCAGAAAACCCAGATGAGGATTAACCTGCTCGGGCCTCGACGGTACCCGAACTGGATAGGCTGCTCTGGGCACTCATGCTCTGTCTGACACAGCCTGAAGCCAGACGTCCAGACAGACAAGGAGACAGCTGGCCGCACACCCAGCACTTCGGACACGCCATGGTCTTATGCCGTCACCTCTTCCTAACCTTGGTTTTCAGATATCTGAACCTAGACATTATATCAATTCTCCACACAGCTGGGTATCGCAAGCACAACACAGAACTCCTCCTTCCCCGTGGCTGTAAAGCTTGCTCTTGGCATGGAGTCACACCTTCAGGGTGGGAGAAACCTTCCTGGTCCCTGATGGCACGCCCAAACTTGAGGGCTGCTTGGGCACAAATTCACACTCTGACCCTCAGCATGAGCCCCATGTCAAAGAAAGGCCTGTCAGGGCCTGGGCCAAGAGCCCGCATATGGGGCTTGCCAAGCCCCTATGCACCCAATCCTCACCAGTGTTTGAGTTTTCCAGTCCCCCTGCCCGTACCTGGGGCTCTGCTCTGGAATCCCTTTCCTGGAGAGACACGTGAGCCAGACAACACGACTCCACCCTTCCCACAAAATGACCCCAAACTCTTGGGAGCTGGGACAAATCCCCAGAGAGGGATACTCGTCCACAGTCCCTGAGGCCACCGCTCCAATCCACGGCTATCTCGGACACAACATCCAGAGACAAAAGCCTGAAGGAACGCCTCCCACTCGCCCTTGTTTCAGAGGCCCAGGAGCTCCCTCTCCGGCTGTACATCCGGCCTGCCATACCCTAGGCGCCACTCATAAGCTGAGTTTGTGTTTTCAGACTTCTGTGCCCTCAGCCTGGACCCACACAACCGCCAGGCTAGGGCCTCTGGAGACACAGCGAAAGATTGTGCCTGCCCTCTCCAAGGAAATTGTGCCCAATCCATTGACCACAACCCTACAGGTTAGGGAAAAGCTCCAAGGCCCCTGAGGCCATCAATAGTGTAGGCCACCCTGGACTAAGAGGGGCTCTCTGACACCAGCGGAGCAACTATCTCCACTTAGACTCTCAGACAGTGTCCCCAGAGACAGAAGGTTGAAATGGACAGGCCCCCAGGCCCTAATCTGAACCTTAGCTCTGGTTTCCATGTGTCCGTCCTCAGAGGTCTGTTTTCGTAGACCAGCACACGGGGCTTTTCTGAGGCACCAAACCAAACCTCTCTCGCCTCCACATGGGGAGCTTACTTACTGGGGATGTATCAAACCCTTCAGGTAGGAGAGTTCCGCAGGGCCACTGAACAACCAGCACATTCCAAGGTTTCCATGGACCCAAACGCACATTATGACGCATCCTCAGGAGAGGCCATTTCAACTCAGCCCCCTGGTTAGCGTGCCCCAGAGGCAGCAGATCAAACATATCTTGTGGCTAATGGCCAATGGGAATGCGAGGCATGCTGTACAGGGATCCATCCTTCGAACCGTGCTCTCCAGTCCTTCCGTATGGTATGTCCTGGAGCCATGCAACAGGACTCGAATGTCCCACAGAAGGAAACCTGGTGGTTTGGGGCAACCTCCAAACTCAGCGTGGGAAAACTTCCTTGGCCTCATGAGGCCCCCGCTTCATGAAGGTGCCATCATGGACACATACTCCAGCCTCAGCCAACGTCTGATCCTCAGCCTGACTTCAGATGCAGGAGATTTTGATTCAGCCTCTGCCTAGTGGGCCTGCTCTGCCCTTGGCTCCAATCCTCACTTTAGCTTGTGTTCCTAGACTTCCGTCCTCACACTCCTGGCCCACAAACCCTCCCTTCTGGGAATTCTGGGGCCACAATGAAGCACTCCGCCTGCCTCCCAGGAGAAAAACTTTGTCTATGGTGCTGCCCAGGAACCCCAAATGAGGATCAAACTGCTTGGCCCTCGGTAACACCCCAATTGCATAGGCTACCTTAAACACTGATGCTCTGTCGCAAATAGCCTGAGCCCAGACCTTCCAACAGACACCGACACAGCTGGCTGCACACCCAGCACATTGGACCCGCCACTGCCTTAGGCCACCATCCATTCCCAACCTGGGTTTTCAGTCATCAGAACCTAGACCTTATCTCCAATCCCTGCACAGGGCGGAACCTGATGCACAAGTCAGAACCCCTCCTTCCCCATGGCAAGAAACCTTGCTGCTGGCAGTGAGTCAAACCTTCAGTGTAGGAGAAAACGGCATGGCCCATGAGGCCACGCCCATGTGTGAGGGCCGCCTTGGGCACAAACACACATTGTGACCCTCAGCGTGAGTACCTTATTCAAGTAACGCCTCTCAGTGATTGGACCAAGAGCCCGCATATGTGGCTTGCCATGCCCATAGGCACGCAGGACTAACTAGATGGTGTGTATTCCAGTTGAGGGAACCCACTGCTGTGCTCTAGAGTCCCTCTCCTGGGGGGTCCCCTGTGGCAGAAAACAGTACTCTTCCCTTCCCACAGAATGAACCCAAACACTTGGGAGCTTGGACAATCCCCCGAGAGGAAGGCTCTTCCTCGGCCCCTGAAGCAACCCCTACCCTGAACGGCCACTGTGAACGCAACACCCAGAGACAAAAGCCTGAGCGACTGCCTCCCACTTGCCCTCCTTTGATATCCAGAGGATCTCCCCTCTCGGACTGGAGATCAGGCCTGCCATTACCTTGGCCCCTACCTGAGCCAAGTTTGCTTTTTCAGACATCTGTCCCCACAGCCCTGGCAAACACAGCCTCTAGGCTGTGTCCTCTGGAGCCATACCACAGGACCATGCCTGCTCTCTCCTGGGAAACTCTGTCCATTCCTTTGGCCACACACCTCCAGAATATGAGAAACCTCAAGGCCCCCGAGGACATACCATTACCGGGAGCCTCCCTGCACACACAGGGGCCTTCGGACTCAAGCGGAGCTGCTACCTCCATGAAGGCATGCACACCGATGTCAACAGAGATAGAAGGTTGAGCCGGACAGGCCCTTAGGCCCTAATCTCAACTCTTGCTTTGTTTTCCAGGTGTCACTCCTCAGAGGCTTTGGTTCGAAGAACAGGATATGGGGCTTTCCTGAGGCACTGAACAGAACTTCTCTCGTCTCCACATGGGAAGCTTCCTTGTTGGAGCCGTGTCAAACACCTCAGGTTGGAGAATCCTGCAGAGTCCCTGAGCCACCTCCACATTCCAAGGTCTCCCAGGCCACCAAGCCACAGTAGGACTCATCTTCAGGAGAGTCCATTTCAACTCTCCCCTCTGGGTAGCTCACCCAGGAGCCCGCAGATTGAGCCTGCCTTGTCCTGACTAAAGAGTGGGAATATGAGGTGGCGTTCCCAGGCATCCATGCTTAGACACCTGCTCTTGAGTCTTTCCGTATGGGGCCTCCTGGAACCATCCAATAGCACTCGACTTTCGTGCAGAAGGAAACCTTGAGGTTTGGAGTAGTTCACAAATCCCATCGTAGGCAAACCTTCCTGGCCTCATGAGGCCCCCACACCATTCAGGAAGAGGCCATGCTGGACAAAAACTCTAGCCTGAGGCACGTCTCAGAGTTGAAATGACCTCAGTGCAGGAGATCTCGATTCAGCCTCTCAGAGTGGGCCTGCCGTGCCATCGGTCCCAAACCTCACGCTAGCTTGTGTTTCCAGACTTCCTTCCTCACACTCCTGGCAAACAAGCCCTCCGGACTAGGAACTCCAGAACCACAACCCAGCCCAGGGTCTGCCCAAGGGAAGAAAAACGTTTCCCTGTGGGGCTCTCTCCAGAAAACCCAGATGAGGATCAACCTGCTCGGGCCTCGACGGTACCCGAACTGGATAGGCTGCTCTGGGCACTCATGCTCTGTGTGACACAGCCTGAAGCCAGATGTCCAGACAGACAAGGAGACAGCTGGCCGCACACCCAGCACTTCGGACACGCCATGGTCTTATGCCGTCACCTCTTCCTAACCTTGGTTTTCAGATATCTGAACCTAGACATTATATCAATTCTCCACACAGCTGGGTATCGCAAGCACAACACAGAACTCCTCCTTCCCCGTGGCTGTAAAGCTTGCTCTTGGCATGGAGTCACACCTTCAGGGTGGGAGAAACCTTCCTGGTCCCTGATGGCACGCCCAAACTTGAGGGCAGCTTGGGCACAAATTCACACTCTGACCCTCAGCATGAGCCCCATGTCAAAGAAAGGCCTGTCAGGGCCTGGGCCAAGAGCCCGCATATGGGGCTTGCGAAGCCCCTATGCACCCAATCCTCACCAGTGTTTGAGTTTTCCAGTCGCCCCGCCCGTACCTGGGGCTCTGCTCTGGAATCCCTTTCTTGGAGAGACACGTGAGCCAGACAACACGACTCCACCCTTCCCACAAAATGACCCCAAACTCTTGGGAGCTGGGACAAATCCCCAGAGAGGGATACTCGTCCACAGTCCCTGAGGCCACCCCTCCAATCCACGGCTATCTCGGACACAACATCCAGAGACAAAAGCCTGAAGGAACGCCTCCCACTCGCCCTAGTTTCAGAGGCCCAGGAGCTCCCTCTCGGGCTGTACATCCGGCCTGCCATACCCTAGGCGCCACTCATAAGCTGAGTTTGTGTTTTCAGACTTCTGTGCCCTCAGCCTGGACCCACACAACCGCCAGGCTAGGGCCTCTGGAGCCACAGCGAAAGATTGTGCCTGCCCTCTCCAAGGAAATTGTGCCCAATCCATTGACCACAACCCTCCAGGTTAGGGAAAAGCTCCAAGGCCCCTGAGGCCATCAATAGTGTAGGCCACCCTGGACTAAGAGGGGCTCTCTGACACCAGCGGAGCAACTATCTCCACTTAGACTCTCAGACAGTGTCCCCAGAGACAGAAGGTTGAAATGGACAGGCCCCCAGGCCCTAATCTGAACCATAGCTCTGGTTTCCATGTGTCCGTCCTCAGAGGTCTGTTTTCGTAGACCAGCACACGGGGCTTTTCTGAGGCACCAAACCAAACCTCTCTCGCCTCCACATGGGGAGCTTACTTACTGGGGATGTATCAAACCCTTCAGGTAGGAGAGTTCCGCAGGGCCACTGAACAACCAGCACATTCCAAGGTTTCCATGGACCCAAACGCACATTATGACGCATCCTCAGGAGAGGCCATTTCAACTCAGCCCCCTGGTTAGCGTGCCCCAGAGGCAGCAGATCAAACATATCTTGTGGCTAATGGCCAATGGGAATGCGAGGCATGCTGTACAGGGATCCATCCTTCGAACCGTGCTCTCCAGTCCTTCCGTATGGTATGTCCTGGAGCCATGCAACAGGACTCGAATGTCCCACAGAAGGAAACCTGGTGGTTTGGGGCAACCTCCAAACTCAGCGTGGGAAAACTTCCTTGGCCTCATGAGGCCCCTGCTTCATGAAGGTGCCATCATGGACACATACTCCAGCCTCAGCCAACGTCTGATCCTCAGCCTGACTTCAGATGCAGGAGATTTTGATTCAGCCTCTGCCTAGTGGGCCTGCTCTGCCCTTGGCTCCAATCCTCACTTTAGCTTGTGTTCCTAGACTTCCGTCCTCACACTCCTGGCCCACAAACCCTCCCTTCTGGGAATTCTGGGGCCACAATGAAGCACTCCGCCTGCCTCCCAGGAGAAAAACTTTGTCTATGGTGCTGCCCAGAAACCCCAAATGAGGATCAAACTGCTTGGCCCTCGGCAACACCCCAATTGCATAGGCTACCTTAAACACTGATGCTCTGTCGCAAATAGCCTGAGCCCAGACCTTCCAACAGACACCGACACAGCTGGCTGCACACCCAGCACATTGGACCCGCCACTGCCTTAGGCCACCATCCATTCCCAACCTGGGTTTTCAGTCATCAGAACCTAGACCTTATCTCCAATCCCTGCACAGGGCAGAACCTGATGCACAAGTCAGAACCCCTCCTTCCCCATGGCAAGAAACCTTGCTGCTGGCAGTGAGTCAAACCTTCAGTGTAGGAGAAAACGGCATGGCCCATGAGGCCACGCCCATGTGTGAGGGCCGCCTTGGGCACAAACACACATTGTGACCCTCAGCGTGAGTACCTTATTCAAGTAACGCCTCTCAGTGATTGGACCAAGAGAACGCATATGTGGCTTGCCATGCCCATAGGCACGCAGGACTAACTAGATGGTGTGTATTCCAGTTGAGGGAACCCACTGCTGTGCTCTAGAGTCCCTCTCCTGGGGGGTCCCCTGTGGCAGAAAACAGTACTCTTCCCTTCCAACAGAATGAACCCAAACACTTGGGAGCTTGGACAATCCCCCGAGAGGAAGGCTCTTCCTCGGCCCCTGAAGCAACCCCTACCCTGAACGGCCACTGTGAACGCAAAACCCAGAGACAAAAGCCTGAGCGACTGCCTCCCACTTGCCCTCCTTTGATATCCAGAGGATCTCCCCTCTCGGACTGGAGATCAGGCCTGCCATTACCTTGGCCCCTACCTGAGCCAAGTTTGCTTTTTCAGACATCTGTCCCCACAGCCCTGGCAAACACAGCCTCTAGGCTGGGTCCTCTGGAGCCATACCACAGGACCATGCCTGCTCTCTCCTGGGAAACTCTGTCCATTCCTTTGGCCACACACCTCCAGAATATGAGAAACCTCAAGGCCCCCGAGGACATACCATTACCGGGAGCCTCCCTGCACACACAGGGGCCTTCGGACACAAGCGGAGCTGCTACCTCCATGAAGGCATGCACACCGATGTCAACAGAGATAGAAGGTTGAGCCGGACAGGCCCTTAGGCCCTAATCTCAACTCTTGCTTTGTTTTCCAGGTGTCACTCCTCAGAGGCTTTGGTTCGAAGAACAGGATATGGGGCTTTCCTGAGGCACTGAACAGAACTTCTCTCGTCTCCACATGGGAAGCTTCCTTGTTGGAGCCGTGTCAAACACCTCAGGTTGGAGAATCCTGCAGAGTCCCTGAGCCACCTCCACATTCCAAGGTCTCCCAGGCCACCAAGCCACAGTAGGACTCATCTTCAGGAGAGTCCATTTCAACTCTCCCCTCTGGGTAGCTCACCCAGGAGCCCGCAGATTGAGCCTGCCTTGTCCTGACTAAAGAGTGGGAATATGAGGTGGCGTTCCCAGGCATCCATGCTTAGACACCTGCTCTCGAGTCTTTCCGTATGGGGCCTCCTGGAACCATCCAATAGCACTCGACTTTCGTGCAGAAGGAAACCTTGAGGTTTGGAGTAGTTCACAAATCCCATCGTAGGCAAACCTTCCTGGCCTCATGAGGCCCCCACACCATTCAGGAAGAGGCCATGCTGGACAAAAACTCTAGCCTGAGGCACGTCTCAGAGTTGAAATGACCTCAGTGCAGGAGATCTCGATTCAGCCTCTCAGAGTGGGCCTGCCGTGCCATCGGTCCCAAACCTCACGCTAGCTTGTGTTTCCAGACTTCCTTCCTCACACTCCTGGCAAACAAGCCCTCCGGACTAGGAACTCCAGAACCACAACCCAGCCCAGGGTCTGCCCAAGGGAAGAAAAACGTTTCCCTGTGGGGCTCTCTCCAGAAAACCCAGATGAGGATCAACCTGCTCGGGCCTCGACGGTACCCGAACTGGATAGGCTGCTCTGGGCACTCATGCTCTGTCTGACACAGCCTGAAGCCAGACGTCCAGACAGACAAGGAGACAGCTGGCCGCACACCCAGCACTTCGGACACGCCATGGTCTTATGCCGTCACCTCTTCCTAACCTTGGTTTTCAGATATCTGAACCTAGACATTATATCAATTCTCCACACAGCTGGGTATCGCAAGCACAACACAGAACTCCTCCTTCCCCGTGGCTGTAAAGCTTGGTCTTGGCATGGAGTCACACCTTCAGGGTGGGAGAAACCTTCCTGGTCCCTGATGGCACGCCCAAACTTGAGTGCTGCTTGGGCACAAATTCACACTCTGACCCTCAGCATGAGCCCCATGTCAAAGAAAGGCCCGTCAGGGCCTGGGCCAAGAGCCCGCATATGGGGCTTGCGAAGCCCCTATGCACCCAATCCTCACCAGTGTTTGAGTTTTCCAGTCGCCCCGCCCGTACCTGGGGCTCTGCTCTGGAATCCCTTTCTTGGAGAGACACATGAGCCAGACAACACGACTCCACCCTTCCCACAAAATGACCCCAAACTCTTGGGAGCTGGGACAAATCCCCAGAGAGGGATACTCGTTCACAGTCCCTGAGGCCACCCCTCCAATCCACGGCTATCTCGGACACAACATCCAGAGACAAAAGCCTGAAGGAACGCCTCCCACTCGCCCTTGTTTCAGAGGCCCAGGAGCTCCCTCTCGGGCTGTACATCCGGCCTGCCATACCCTAGGCGCCACTCATAAGCTGAGTTTGTGTTATCAGACTTCTGTGCCCTCAGCCTGGACCCACACAACCGCCAGGCTAGGGCCTCTGGAGACACAGCGAAAGATTGTGCCTGCCCTCTCCAAGGAAATTGTGCCCAATCCATTGACCACAACCCTACAGGTTAGGGAAAAGCTCCAAGACCCCTGAGGCCATCAATAGTGTAGGCCACCCTGGACTAAGAGGGGCTCTCTGACACCAGCGGAGCAACTATCTCCACTTAGACTCTCAGACAGTGTCCCCAGAGACAGAAGGTTGAAATGGACAGGCCCCCAGGCCCTAATCTGAACCTTAGCTCTGGTTTCCATGTGTCCGTCCTCAGAGGTCTGTTTTCGTAGACCAGCACACGGGGCTTTTCTGAGGCACCAAACCAAACCTCTCTCGCCTCCACATGGGGAGCTTATTTACTGGGGATGTATCAAACCCTTCAGGTAGGAGAGTTCCGCAGGGCCACTGAACAACCAGCACATTCCAAGGTTTCCATGGACCCAAACGCACATTATGACGCATCCTCAGGAGAGGCCATTTCAACTCAGCCCCCTGGTTAGCGTGCCCCAGAGGCAGCAGATCAAATATATCTTGTGGCTAATGGCCAATGGGAATGCGAGGCATGCTGTACAGGGATCCATCCTTCGAACCGTGCTCTCCAGTCCTTCCGTATGGTATGTCCTGGAGCCATGCAACAGGACTCGAATGTCCCACAGAAGGAAACCTGGTGGTTTGGGGCAACCTCCAAACTCAGCGTGGGAAAACTTCCTTGGCCTCATAAGGCCCCCGCTTCATGAAGGTGCCATCATGGACACATACTCCAGCCTCAGCCAACGTCTGATCCTCAGCCTGACTTCAGATGCAGGAGATTTTGATTCAGCCTCTGCCTAGTGGGCCTGCTCTGCCCTTGGCTCCAATCCTCACTTTAGCTTGTGTTCCTAGACTTCCGTCCTCACACTCCTGGCCCACAAACCCTCCCTTCTGGGAATTCTGGGGCCACAATGAAGCACTCCGCCTGCCTCCCAGGAGAAAAACTTTGTCTATGGTGCTGCCCAGAAACCCCAAATGAGGATCAAACTGCTTGGCCCTCGGCAACACCCCAATTGCATAGGCTACCTTAAACACTGATGCTCTGTCGCAAATAGCCTGAGCCCAGACCTTCCAACAGACACCGACACAGCTGGCTGCACACCCAGCACATTGGACCCGCCACTGCCTTAGGCCACCATCCATTCCCAACCTGGGTTTTCAGTCATCAGAACCTAGACCTTATCTCCAATCCCTGCACAGGGCGGAACCTGATGCACAAGTCAGAACCCCTCCTTCCCCATGGCAAGAAACCTTGCTGCTGGCAGTGAGTCAAACCTTCAGTGTAGGAGAAAACGGCATGGCCCATGAGGCCACGCCCATGTGTGAGGGCCGCCTTGGGCACAAACACACATTGTGACCCTCAGCGTGAGTACCTTATTCAAGTAACGCCTCTCAGTGATTGGACCAAGAGCCCGCATATGTGGCTTGCCATGCCCATAGGCACGCAGGACTAACTAGATGGTGTGTATTCCAGTTGAGGGAACCCACTGCTGTGCTCTAGAGTCCCTCTCCTGGGGGGTCCCCTGTGGCAGGAAACAGTACTCTTCCCGTCCCACAGAATGAACCCAAACACTTGGGAGATGGACAATCCCCCGAGAGGAAGGCTCTTCCTCGGCCCCTGAAGCAACCCCTACCCTGAACGGCCACTGTGAACGCAACACCCAGAGACAAAAGCCTGAGCGACTGCCTCCCACTTGCCCTCCTTTGATATCCAGAGGATCTCCCCTCTCGGACTGGAGATCAGGCCTGCCATTACCTTGGCCCCTACCTGAGCCAAGTTTGCTTTTTCAGACATCTGTCCCCACAGCCCTGGCAAACACAGCCTCTAGGCTGGGTCCTCTGGAGCCATACCACAGGACCATGCCTGCTCTCTCCTGGGAAACTCTGTCCATTCCTTTGGCCACACACCTCCAGAATATGAGAAACCTCAAGGCCCCCGAGGACATACCATTACCGGGAGCCTCCCTGCACACACAGGGGCCTTCGGACACAAGCGGAGCTGCTACCTCCATGAAGGCATGCACACCGATGTCAACAGAGATAGAAGGTTGAGCCCGACAGGCCCTTAGGCCCTAATCTCAACTCTTGCTTTGTTTTCCAGGTGTCACTCCTCAGAGGCTTTGGTTCGAAGAACAGGATATGGGGCTTTCCTGAGGCACTGAACAGAACTTCTCTCGTCTCCACATGGGAAGCTTCCTTGTTGGAGCCGTGTCAAACACCTCAGGTTGGAGAATCCTGCAGAGTCCCTGAGCCACCTCCACATTCCAAGGTCTCCCAGGCCACCAAGCCACAGTAGGACTCATCTTCAGGAGAGTCCATTTCAACTCTCCCCTCTGGGTAGCTCACCCAGGAGCCCGCAGATTGAGCCTGCCTTGTCCTGACTAAAGAGTGGGAATATGAGGTGGCGTTCCCAGGCATCCATGCTTAGACACCTGCTCTCGAGTCTTTCCGTATGGGGCCTCCTGGAACCATCCAATAGCACTCGACTTTCGTGCAGAAGGAAACCTTGAGGTTTGGAGTAGTTCACAAATCCCATCGTAGGCAAACCTTCCTGGCCTCATGAGGCCCCCACACCATTCAGGAAGAGGCCATGCTGGACAAAAACTCTAGCCTGAGGCACGTCTCAGAGTTGAAATGACCTCAGTGCAGGAGATCTCGATTCAGCCTCTCAGAGTGGGCCTGCCGTGCCATCGGTCCCAAACCTCACGCTAGCTTGTGTTTCCAGACTTCCTTCCTCACACTCCTGGCAAACAAGCCCTCCGGACTAGGAACTCCAGAACCACAACCCAGCCCAGGGTCTGCCCAAGGGAAGAAAAACGTTTCCCTGTGGGGCTCTCTCCAGAAAACCCAGATGAGGATCAACCTGCTCGGGCCTCGACGGTACCCGAACTGGATAGGCTGCTCTGGGCACTCATGCTCTGTCTGACACAGCCTGAAGCCAGACGTCCAGACAGACAAGGAGACAGCTGGCCGCACACCCAGCACTTCGGACACGCCATGGTCTTATGCCGTCACCTCTTCCTAACCTTGGTTTTCAGATATCTGAACCTAGACATTATATCAATTCTCCACACAGCTGGGTATCGCAAGCACAACACAGAACTCCTCCTTCCCCGTGGCTGTAAAGCTTGCTCTTGGCATGGAGTCACACCTTCAGGGTGGGAGAAACCTTCCTGGTCCCTGATGGCACGCCCAAACTTGAGGGCAGCTTGGGCACAAATTCACACTCTGACCCTCAGCATGAGCCCCATGTCAAAGAAAGGCCTGTCAGGGCCTGGGCCAAGAGCCCGCATATGGGGCTTGCGAAGCCCCTATGCACCCAATCCTCACCAGTGTTTGAGTTTTCCAGTCGCCCCGCCCGTACCTGGGGCTCTGCTCTGGAATCCCTTTCCTGGAGAGACACGTGAGCCAGACAACACGACTCCACCCTTCCCACAAAATGACCCCAAACTCTTGGGAGCTGGGACAAATCCCCAGAGAGGGATACTCGTCCACAGTCCCTGAGGCCACCCCTCCAATCCACGGCTATCTCGGACACAACATCCAGAGACAAAAGCCTGAAGGAACGCCTCCCACTCGCCCTAGTTTCAGAGGCCCAGGAGCTCCCTCTCGGGCTGTACATCTGGCCTGCCATACCCTAGGCGCCACTCATAAGCTGAGTTTGTGTTTTCAGACTTCTGTGCCCTCAGCCTGGACCCACACAACCGCCAGGCTAGGGCCTCTGGAGCCACAGCGAAAGATTGTGCCTGCCCTCTCCAAGGAAATTGTGCCCAATCCATTGACCACAACCCTACAGGTTAGGGAAAAGCTCCAAGGCCCCTGAGGCCATCAATAGTGTAGGCCACCCTGGACTAAGAGGGGCTCTCTGACACCAGCGGAGCAACTATCTTCACTTAGACTCTCAGACAGTGTCCCCAGAGACAGAAGGTTGAAATGGACAGGCCCCCAGGCCCTAATCTGAACCTTAGCTCTGGTTTCCATGTGTCCGTCCTCAGAGGTCTGTTTTCGTAGACCAGCACACGGGGCTATTCTGAGGCACCAAACCAAACCTCTCTCGCCTCCACATGGGGAGCTTTTTTACTGGGGATGTATCAAACCCTTCAGGTAGGAGAGTTCCGCAGGGCCACTGAACAACCAGCACATTCCAAGGTTTCCATGGACCCAAACACACATTATGACGCATCCTCAGGAGAGGCCATTTCAACTCAGCCCCCTGGTTAGCGTGCCCCAGAGGCAGCAGATCAAACATATCTTGTGGCTAATGGCCAATGGGAATGCGAGGCATGCTGTACAGGGATCCATCCTTCGAACCGTGCTCTCCAGTCCTTCCGTATGGTATGTCCTGGAGCCATGCAACAGGACTCGAATGTCCCACAGAAGGAAACCTGGTGGTTTGGGGCAACCTCCAAACTCAGCGTGGGAAAACTTCCTTGGCCTCATGAGGCCCCCGCTTCATGAAGGTGCCATCATGGACACATACTCCAGCCTCAGCCAACGTCTGATCCTCAGCCTGACTTCAGATGCAGGAGATTTTGATTCAGCCTCTGCCTAGTGGGCCTGCTCTGCCCTTGGCTCCAATCCTCACTTTAGCTTGTGTTCCTAGACTTCCGTCCTCACACTCCTGGCCCACAAACCCTCCCTTCTGGGAATTCTGGGGCCACAATGAAGCACTCCGCCTGCCTCCCAGGAGAAAAACTTTGTCTATGGTGCTGCCCAGAAACCCCAAATGAGGATCAAACTGCTTGGCCCTCGGCAACACCCCAATTGCATAGGCTACCTTAAACACTGATGCTCTGTCGCAAATAGCCTGAGCCCAGACCTTCCAACAGACACCGACACAGCTGGCTGCACACCCAGCACATTGGACCCGCCACTGCCTTAGGCCACCATCCATTCCCAACCTGGGTTTTCAGTCATCAGAACCTAGACCTTATCTCCAATCCCTGCACAGGGGGGAACCTGATGCACAAGCCAGAACCCCTCCTTCCCCATGGCAAGAAACCTTGCTGCTGGCAGTGAGTCAAACCTTCAGTGTAGGAGAAAATGGCATGGCCCATGAGGCCACGCCCATGTGTGAGGGCCGCCTTGGGCACAAACACACATTGTGACCCTCAGCGTGAGTACCTTATTCAAGTAACGCCTCTCAGTGATTGGACCAAGAGCCCGCATATGTGGCTTGCCATGCCCATAGGCACGCAGGCCTAACTAGATGGTGTGTATTCCAGTTGAGGGAACCCACTGCTGTGCTCTAGAGTCCCTCTCCTGGGGGGTCCCCTGTGGCAGAAAACAGTACTCTTCCCTTCCCACAGAATGAACCCAAACACTTGGGAGCTTGGACAATCCCCCGAGAGGAAGGCTCTTCCTCGGCCCCTGAAGCAACCCCTACCCTGAACGGCCACTGTGAACGCAACACCCATAGACAAAAGCCTGAGCGACTGCCTCCCACTTGCCCTCCTTTGATATCCAGAGGATCTCCCCTCTCGGACTGGAGATCAGGCCTGCCATTACCTTGGCCCCTACCTGAGCCAAGTTTGCTTTTTCAGACATCTGTCCCCACAGCCCTGGCAAACACAGCCTCTAGGCTGTGTCCTCTGGAGCCATACCACAGGACCATGCCTGCTCTCTCCTGGGAAACTCTGTCCATTCCTTTGGCCACACACCTCCAGAATATGAGAAACCTCAAGGCCCCCGAGGACATACCATTACCGGGAGCCTCCCTGCACACACAGGGGCCTTCGGACACAAGCGGAGCTGCTACCTCCATGAAGGCATGCACACTGATTTCAACAGAGATAGAAGGTTGAGCCCGACAGGCCCTTAGGCCCTAATCTCAACTCTTGCTTTGTTTTCCAGGTGTCACTCCTCAGAGGCTTTGGTTCGAAGAACAGGATATGGGGCTTTCCTGAGGCACTGAACAGAACTTCTCTCGTCTCCACATGGGAAGCTTCCTTGTTGGAGCCGTGTCAAACACCTCAGGTTGGAGAATCCTGCAGAGTCCCTGAGCCACCTCCACATTCCAAGGTCTCCCAGGCCACCAAGCCACAGTAGGACTCATCTTCAGGAGAGTCCATTTCAACTCTCCCCTCTGGGTAGCTCACCCAGGAGCCCGCAGATTGAGCCTGCCTTGTCCTGACTAAAGAGTGGGAATATGAGGTGGCGTTCCCAGGCATCCATGCTTAGACACCTGCTCTCGAGTCTTTCCGTATGGGGCCTCCTGGAACCATCCAATAGCACTCGACTTTCGTGCAGAAGGAAACCTTGAGGTTTGGAGTAGTTCACAAATCCCATCGTAGGCAAACCTTCCTGGCCTCATGAGGCCCCCACACCATTCAGGAAGAGGCCATGCTGGACAAAAACTCTAGCCTGAGGCACGTCTCAGAGTTGAAATGACCTCAGTGCAGGAGATCTCGATTCAGCCTCTCAGAGTGGGCCTGCCGTGCCATCGGTCCCAAACCTCACGCTAGCTTGTGTTTCCAGACTTCCTTCCTCACACTCCTGGCAAACAAGCCCTCCGGACGAGGAACTCCAGAACCACAACCCAGCCCAGGGTCTGCCCAAGGGAAGAAAAACGTTTCCCTGTGGGGCTCTCTCCAGAAAACCCAGATGAGGATCAACCTGCTCGGGCCTCGACGGTACCCGAACTGGATAGGCTGCTCTGGGCACTCAGGCTCTGTCTGACACAGCCTGAAGCCAGACGTCCAGACAGACAAGGAGACAGCTGGCCGCACACCCAGCACTTCGGACACGCCATGGTCTTATGCCGTCACCTCTTCCTAACCTTGGTTTTCAGATATCTGAACCTAGACATTATATCAATTCTCCACACAGCTGGGTATCGCAAGCACAACACAGAAATCCTCCTTCCCCGTGGCTGTAAAGCTTGCTCTTGGCATGGAGTCACACCTTCAGGGTGGGAGAAACCTTCCTGGTCCCTGATGGCACGCCCAAACTTGAGGGCTGCTTGGGCACAAATTCACACTATGACCCGCAGCATTAGCCCCATGTCAAAGAAAGGCCTGTCAGGGCCTGGGCCAAGAGCCCGCATATGGGGCTTGCCAAGCCCCTATGCACCCAATCCTCACCAGTGTTTGAGTTTTCCAGTCCCCCTGCCCGTACCTGGGGCTCTGCTCTGGAATCCCTTTCCTGGAGAGACACGTGAGCCAGACAACACGACTCCACCCTTCCCACAAAATGACCCCAAACTCTTGGGAGCTGGGACAAATCCCCAGAGAGGGATACTCGTCCACAGTCCCTGAGGCCACCCCTCCAATCCACGGCTATCTCGGACACAACATCCAGAGACAAAAGCCTGAAGGAACGCCTCCCACTCGCCCTTGTTTCAGAGGCCCAGGAGCTCCCTCTCCGGCTGTACATCCGGCCTGCCATACCCTAGGCGCCACTCATAAGCTGAGTTTGTGTTTTCAGACTTCTGTGCCCTCAGCCTGGACCCACACAACCGCCAGGCTAGGGCCTCTGGAGACACAGCGAAAGATTGTGCCTGCCCTCTCCAAGGAAATTGTGCCCAATCCATTGACCACAACCCTACAGGTTAGGGAAAAGCTCCAAGGCCCCTGAGGCCATCAATAGTGTAGGCCACCCTGGACTAAGAGGGGCTCTCTGACACCAGCGGAGCAACTATCTCCACTTAGACTCTCAGACAGTGTCCCCAGAGACAGAAGGTTGAAATGGACAGGCCCCCAGGCCCTAATCTGAACCTTAGCTCTGGTTTCCATGTGTCCGTCCTCAGAGGTCTGTTTTCGTAGACCAGCACACGGGGCTTTTCTGAGGCACCAAACCAAACCTCTCTCGCCTCCACATGGGGAGCTTACTTACTGGGGATGTATCAAACCCTTCAGGTAGGAGAGTTCCGCAGGGCCACTGAACAACCAGCACTTTCCAAGGTTTCCATGGACCCAAACGCACATTATGACGCATCCTCAGGAGAGGCCATTTCAACTCAGCCCCCTGGTTAGCGTGCCCCAGAGGCAGCAGATCAAACATATCTTGTGGCTAATGGCCAATGGGAATGCGAGGCATGCTGTACAGGGATCCATCCTTCGAACCGTGCTCTCCAGTCCTTCCGTATGGTATGTCCTGGAGCCATGCAACAGGACTCGAATGTCCCACAGAAGGAAACCTGGTGGTTTGGGGCAACCTCCAAACTCAGCGTGGGAAAACTTCCTTGGCCTCATGAGGCCCCCGCTTCATGAAGGTGCCATCATGGACACATACTCCAGCCTCAGCCAACGTCTGATCCTCAGCCTGACTTCAGATGCAGGAGATTTTGATTCAGCCTCTGCCTAGTGGGCCTGCTCTGCCCTTGGCTCCAATCCTCACTTTAGCTTGTGTTCCTAGACTTCCGTCCTCACACTCCTGGCCCACAAACCCTCCCTTCTGGGAATTCTGGGGCCACAATGAAGCACTCCGCCTGCCTCCCAGGAGAAAAACTTTGTCTATGGTGCTGCCCAGGAACCCCAAATGAGGATCAAACTGCTTGGCCCTCGGTAACACCCAAATTGCATAGGCTACCTTAAACACTGATGCTCTGTCGCAAATAGCCTGAGCCCAGACCTTCCAACAGACACCGACACAGCTGGCTGCACACCCAGCACATTGGACCCGCCACTGCCTTAGGCCACCATCCATTCCCAACCTGGGTTTTCAGTCATCAGAACCTAGACCTTATCTCCAATCCCTGCACAGGGCGGAACCTGATGCACAAGTCAGAACCCCTCCTTCCCCATGGCAAGAAACCTTGCTGCTGGCAGTGAGTCAAACCTTCAGTGTAGGAGAAAACGGCATGGCCCATGAGGCCACGCCCATGTGTGAGGGCCGCCTTGGGCACAAACACACATTGTGACCCTCAGCGTGAGTACCTTATTCAAGTAACGCCTCTCAGTGATTGGACCAAGAGCCCGCATATGTGGCTTGCCATGCCCATAGGCACGCAGGCCTAACTAGATGGTGTGTATTCCAGTTGAGGGAACCCACTGCTGTGCTCTAGAGTCCCTCTCCTGGGGGGTCCCCTGTGGCAGAAAACAGTACTCTTCCCTTCCCACAGAATGAACCCAAACACTTGGGAGCTTGGACAATCCCCCGAGAGGAAGGCTCTTCCTCGGCCCCTGAAGCAACCCCTACCCTGAACGGCCACTGTGAACGCAACACCCAGAGACAAAAGCCTGAGCGACTGCCTCCCACTTGCCCTCCTTTGATATCCAGAGGATCTCCCCTCTCGGACTGGAGATCAGCCCTGCCATTACCTTGGCCCCTACCTGAGCCAAGTTTGCTTTTTCAGACATCTGTCCCCACAGCCCTGGCAAACACAGCCTCTAGGCTGGGTCCTCTGGAGCCATACCACAGGACCATGCCTGCTCTCTCCTGGGAAACTCTGTCCATTCCTTTGGCCACACACCTCCAGAATATGAGAAACCTCAAGGCCCCCGAGGACATACCATTACCGGGAGCCTCCCTGCACACACAGGGGCCTTCGGACTCAAGCGGAGCTGCTACCTCCATGAAGGCATGCACACCGATGTCAACAGAGATAGAAGGTTGAGCCGGACAGGCCCTTAGGCCCTAATCTCAACTCTTGCTTTGTTTTCCAGGTGTCACTCCTCAGAGGCTTTGGTTCGAAGAACAGGATATGGGGCTTTCCTGAGGCACTGAACAGAACTTCTCTCGTCTCCACATGGGAAGCTTCCTTGTTGGAGCCGTGTCAAACACCTCAGGTTGGAGAATCCTGCAGAGTCCCTGAGCCACCTCCACATTCCAAGGTCTCCCAGGCCACCAAGCCACAGTAGGACTCATCTTCAGGAGAGTCCATTTCAACTCTCCCCTCTGGGTAGCTCACCCAGGAGCCCGCAGATTGAGCCTGCCTTGTCCTGACTAAAGAGTGGGAATATGAGGTGGCGTTCCCAGGCATCCATGCTTAGACACCTGCTCTCGAGTCTTTCCGTATGGGGCCTCCTGGAACCATCCAATAGCACTCGACTTTCGTGCAGAAGGAAACCTTGAGGTTTGGAGTAGTTCACAAATCCCATCGTAGGCAAACCTTCCTGGCCTCATGAGGCCCCCACACCATTCAGGAAGAGGCCATGCTGGACAAAAACTCTAGCCTGAGGCACGTCTCAGAGTTGAAATGACCTCAGTGCAGGAGATCTCGATTCAGCCTCTCAGAGTGGGCCTGCCGTGCCATCGGTCCCAAACCTCACGCTAGCTTGTGTTTCCAGACTTCCTTCCTCACACTCCTGGCAAACAAGCCCTCCGGACTAGGAACTCCAGAACCACAACCCAGCCCAGGGTCTGCCCAAGGGAAGAAAAACGTTTCCCTGTGGGGCTCTCTCCAGAAAACCCAGATGAGGATCAACCTGCTCGGGCCTCGACGGTACCCGAACTGGATCGGCTGCTCTGGGCACTCATGCTCTGTCTGACACAGCCTGAAGCCAGACGTCCAGACAGACAAGGAGACAGCTGGCCGCACACCCAGCACTTCGGACACGCCATGGTCTTATGCCGTCACCTCTTCCTAACCTTGGTTTTCAGATATCTGAACCTAGACATTATATCAATTCTCCACACAGCTGGGTATCGCAAGCACAACACAGAACTCCTCCTTCCCCGTGGCTGTAAAGCTTGCTCTTGGCATGGAGTCACACCTTCAGGGTGGGAGAAACCTTCCTGGTCCCTGATGGCACGCCCAAACTTGAGGGCAGCTTGGGCACAAATTCAAACTCTGACCCTCAGCATGAGCCCCATGTCAAAGAAAGGCCTGTCAGGGCCTGGGCCAAGAGCCCGCATATGGGGCTTGCGAAGCCCCTATGCACCCAATCCTCACCAGTGTTTGAGTTTTCCAGTCGCCCCGCCCGTACCTGGGGCTCTGCTCTGGAATCCCTTTCTTGGAGAGACAAGTGAGCCAGACAACACGACTCCACCCTTCCCACAAAATGACCCCAAACTCTTGGGAGCTGGGACAAATCCCCAGAGAGGGATACTCGTCCACAGTCCCTGAGGCCACCCCTCCAATCCACGGCTATCTCGGACACAACATCCAGAGACAAAAGCCTGAAGGAACGCCTCCCACTCGCCCTAGTTTCAGAGGCCCAGGAGCTCCCTCTCGGGCTGTACATCCGGCCTGCCATACCCTAGGCGCCACTCATAAGCTGAGTTTGTGTTTTCAGACTTCTGTGCCCTCAGCCTGGACCCACACAACCGCCAGGCTAGGGCCTCTGGAGCCACAGCGAAAGATTGTGCCTGCCCTCTCCAAGGAAATTGTGCCCAATCCATTGACCACAACCCTACAGGTTAGGGAAAAGCTCCAAGGCCCCTGAGGCCATCAATAGTGTAGGCCACCCTGGACTAAGAGGGGCTCTCTGACACCAGCGGAGCAACTATCTTCACTTAGACTCTCAGACAGTGTCCCCAGAGACAGAAGGTTGAAATGGACAGGCCCCCAGGCCCTAATCTGAACCTTAGCTCTGGTTTCCATGTGTCCGTCCTCAGAGGTCTGTTTTCGTAGACCAGCACACGGGGCTTTTCTGAGGCACCAAACCAAACCTCTCTCGCCTCCACATGGGGAGCTTTTTTACTGGGGATGTATCAAACCCTTCAGGTAGGAGAGTTCCGCAGGGCCACTGAACAACCAGCACATTCCAAGGTTTCCATGGACCCAAACGCACATTATGACGCATCCTCAGGAGAGGCCATTTCAACTCAGCCCCCTGGTTAGCGTGCCCCAGAGGCAGCAGATCAAACATATCTTGTGGCTAATGGCCAATGGGAATGCGAGGCATGCTGTACAGGGATCCATCCTTCGAACCGTGCTCTCCAGTCCTTCCGTATGGTATGTCCTGGAGCCATGCAACAGGACTCGAATGTCCCACAGAAGGAAACCTGGTGGTTTGGGGCAACCTCCAAACTCAGCGTGGGAAAACTTCCTTGGCCTCATGAGGCCCCCGCTTCATGAAGGTGCCATCATGGACACATACTCCAGCCTCAGCCAACGTCTGATCCTCAGCCTGACTTCAGATGCAGGAGATTTTGATTCAGCCTCTGCCTAGTGGGCCTGCTCTGCCCTTGGCTCCAATCCTCACTTTAGCTTGTGTTCCTAGACTTCCGTCCTCACACTCCTGGCCCACAAACCCTCCCTTCTGGGAATTCTGGGGCCACAATGAAGCACTCCGCCTGCCTCCCAGGAGAAAAACTTTGTCTATGGTGCTGCCCAGAAACCCCAAATGAGGATCAAACTGCTTGGCCCTCGGCAACACCCCAATTGCATAGGCTACCTTAAACACTGATGCTCTGTCGCAAATAGCCTGAGCCCAGACCTTCCAACAGACACCGACACAGCTGGCTGCACACCCAGCACATTGGACCCGCCACTGCCTTAGGCCACCATCCATTCCCAACCTGGGTTTTCAGTCATCAGAACCTAGACCTTATCTCCAATCCCTGCACAGGGGGGAACCTGATGCACAAGCCAGAACCCCTCCTTCCCCATGGCAAGAAACCTTGCTGCTGGCAGTGAGTCAAACCTTCAGTGTAGGAGAAAACGGCATGGCCCATGAGGCCACGCCCATGTGTGAGGGCCGCCTTGGGCACAAACACACATTGTGACCCTCAGCGTGAGTACCTTATTCAAGTAACGCCTCTCAGTGATTGGACCAAGAGCCCGAATATGTGGCTTGCCATGCCCATAGGCACGCAGGACTAACTAGATGGTGTGTATTCCAGTTGAGGGAACCCACTGCTGTGCTCTAGAGTCCCTCTCCTGGGGGGTCCCCTGTGGCAGAAAACAGTACTCTTCCCTTCCCACAGAATGAACCCAAACACTTGGGAGCTTGGACAATCCCCCGAGAGGAAGGCTCTTCCTCGGCCCCTGAAGCAACCCCTACCCTGAACGGCCACTGTGAACGCAACACCCAGAGACAAAAGCCTGAGCGACTGCCTCCCACTTGCCCTCCTTTGATATCCAGAGGATCTCCCCTCTCGGACTGGAGATCAGGCCTGCCATTACCTTGGCCCCTACCTGAGCCAAGTTTGCTTTTTCAGACATCTGTCCCCACAGCCCTGGCAAACACAGCCTCTAGGCTGTGTCCTCTGGAGCCATACCACAGGACCATGCCTGCTCTCTCCTGGGAAACTCTGTCCATTCCTTTGGCCACACACCTCCAGAATATGAGAAACCTCAAGGCCCCTGAGGACATACCATTACCGGGAGCCTCCCTGCACACACAGGGGCCTTCGGACACAAGCGGAGCTGCTACCTCCATGAAGGCATGCACACCGATGTCAACAGAGATAGAAGGTTGAGCCCGACAGGCCCTTAGGCCCTAATCTCAACTCTTGCTTTGTTTTCCAGGTGTCACTCCTCAGAGGCTTTGGTTCGAAGAACAGGATATGGGGCTTTCCTGAGGCACTGAACAGAACTTCTCTCGTCTCCACATGGGAAGCTTCCTTGTTGGAGCCGTGTCAAACACCTCAGGTTGGAGAATCCTGCAGAGTCCCTGAGCCACCTCCACATTCCAAGGTCTCCCAGGCCACCAAGCCACAGTAGGACTCATCTTCAGGAGAGTCCATTTCAACTCTCCCCTCTGGGTAGCTCACCCAGGAGCCCGCAGATTGAGCCTGCCTTGTCCTGACTAAAGAGTGGGAATATGAGGTGGCGTTCCCAGGCATCCATGCTTAGACACCTGCTCTCGAGTCTTTCCGTATGGGGCCTCCTGGAACCATCCAATAGCACTCGACTTTCGTGCAGAAGGAAACCTTGAGGTTTGGAGTAGTTCACAAATCCCATCGTAGGCAAACCTTCCTGGCCTCATGAGGCCCCCACACCATTCAGGAAGAGGCCATGCTGGACAAAAACTCTAGCCTGAGGCACGTCTCAGAGTTGAAATGACCTCAGTGCAGGAGATCTCGATTCAGCCTCTCAGAGTGGGCCTGCCGTGCCATCGGTCCCAAACCTCACGCTAGCTTGTGTTTCCAGACTTCCTTCCTCACACTCCTGGCAAACAAGCCCTCCGGACTAGGAACTCCAGAACCACAACCCAGCCCAGGGTCTGCCCAAGGGAAGAAAAACGTTTCCCTGTGGGGCTCTCTCCAGAAAACCCAGATGAGGATTAACCTGCTCGGGCCTCGACGGTACCCGAACTGGATAGGCTGCTCTGGGCACTCATGCTCTGTCTGACACAGCCTGAAGCCAGACGTCCAGACAGACAAGGAGACAGCTGGCCGCACACCCAGCACTTCGGACACGCCATGGTCTTATGCCGTCACCTCTTCCTAACCTTGGTTTTCAGATATCTGAACCTAGACATTATATCAATTCTCCACACAGCTGGGTATCGCAAGCACAACACAGAACTCCTCCTTCCCCGTGGCTGTAAAGCTTGCTCTTGGCATGGAGTCACACCTTCAGGGTGGGAGAAACCTTCCTGGTCCCTGATGGCACGCCCAAACTTGAGGGCAGCTTGGGCACAAATTCACACTCTGACCCTCAGCATGAGCCCCATGTCAAAGAAAGGCCTGTCAGGGCCTGGGCCAAGAGCCCGCATATGGGGCTTGCCAAGCCCCTATGCACCCAATCCTCACCAGTGTTTGAGTTTTCCAGTCCCCCTGCCCGTACCTGGGGCTCTGCTCTGGAATCCCTTTCCTGGAGAGACACGTGAGCCAGACAACACGACTCCACCCTTCCCACAAAATGACCCCAAACTCTTGGGAGCTGGGACAAATCCCCAGAGAGGGATACTCGTCCACAGTCCCTGAGGCCACCCCTCCAATCCACGGCTATCTCGGACACAACATCCAGAGACAAAAGCCTGAAGGAACGCCTCCCACTCGCCCTTGTTTCAGAGGCCCAGGAGCTCCCTCTCGGGCTGTACATCCGGCCTGCCATACCCTAGGCGCCACTCATAAGCTGAGTTTGTGTTTTCAGACTTCTGTGCCCTCAGCCTGGACCCACACAACCGCCAGGCTAGGGCCTCTGGAGCCACAGCGAAAGATTGTGCCTGCCCTCTCCAAGGAAATTGTGCCCAATCCATTGACCACAACCCTACAGGTTAGGGAAAAGCTCCAAGGCCCCTGAGGCCATCAATAGTGTAGGCCACCCTGGACTAAGAGGGGCTCTCTGACACCAGCGGAGCAACTATCTCCACTTAGACTCTCAGACAGTGTCCCCAGAGACAGAAGGTTGAAATGGACAGGCCCCCAGGCCCTAATCTGAACCTTAGCTCTGGTTTCCATGTGTCCGTCCTCAGAGGTCTGTTTTCGTAGACCAGCACACGGGGCTTTTCTGAGGCACCAAACCAAACCTCTCTCGCCTCCACATGGGGAGCTTACTTACTGGGGATGTATCAAACCCTTCAGGTAGGAGAGTTCCGCAGGGCCACTGAACAACCAGCACATTCCAAGGTTTCCATGGACCCAAACGCACATTATGACGCATCCTCAGGAGAGGCCATTTCAACTCAGCCCCCTGGTTAGCGTGCCCCAGGGGCAGCAGATCAAACATATCTTGTGGCTAATGGCCAATGGGAATGCGAGGCATGCTGTACAGGGATCCATCCTTCGAACCGTGCTCTCCAGTCCTTCCGTATGGTATGTCCTGGAGCCATGCAACAGGACTCGAATGTCCCACAGAAGGAAACCTGGTGGTTTGGGGCAACCTCCAAACTCAGCGTGGGAAAACTTCCTTGGCCTCATGAGGCCCCCGCTTCATGAAGGTGCCATCATGGACACATACTCCAGCCTCAGCCAACGTCTGATCCTCAGCCTGACTTCAGATGCAGGAGATTTTGATTCAGCCTCTGCCTAGTGGGCCTGCTCTGCCCTTGGCTCCAATCCTCACTTTAGCTTGTGTTCCTAGACTTCCGTCCTCACACTCCTGGCCCACAAACCCTCCCTTCTGGGAATTCTGGGGCCACAATGAAGCACTCCGCCTGCCTCCCAGGAGAAAAACTTTGTCTATGGTGCTGCCCAGGAACCCCAAATGAGGATCAAACTGCTTGGCCCTCGGTAACACCCAAATTGCATAGGCTACCTTAAACACTGATGCTCTGTCGCAAATAGCCTGAGCCCAGACCTTCCAACAGACACCGACACAGCTGGCTGCACACCCAGCACATTGGACCCGCCACTGCCTTAGGCCACCATCCATTCCCAACCTGGGTTTTCAGTCATCAGAACCTAGACCTTATCTCCAATCCCTGCACAGGGCAGAACCTGATGCACAAGTCAGAACCCCTCCTTCCCCATGGCAAGAAACCTTGCTGCTGGCAGTGAGTCAAACCTTCAGTGTAGGAGAAAACGGCATGGCCCATGAGGCCACGCCCATGTGTGAGGGCCGCCTTGGGCACAAACACACATTGTGACCCTCAGCGTGAGTACCTTATTCAAGTAACGCCTCTCAGTGATTGGACCAAGAGCCCGCATATGTGGCTTGCCATGCCCATAGGCACGCAGGACTAACTAGATGGTGTGTATTCCAGTTGAGGGAACCCACTGCTGTGCTCTAGAGTCCCTCTCCTGGGGGGTCCCCTGTGGCAGAAAACAGTACTCTTCCCTTCCCACAGAATGAACCCAAACACTTGGGAGCTTGGACAATCCCCCGAGAGGAAGGCTCTTCCTCGGCCCCTGAAGCAACCCCTACCCTGAACGGCCACTGTGAACGCAACACCCAGAGACAAAAGCCTGAGCGACTGCCTCCCACTTGCCCTCCTTTGATATCCAGAGGATCTCCCCTCTCGGACTGGAGATCAGCCCTGCCATTACCTTGGCCCCTACCTGAGCCAAGTTTGCTTTTTCAGACATCTGTCCCCACAGCCCTGGCAAACACAGCCTCTAGGCTGGGTCCTCTGGAGCCATACCACAGGACCATGCCTGCTCTCTCCTGGGAAACTCTGTCCATTCCTTTGGCCACACACCTCCAGAATATGAGAAACCTCAAGGCCCCCGAGGACATACCATTACCGGGAGCCTCCCTGCACATACAGGGGCCTTCGGACTCAAGCGGAGCTGCTACCTCCATGAAGGCATGCACACCGATGTCAACAGAGATAGAAGGTTGAGCCGGACAGGCCCTTAGGCCCTAATCTCAACTCTTGCTTTGTTTTCCAGGTGTCACTCCTCAGAGGCTTTGGTTCGAAGAACAGGATATGGGGCTTTCCTGAGGCACTGAACAGAACTTCTCTCGTCTCCACATGGGAAGCTTCCTTGTTGGAGCCGTGTCAAACACCTCAGGTTGGAGAATCCTGCAGAGTCCCTGAGCCACCTCCACATTCCAAGGTCTCCCAGGCCACCAAGCCACAGTAGGACTCATCTTCAGGAGAGTCCATTTCAACTCTCCCCTCTGGGTAGCTCACCCAGGAGCCCGCAGATTGAGCCTGCCTTGTCCTGACTAAAGAGTGGGGATATGAGGTGGCGTTCCCAGGCATCCATGCTTAGACACCTGCTCTCGAGTCTTTCCGTATGGGGCCTCCTGGAACCATCCAATAGCACTCGACTTTCGTGCAGAAGGAAACCTTGAGGTTTGGAGTAGTTCACAAATCCCATCGTAGGCAAACCTTCCTGGCCTCATGAGGCCCCCACACCATTCAGGAAGAGGCCATGCTGGACAAAAACTCTAGCCTGAGGCACGTCTCAGAGTTGAAATGACCTCAGTGCAGGAGATCTCGATTCAGCCTCTCAGAGTGGGCCTGCCGTGCCATCGGTCCCAAACCTCACGCTAGCTTGTGTTTCCAGACTTCCTTCCTCACACTCCTGGCAAACAAGCCCTCCGGACTAGGAACTCCAGAACCACAACCCAGCCCAGGGTCTGCCCAAGGGAAGAAAAACGTTTCCCTGTGGGGCTCTCTCCAGAAAACCCAGATGAGGATCAACCTGCTCGGGCCTCGACGGTACCCGAATTGGATAGGCTGCTCTGGGCACTCATGCTCTGTCTGACACAGCCTGAAGCCAGACGTCCAGACAGACAAGGAGACAGCTGGCCGCACACCCAGCACTTCGGACACGCCATGGTCTTATGCCGTCACCTCTTCCTAACCTTGGTTTTCAGATATCTGAACCTAGACATTATATCAATTCTCCACACAGCTGGGTATCGCAAGCACAACACAGAACTCCTCCTTCCCCGTGGCTGTAAAGCTTGCTCTTGGCATGGAGTCACACCTTCAGGGTGGGAGAAACCTTCCTGGTCCCTGATGGCACGCCCAAACTTGAGGGCAGCTTGGGCACAAATTCACACTCTGACCCTCAGCATGAGCCCCATGTCAAAGAAAGGCCTGTCAGGGCCTGGGCCAAGAGCCCGCATATGGGGCTTTCGAAGCCCCTATGCACCCAATCCTCACCAGTGTTTGAGTTTTCCAGTCGCCCCGCCCGTACCTGGGGCTCTGCTCTGGAATCCCTTTCTTGGAGAGACACGTGAGCCAAACAACACGACTCCACCCTTCCCACAAAATGACCCCAAACTCTTGGGAGCTGGGACAAATCCCCAGAGAGGGATACTCGTCCACAGTCCCTGAGGCCACCCCTCCAATCCACGGCTATCTCGGACACAACATCCAGAGACAAAAGCCTGAAGGAACGCCTCCCACTCGCCCTAGTTTCAGAGGCCCAGGAGCTCCCTCTCGGGCTGTACATCCGGCCTGTCATACCCTAGGCGCCACTCATAAGCTGAGTTTGTGTTTTCAGACTTCTGTGCCCTCAGCCTGGACCCACACAACCGCCAGGCTAGGGCCTCTGGAGCCACAGCGAAAGATTGTGCCTGCCCTCTCCAAGGAAATTGTGCCCAATCCATTGACCACAACCCTACAGGTTAGGGAAAAGCTCCAAGGCCCCTGAGGCCATCAATAGTGTAGGCCACCCTGGACTAAGAGGGGCTCTCTGACACCAGCGGAGCAACTATCTCCACTTAGACTCTCAGACAGTGTCCCCAGAGACAGAAGGTTGAAATGGACAGGCCCCCAGGCCCTAATCTGAACCTTAGCTCTGGTTTCCATGTGTCCGTCCTCAGAGGTCTGTTTTCGTAGACCAGCACACGGGGCTTTTCTGAGGCACCAAACCAAACCTCTCTCGCCTCCACATGGGGAGCTTATTTACTGGGGATGTATCAAACCCTTCAGGTAGGAGAGTTCCGCAGGGCCACTGAACAACCAGCACATTCCAAGGTTTCCATGGACCCAAACGCACATTATGACGCATCCTCAGGAGAGGCCATTTCAACTCAGCCCCCTGGTTAGCGTGCCCCAGAGGCAGCAGATCAAACATATCTTGTGGCTAATGGCCAATGGGAATGCGAGGCATGCTGTACAGGGATCCATCCTTCGAACCGTGCTCTCCAGTCCTTCCGTATGGTATGTCCTGGAGCCATGCAACAGGACTCGAATGTCCCACAGAAGGAAACCTGGTGGTTTGGGGCAACCTCCAAACTCAGCGTGGGAAAACTTCCTTGGCCTCATGAGGCCCCCGCTTCATGAAGGTGCCATCATGGACACATACTCCAGCCTCAGCCAACGTCTGATCCTCAGCCTGACTTCAGATGCAGGAGATTTTGATTCAGCCTCTGCCTAGTGGGCCTGCTCTGCCCTTGGCTCCAATCCTCACTTTAGCTTGTGTTCCTAGACTTCCGTCCTCACACTCCTGGCCCACAAACCCTCCCTTCTGGGAATTCTGGGGCCACAATGAAGCACTCCGCCTGCCTCCCTGGAGAAAAACTTTGTCTATGGTGCTGCCCAGAAACCCCAAATGAGGATCAAACTGCTTGGCCCTCGGCAACACCCCAATTGCATAGGCTACCTTAAACACTGATGCTCTGTCGCAAATAGCCTGAGCCCAGACCTTCCAACAGACACCGACACAGCTGGCTGCACACCCAGCACATTGGACCCGCCACTGCCTTAGGCCACCATCCATTCCCAACCTGGGTTTTCAGTCATCAGAACCTAGACCTTATCTCCAATCCCTGCACAGGGCGGAACCTGATGCACAAGTCAGAACCCCTCCTTCCCCATAGCAAGAAACCTTGCTGCTGGCAGTGAGTCAAACCTTCAGTGTAGGAGAAAACGGCATGGCCCATGAGGCCACGCCCATGTGTGAGGGCCGCCTTGGGCACAAACACACATTGTGACCCTCAGCGTGAGTACCTTATTCAAGTAACGCCTCTCAGTGATTGGACCAAGAGCCCGCATATGTGGCTTGCCATGCCCATAGGCACGCAGGACTAACTAGATGGTGTGTATTCCAGTTGAGGGAACCCACTGCTGTGCTCTAGAGTCCCTCTCCTGGGGGGTCCCCTGTGGCAGAAAACAGTACTCTTCCCTTCCAACAGAATGAACCCAAACACTTGGGAGCTTGGACAATCCCCCGAGAGGAAGGCTCTTCCTCGGCCCCTGAAGAAACCCCTACCCTGAACGGCCACTGTGAACGCAACACCCAGAGACAAAAGCTTGAGCGACTGCCTCCCACTTGCCCTCCTTTGATATCCAGAGGATCTCCCCTCTCGGACTGGAGATCAGGCCTGCCATTACCTTGGCCCCTACCTGAGCCAAGTTTGCTTTTTCAGACATCTGTCCCCACAGCCCTGGCAAACACAGCCTCTAGGCTGGGTCCTCTGGAGCCATACCACAGGACCATGCCTGCTCTCTCCTGGGAAACTCTGTCCATTCCTTTGGCCACACACCTCCAGAATATGAGAAACCTCAAGGCCCCCGAGGACATACCATTACCGGGAGCCTCCCTGCACACACAGGGGCCTTCAGACACAAGCGGAGCTGCTACCTCCATGAAGGCATGCACACCGATGTCAACAGAGATAGAAGGTTGAGCCGGACAGGCCCTTAGGCCCTAATCTCAACTCTTGCTTTGTTTTCCAGGTGTCACTCCTCAGAGGCTTTGGTTCGAAGAACAGGATATGGGGCTTTCCTGAGGCACTGAACAGAACTTCTCTCGTCTCCACATGGGAAGCTTCCTTGTTGGAGCCGTGTCAAACACCTCAGGTTGGAGAATCCTGCAGAGTCCCTGAGCCACCTCCACATTCCAAGGTCTCCCAGGCCACCAAGCCACAGTAGGACTCATCTTCAGGAGAGTCCATTTCAACTCTCCCCTCTGGGTAGCTCACCCAGGAGCCCGCAGATTGAGCCTGCCTTGTCCTGACTAAAGAGTGGGAATATGAGGTGGCGTTCCCAGGCATCCATGCTTAGACACCTGCTCTCTAGTCTTTCCGTATGGGGCCTCCTGGAACCATCCAATAGCACTCGACTTTCGTGCAGAAGGAAACCTTGAGGTTTGGAGTAGTTCACAAATCCCATCGTAGGCAAACCTTCCTGGCCTCATGAGGCACCCACACCATTCAGGAAGAGGCCATGCTGGACAAAAACTCTAGCCTGAGGCACGTCTCAGAGTTGAAATGACCTCAGTGCAGGAGATCTCGATTCAGCCTCTCAGAGTGGGCCTGCCATGCCATCGGTCCCAAACCTCACGCTAGCTTGTGTTTCCAGACTTCCTTCCTCACACTCCTGGCAAACAAGCCCTCCGGACGAGGAACTCCAGAACCACAACCCAGCCCAGGGTCTGCCCAAGGGAAGAAAAACGTTTCCCTGTGGGGCTCTCTCCAGAAAACCCAGATGAGGATCAACCTGCTCGGGCCTCGACGGTACCCGAACTGGATAGGCTGCTCTGGGCACTCATGCTCTGTCTGACACAGCCTGAAGCCAGACGTCCAGACAGACAAGGAGACAGCTGGCCGCACACCCAGCACTTCGGACAAGCCATGGTCTTATGCCGTCACCTCTTCCTAACCTTGGTTTTCAGATATCTGAACCTAGACATTATATCAATTCTCCACACAGCTGGGTATCGCAAGCACAACACAGAACTCCTCCTTCCCCGTGGCTGTAAAGCTTGCTCTTGGCATGGAGTCACACCTTCAGGGTGGGAGAAACCTTCCTGGTCCCTGATGGCACGCCCAAACTTGAGGGCAGCTTGGGCACAAATTCACACTCTGACCCTCAGCATGAGCCCCATGTCAAAGAAAGGCCTGTCAGGGCCTGGGCCAAGAGCCCGCATATGGGGCTTGCGAAGCCCCTATGCACCCAATCCTCACCAGTGTTTGAGTTTTCCAGTCGCCCCGCCCGTACCTGGGGCTCTGCTCTGGAATCCCTTTCTTGGAGAGACACATGAGCGAGACAACACGACTCCACCCTTCCCACAAAATGACCCCAAACTCTTGGGAGCTGGGACAAATCCCCAGAGAGGGATACTCGTTTACAGTCCCTGAGGCCACCCCTCCAATCCACGGCTATCTCGGACACAACATCCAGAGACAAAAGCCTGAAGGAACGCCTCCCACTCGCCCTTGTTTCAGAGGCCCAGGAGCTCCCTCTCGGGCTGTACATCCGGCCTGCCATACCCTAGGCGCCACTCATAAGCTGAGTTTGTGTTTTCAGACTTCTGTGCCCTCAGCCTGGACCCACACAACCGCCAGGCTAGGGCCTCTGGAGCCACAGCGAAAGATTGTGCCTGCCCTCTCCAAGGAAATTGTGCCCAATCCATTGACCACAACCCTACAGGTTAGGGAAAAGCTCCAAGGCCCCTGAGGCCATCAATAGTGTAGGCCACCCTGGACTAAGAGGGGCTCTCTGACACCAGCGGAGCAACTATCTTCACTTAGACTCTCAGACAGTGTCCCCAGAGACAGAAGGTTGAAATGGACAGGCCCCCAGGCCCTAATCTGAACCTTAGCTCTGGTTTCCATGTGTCCGTCCTCAGAGGTCTGTTTTCGTAGACCAGCACACGGGGCTTTTCTGAGGCACCAAACCAAACCTCTCTCGCCTCCACATGGGGAGCTTATTTACTGGGGATGTATCAAACCCTTCAGGTAGGAGAGTTCCGCAGGGCCACTGAACAACCAGCACATTCCAAGGTTTCCATGGACCCAAACGCACATTATGACGCATCCTCAGGAGAGGCCATTTCAACTCAGCCCCCTGGTTAGCGTGCACCAGAGGCAGCAGATCAAACATATCTTGTGGCTAATGGCCAATGGGAATGCGAGGCATGCTGTACAGGGATCCATCCTTCGAACCGTGCTCTCCAGTCCTTCCGTATGGTATGTCCTGGAGCCATGCAACAGGACTCGAATGTCCCACAGAAGGAAACCTGGTGGTTTGGGGCAACCTCCAAACTCAGCGTGGGAAAACTTCCTTGGCCTCATGAGGCCCCCGCTTCATGAAGGTGCCATCATGGACACATACTCCAGCCTCAGCCAACGTCTGATCCTCAGCCTGACTTCAGATGCAGGAGATTTTGATTCAGCCTCTGCCTAGTGGGCCTGCTCTGCCCTTGGCTCCAATCCTCACTTTAGCTTGTGTTCCTAGACTTCCGTCCTCACACTCCTGGCCCACAAACCCTCCCTTCTGGGAATTCTGGGGCCACAATGAAGCACTCCGCCTGCCTCCCAGGAGAAAAACTTTGTCTATGGTGCTGCCCAGAAACCCCAAATGAGGATCAAACTGCTTGGCCCTCGGCAACACCCCAATTGCATAGGCTACCTTAAACACTGATGCTCTGTCGCAAATAGCCTGAGCCCAGACCTTCCAACAGACACCGACACAGCTGGCTGCACACCCAGCACATTGGACCCGCCACTGCCTTAGGCCACCATCCATTCCCAACCTGGGTTTTCAGTCATCAGAACCTAGACCTTATCTCCAATCCCTGCACAGGGCGGAACCTGATGCACAAGTCAGAACCCCTCCTTCCCCATGGCAAGAAACCTTGCTGCTGGCAGTGAGTCAAACCTTCAGTGTAGGAGAAAACGGCATGGCCCATGAGGCCACGCCCATGTGTGAGGGCCGCCTTGGGCACAAACACACATTGTGACCCTCAGCGTGAGTACCTTATTCAAGTAACGCCTCTCAGTGATTGGACCAAGAGCCCGCATATGTGGCTTGCCATGCCCATAGGCACGCAAGACTAACTAGATGGTGTGTATTCCAGTTGAGGGAACCCACTGCTGTGCTCTAGAGTCCCTCTCCTGGGGGGTCCCCTGTGGCAGGAAACAGTACTCTTCCCGTCCCACAGAATGAACCCAAACACTTGGGAGATGGACAATCCCCCGAGAGGAAGGCTCTTCCTCGGCCCCTGAAGCAACCCCTACCCTGAACGGCCACTGTGAACGCAACACCCAGAGACAAAAGCCTGAGCGACTGCCTCCCACTTGCCCTCCTTTGATATCCAGAGGATCTCCCCTCTCGGACTGGAGATCAGGCCTGCCATTACCTTGGCCCCTACCTGAGCCAAGTTTGCTTTTTCAGACATCTGTCCCCACAGCCCTGGCAAACACAGCCTCTAGGCTGGGTCCTCTGGAGCCATACCACTGGACCATGCCTGCTCTCTCCTGGGTAACTCTGTCCATTCCTTTGGCCACACACCTCCAGAATATGAGAAACCTCAAGGCCCCCGAGGACATACCATTACCGGGAGCCTCCCTGCACACACAGGGGCCTTCGGACACAAGCGGAGCTGCTACCTCCATGAAGGCATGCACACCGATGTCAACAGAGATAGAAGGTTGAGCCGGACAGGCCCTTAGGCCCTAATCTCAACTCTTGCTTTGTTTTCCAGGTGTCACTCCTCAGAGGCTTTGGTTCGAAGAACAGGATATGGGGCTTTCCTGAGGCACTGAACAGAACTTCTCTCGTCTCCACATGGGAAGCTTCCTTGTTGGAGCCGTGTCAAACACCTCAGGTTGGAGAATCCTGCAGAGTCCCTGAGCCACCTCCACATTCCAAGGTCTCCCAGGCCACCAAGCCACAGTAGGACTCATCTTCAGGAGAGTCCATTTCAACTCTCCCCTCTGGGTAGCTCACCCAGGAGCCCGCAGATTGAGCCTGCCTTGTCCTGACTAAAGAGTGGGAATATGAGGTGGCGTTCCCAGGCATCCATGCTTAGACACCTGCTCTCGAGTCTTTCCGTATGGGGCCTCCTGGAACCATCCAATAGCACTCGACTTTCGTGCAGAAGGAAACCTTGAGGTTTGGAGTAGTTCACAAATCCCATCGTAGGCAAACCTTCCTGGCCTCATGAGGCCCCCACACCATTCAGGAAGAGGCCATGCTGGACAAAAACTCTAGCCTGAGGCACGTCTCAGAGTTGAAATGACCTCAGTGCAGGAGATCTCGATTCAGCCTCTCAGAGTGGGCCTGCCGTGCCATCGGTCCCAAACCTCACGCTAGCTTGTGTTTCCAGACTTCCTTCCTCACACTCCTGGCAAACAAGCCCTCCGGACTAGGAACTCCAGAACCACAACCCAGCCCAGGGTCTGCCCAAGGGAAGAAAAACGTTTCCCTGTGGGGCTCTCTCCAGAAAACCCAGATGAGGATCAACCTGCTCGGGCCTCGACGGTACCCGAACTGGATAGGCTGCTCTGGGCACTCATGCTCTGTCTGACACAGCCTGAAGCCAGACGTCCAGACAGACAAGGAGACAGCTGGCCGCACACCCAGCACTTCGGACACGCCATGGTCTTATGCCGTCACCTCTTCCTAACCTTGGTTTTCAGATATCTGAACCTAGACATTATATCAATTCTCCACACAGCTGGGTATCGCAAGCACAACACAGAACTCCTCCTTCCCCGTGGCTGTAAAGCTTGCTCTTGGCATGGAGTCACACCTTCAGGGTGGGAGAAACCTTCCTGGTCCCTGATGGCACGCCCAAACTTGAGGGCAGCTTGGGCACAAATTCACACTCTGACCCTCAGCATGAGCCCCATGTCAAAGAAAGGCCTGTCAGGGCCTGGGCCAAGAGCCCGCATATGGGGCTTGCGAAGCCCCTATGCACCCAATCCTCACCAGTGTTTGAGTTTTCCAGTCGCCCCGCCCGTACCTGGGGCTCTGCTCTGGAATCCCTTTCCTGGAGAGACACGTGAGCCAGACAACACGACTCCACCCTTCCCACAAAATGACCCCAAACTCTTGGGAGCTGGGACAAATCCCCAGAGAGGGATACTCGTCCACAGTCCCTGAGGCCACCCCTCCAATCCACGGCTATCTCGGACACAACATCCAGAGACAAAAGCCTGAAGGAACGCCTCCCACTCGCCCTAGTTTCAGAGGCCCAGGAGCTCCCTCTCGGGCTGTACATCCGGCCTGCCATACCCTAGGCGCCACTCATAAGCTGAGTTTGTGTTTTCAGACTTCTGTGCCCTCAGCCTGGACCCACACAACCGCCAGGCTAGGGCCTCTGGAGCCACAGCGAAAGATTGTGCCTGCCCTCTCCAAGGAAATTGTGCCCAATCCATTGACCACAACCCTACAGGTTAGGGAAAAGCTCCAAGGCCCCTGAGGCCATCAATAGTGTAGGCCACCCTGGACTAAGAGGGGCTCTCTGACACCAGCGGAGCAACTATCTTCACTTAGACTCTCAGACAGTGTCCCCAGAGACAGAAGGTTGAAATGGACAGGCCCCCAGGCCCTAATCTGAACCTTAGCTCTGGTTTCCATGTGTCCGTCCTCAGAGGTCTGTTTTCGTAGACCAGCACACGGGGCTTTTCTGAGGCACCAAACCAAACCTCTCTCGCCTCCACATGGGGAGCTTATTTACTGGGGATGTATCAAACCCTTCAGGTAGGAGAGTTCCGCAGGGCCACTGAACAACCAGCACATTCCAAGGTTTCCATGGACCCAAACGCACATTATGACGCATCCTCAGGAGAGGCCATTTCAACTCAGCCCCCTGGTTAGCGTGCACCAGAGGCAGCAGATCAAACATATCTTGTGGCTAATGGCCAATGGGAATGCGAGGCATGCTGTACAGGGATCCATCCTTCGAACCGTGCTCTCCAGTCCTTCCGTATGGTATGTCCTGGAGCCATGCAACAGGACTCGAATGTCCCACAGAAGGAAACCTGGTGGTTTGGGGCAACCTCCAAACTCAGCGTGGGAAAACTTCCTTGGCCTCATGAGGCCCCCGCTTCATGAAGGTGCCATCATGGACACATACTCCAGCCTCAGCCAACGTCTGATCCTCAGCCTGACTTCAGATGCAGGAGATTTTGATTCAGCCTCTGCCTAGTGGGCCTGCTCTGCCCTTGGCTCCAATCCTCACTTTAGCTTGTGTTCCTAGACTTCCGTCCTCACACTCCTGGCCCACAAACCCTCCCTTCTGGGAATTCTGGGGCCACAATGAAGCACTCCGCCTGCCTCCCAGGAGAAAAACTTTGTCTATGGTGCTGCCCAGAAACCCCAAATGAGGATCAAACTGCTTGGCCCTCGGCAACACCCCAATTGCATAGGCTACCTTAAACACTGATGCTCTGTCGCAAATAGCCTGAGCCCAGACCTTCCAACAGACACCGACACAGCTGGCTGCACACCCAGCACATTGGACCCGCCACTGCCTTAGGCCACCATCCATTCCCAACCTGGGTTTTCAGTCATCAGAACCTAGACCTTATCTCCAATCCCTGCACAGGGCGGAACCTGATGCACAAGTCAGAACCCCTCCTTCCCCATGGCAAGAAACCTTGCTGCTGGCAGTGAGTCAAACCTTCAGTGTAGGAGAAAACGGCATGGCCCATGAGGCCACGCCCATGTGTGAGGGCCGCCTTGGGCACAAACACACATTGTGACCCTCAGCGTGAGTACCTTATTCAAGTAACGCCTCTCAGTGATTGGACCAAGAGCCCGCATATGTGGCTTGCCATGCCCATAGGCACGCAAGACTAACTAGATGGTGTGTATTCCAGTTGAGGGAACCCACTGCTGTGCTCTAGAGTCCCTCTCCTGGGGGGTCCCCTGTGGCAGGAAACAGTACTCTTCCCGTCCCACAGAATGAACCCAAACACTTGGGAGATGGACAATCCCCCGAGAGGAAGGCTCTTCCTCGGCCCCTGAAGCAACCCCTACCCTGAACGGCCACTGTGAACGCAACACCCAGAGACAAAAGCCTGAGCGACTGCCTCCCACTTGCCCTCCTTTGATATCCAGAGGATCTCCCCTCTCGGACTGGAGATCAGGCCTGCCATTACCTTGGCCCCTACCTGAGCCAAGTTTGCTTTTTCAGACATCTGTCCCCACAGCCCTGGCAAACACAGCCTCTAGGCTGGGTCCTCTGGAGCCATACCACTGGACCATGCCTGCTCTCTCCTGGGTAACTCTGTCCATTCCTTTGGCCACACACCTCCAGAATATGAGAAACCTCAAGGCCCCCGAGGACATACCATTACCGGGAGCCTCCCTGCACACACAGGGGCCTTCGGACACAAGCGGAGCTGCTACCTCCATGAAGGCATGCACACCGATGTCAACAGAGATAGAAGGTTGAGCCGGACAGGCCCTTAGGCCCTAATCTCAACTCTTGCTTTGTTTTCCAGGTGTCACTCCTCAGAGGCTTTGGTTCGAAGAACAGGATATGGGGCTTTCCTGAGGCACTGAACAGAACTTCTCTCGTCTCCACATGGGAAGCTTCCTTGTTGGAGCCGTGTCAAACACCTCAGGTTGGAGAATCCTGCAGAGTCCCTGAGCCACCTCCACATTCCAAGGTCTCCCAGGCCACCAAGCCACAGTAGGACTCATCTTCAGGAGAGTCCATTTCAACTCTCCCCTCTGGGTAGCTCACCCAGGAGCCCGCAGATTGAGCCTGCCTTGTCCTGACTAAAGAGTGGGAATATGAGGTGGCGTTCCCAGGCATCCATGCTTAGACACCTGCTCTCGAGTCTTTCCGTATGGGGCCTCCTGGAACCATCCAATAGCACTCGACTTTCGTGCAGAAGGAAACCTTGAGGTTTGGAGTAGTTCACAAATCCCATCGTAGGCAAACCTTCCTGGCCTCATGAGGCCCCCACACCATTCAGGAAGAGGCCATGCTGGACAAAAACTCTAGCCTGAGGCACGTCTCAGAGTTGAAATGACCTCAGTGCAGGAGATCTCGATTCAGCCTCTCAGAGTGGGCCTGCCGTGCCATCGGTCCCAAACCTCACGCTAGCTTGTGTTTCCAGACTTCCTTCCTCACACTCCTGGCAAACAAGCCCTCCGGACTAGGAACTCCAGAACCACAACCCAGCCCAGGGTCTGCCCAAGGGAAGAAAAACGTTTCCCTGTGGGGCTCTCTCCAGAAAACCCAGATGAGGATCAACCTGCTCGGGCCTCGACGGTACCCGAACTGGATAGGCTGCTCTGGGCACTCATGCTCTGTCTGACACAGCCTGAAGCCAGACGTCCAGACAGACAAGGAGACAGCTGGCCGCACACCCAGCACTTCGGACACGCCATGGTCTTATGCCGTCACCTCTTCCTAACCTTGGTTTTCAGATATCTGAACCTAGACATTATATCAATTCTCCACACAGCTGGGTATCGCAAGCACAACACAGAACTCCTCCTTCCCCGTGGCTGTAAAGCTTGCTCTTGGCATGGAGTCACACCTTCAGGGTGGGAGAAACCTTCCTGGTCCCTGATGGCACGCCCAAACTTGAGGGCAGCTTGGGCACAAATTCACACTCTGACCCTCAGCATGAGCCCCATGTCAAAGAAAGGCCTGTCAGGGCCTGGGCCAAGAGCCCGCATATGGGGCTTGCGAAGCCCCTATGCACCCAATCCTCACCAGTGTTTGAGTTTTCCAGTCGCCCCGCCCGTACCTGGGGCTCTGCTCTGGAATCCCTTTCTTGGAGAGAAACGTGAGCCAGACAACACGACTCCACCCTTCCCACAAAATGACCCCAAACTCTTGGGAGCTGGGACAAATCCCCAGAGAGGGATACTCGTCCACAGTCCCTGAGGCCACCCCTCCAATCCACGGCTATCTCGGACACAACATCCAGAGACAAAAGCCTGAAGGAACGCCTCCCACTCGCCCTAGTTTCAGAGGCCCAGGAGCTCCCTCTCGGGCTGTACATCTGGCCTGCCATACCCTAGGCGCCACTCATAAGCTGAGTTTGTGTTTTCAGACTTCTGTGCCCTCAGCCTGGACCCACACAACCGCCAGGCTAGGGCCTCTGGAGCCACAGCGAAAGATTGTGCCTGCCCTCTCCAAGGAAATTGTGCCCAATCCATTGACCACAACCCTACAGGTTAGGGAAAAGCTCCAAGGCCCCTGAGGCCATCAATAGTGTAGGCCACCCTGGACTAAGAGGGGCTCTCTGACACCAGCGGAGCAACTATCTTCACTTAGACTCTCAGACAGTGTCCCCAGAGACAGAAGGTTGAAATGGACAGGCCCCCAGGCCCTAATCTGAACCTTAGCTCTGGTTTCCATGTGTCCGTCCTCAGAGGTCTGTTTTCGTAGACCAGCACACGGGGCTTTTCTGAGGCACCAAACCAAACCTCTCTCGCCTCCACATGGGGAGCTTTTTTACTGGGGATGTATCAAACCCTTCAGGTAGGAGAGTTCCGCAGGGCCACTGAACAACCAGCACATTCCAAGGTTTCCATGGACCCAAACGCACATTATGACGCATCCTCAGGAGAGGCCATTTCAACTCAGCCCCCTGGTTAGCGTGCCCCAGAGGCAGCAGATCAAACATATCTTGTGGCTAATGGCCAATGGGAATGCGAGGCATGCTGTACAGGGATCCATCCTTCGAACCGTGCTCTCCAGTCCTTCCGTATGGTATGTCCTGGAGCCATGCAACAGGACTCGAATGTCCCACAGAAGGAAACCTGGTGGTTTGGGGCAACCTCCAAACTCAGCGTGGGAAAACTTCCTTGGCCTCATGAGGCCCCCGCTTCATGAAGGTGCCATCATGGACACATACTCCAGCCTCAGCCAACGTCTGATCCTCAGCCTGACTTCAGATGCAGGAGATTTTGATTCAGCCTCTGCCTAGTGGGCCTGCTCTGCCCTTGGCTCCAATCCTCACTTTAGCTTGTGTTCCTAGACTTCCGTCCTCACACTCCTGGCCCACAAACCCTCCCTTCTGGGAATTCTGGGGCCACAATGAAGCACTCCGCCTGCCTCCCAGGAGAAAAACTTTGTCTATGGTGCTGCCCAGAAACCCCAAATGAGGATCAAACTGCTTGGCCCTCGGCAACACCCCAATTGCATAGGCTACCTTAAACACTGATGCTCTGTCGCAAATAGCCTGAGCCCAGACCTTCCAACAGACACCGACACAGCTGGCTGCACACCCAGCACATTGGACCCGCCACTGCCTTAGGCCACCATCCATTCCCAACCTGGGTTTTCAGTCATCAGAACCTAGACCTTATCTCCAATCCCTGCACAGGGCGGAACCTGATGCACAAGTCAGAACCCCTCCTTCCCCATGGCAAGAAACCTTGCTGCTGGCAGTGAGTCAAACCTTCAGTGTAGGAGAAAACGGCATGGCCCATGAGGCCACGCCCATGTGTGAGGGCCGCCTTGGGCACAAACACACATTGTGACCCTCAGCGTGAGTACCTTATTCAAGTAACGCCTCTCAGTGATTGGACCAAGAGCCCGCATATGTGGCTTGCCATGCCCATAGGCACGCAGGACTAACTAGATGGTGTGTATTCCAGTTGAGGGAACCCACTGCTGTGCTCTAGAGTCCCTCTCCTGGGGGTTCCCCTGTGGCAGAAAACAGTACTCTTCCCTTCCCACAGAATGAACCCAAACACTTGGGAGCTTGGACAATCCCCCGAGAGGAAGGCTCTTCCTCGGCCCCTGAAGCAACCCCTACCCTGAACGGCCACTGTGAACGCAACACCCAGAGACAAAAGCCTGAGCGACTGCCTCCCACTTGCCCTCCTTTGATATCCAGAGGATCTCCCCTCTCGGACTGGAGATCAGGCCTGCCATTACCTTGGCCCCTACCTGAGCCAAGTTTGCTTTTTCAGACATCTGTCCCCACAGCCCTGGCAAACACAGCCTCTAGGCTGGGTCCTCTGGAGCCATACCACAGGACCATGCCTGCTCTCTCCTGGGAAACTCTGTCCATTCCTTTGGCCACACACCTCCAGAATATGAGAAACCTCAAGGCCCCCGAGGACATACCATTACCGGGAGCCTCCCTGCACACACAGGGGCCTTCGGACACAAGCGGAGCTGCTACCTCCATGAAGGCATGCACACCGATGTCAACAGAGATAGAAGGTTGAGCCGGACAGGCCCTTAGGCCCTAATCTCAACTCTTGCTTTGTTTTCCAGGTGTCACTCCTCAGAGGCTTTGGTTCGAAGAACAGGATATGGGGCTTTCCTGAGGCACTGAACAGAACTTCTCTCGTCTCCACATGGGAAGCTTCCTTGTTGGAGCCGTGTCAAACACCTCAGGTTGGAGAATCCTGCAGAGTCCCTGAGCCACCTCCACATTCCAAGGTCTCCCAGGCCACCAAGCCACAGTAGGACTCATCTTCAGGAGAGTCCATTTCAACTCTCCCCTCTGGGTAGCTCACCCAGGAGCCCGCAGATTGAGCCTGCCTTGTCCTGACTAAAGAGTGGGAATATGAGGTGGCGTTCCCAGGCATCCATGCTTAGACACCTGCTCTCGAGTCTTTCCGTATGGGGCCTCCTGGAACCATCCAATAGCACTCGACTTTCGTGCAGAAGGAAACCTTGAGGTTTGGAGTAGTTCACAAATCCCATCGTAGGCAAACCTTCCTGGCCTCATGAGGCCCCCACACCATTCAGGAAGAGGCCATGCTGGACAAAAACTCTAGCCTGAGGCACGTCTCAGAGTTGAAATGACCTCAGTGCAGGAGATCTCGATTCAGCCTCTCAGAGTGGGCCTGCCGTGCCATCGGTCCCAAACCTCACGCTAGCTTGTGTTTCCAGACTTCCTTCCTCACACTCCTGGCAAACAAGCCCTCCGGACTAGGAACTCCAGAACCACAACCCAGCCCAGGGTCTGCCCAAGGGAAGAAAAACGTTTCCCTGTGGGGCTCTCTCCAGAAAACCCAGATGAGGATCAACCTGCTCGGGCCTCGACGGTACCCGAACTGGATAGGCTGCTCTGGGCACTCATGCTCTGTCTGACACAGCCTGAAGCCAGACGTCCAGACAGACAAGGAGACAGCTGGCCGCACACCCAGCACTTCGGACACGCCATGGTCTTATGCCGTCACCTCTTCCTAACCTTGGTTTTCAGATATCTGAACCTAGACATTATATCAATTCTCCACACAGCTGGGTATCGCAAGCACAACACAGAACTCCTCCTTCCCCGTGGCTGTAAAGCTTGCTCTTGGCATGGAGTCACACCTTCAGGGTGGGAGAAACCTTCCTGGTCCCTGATGGCACGCCCAAACTTGAGGGCAGCTTGGGCACAAATTCACACTCTGACCCTCAGCATGAGCCCCATGTCAAAGAAAGGCCTGTCAGGGCCTGGGCCAAGAGCCCGCATATGGGGCTTGCGAAGCCCCTATGCACCCAATCCTCACCAGTGTTTGAGTTTTCCAGTCGCCCCGCCCGTACCTGGGGCTCTGCTCTGGAATCCCTTTCTTGGAGAGACACGTGAGCCAGACAACACGACTCCACCCTTCCCACAAAATGACCCCAAACTCTTGGGAGCTGGGACAAATCCCCAGAGAGGGATACTCGTCCACAGTCCCTGAGGCCACCCCTCAAATCCACGGCTATCTCGGACACAACATCCAGAGTAAAAAGCCTGAAGGAACGCCTCCCACTCGCCCTAGTTTCAGAGGCCCAGGAGCTCCCTCTCGGGCTGTACATCCGGCCTGCCATACCCTAGGCGCCACTCATAAGCTGAGTTTGTGTTTTCAGACTTCTGTGCCCTCAGCCTGGACCCACACAACCGCCAGGCTAGGGCCTCTGGAGCCACAGCGAAAGATTGTGCCTGCCCTCTCCAACGAAATTGTGCCCAATCCATTGACCACAACCCTACAGGTTAGGGAAAAGCTCCAAGGCCCCTGAGGCCATCAATAGTGTAGGCCACCCTGGACTAAGAGGGGCTCTCTGACACCAGCGGAGCAACTATCTCCACTTAGACTCTCAGACAGTGTCCGCAGAGACAGAAGGTTGAAATGGACAGGCCCCCAGGCCCTAATCTGAACCTTAGCTCTGGTTTCCATGTGTCCGTCCTCAGAGGTCTGTTTTCGTAGACCAGCACACGGGGCTTTTCTGAGGCACCAAACCAAACCTCTCTCGCCTCCACATGGGGAGCTTTTTTACTGGGGATGTATCAAACCCTTCAGGTAGGAGAGTTCCGCAGGGCCACTGAACAACCAGCACATTCCAAGGTTTCCATGGACCCAAACGCACATTATGACGCATCCTCAGGAGAGGCCATTTCAACTCAGCCCCCTGGTTAGCGTGCCCCAGAGGCAGCAGATCAAACATATCTTGTGGCTAATGGCCAATGGGAATGCGAGGCATGCTGTACAGGGATCCATCCTTCGAACCGTGCTCTCCAGTCCTTCCGTATGGTATGTCCTGGAGCCATGCAACAGGACTCGAATGTCCCACAGAAGGAAACCTGGTGGTTTGGGGCAACCTCCAAACTCAGCGTGGGAAAACTTCCTTGGCCTCATGAGGCCCCCGCTTCATGAAGGTGCCATCATGGACACATACTCCAGCCTCAGCCAACGTCTGATCCTCAGCCTGACTTCAGATGCAGGAGATTTTGATTCAGCCTCTGCCTAGTGGGCCTGCTCTGCCCTTGGCTCCAATCCTCACTTTAGCTTGTGTTCCTAGACTTCCGTCCTCACACTCCTGGCCCACAAACCCTCCCTTCTGGGAATTCTGGGGCCACAATGAAGCACTCCGCCTGCCTCCCAGGAGAAAAACTTTGTCTATGGTGCTGCCCAGAAACCCCAAATGAGGATCAAACTGCTTGGCCCTCGGCAACACCCCAATTGCATAGGCTACCTTAAACACTGATGCTCTGTCGCAAATAGCCTGAGCCCAGACCTTCCAACAGACACCGACACAGCTGGCTGCACACCCAGCACATTGGACCCGCCACTGCCTTAGGCCACCATCCATTCCCAACCTGGGTTTTCAGTCATCAGAACCTAGACCTCTTCTCCAATCCCTGCACAGGGGGGAACCTGATGCACAAGTCAGAACCCCTCCTTCCCCATGGCAAGAAACCTTGCTGCTGGCAGTGAGTCAAACCTTCAGTGTAGGAGAAAACGGCATGGCCCATGAGGCCACGCCCATGTGTGAGGGCCGCCTTGGGCACAAACACACATTGTGACCCTCAGCGTGAGTACCTTATTCAAGTAACGCCTCTCAGTGATTGGACCAAGAGCCCGCATATGTGGCTTGCCATGCCCATAGGCACGCAGGACTAACTAGATGGTGTGTATTCCAGTTGAGGGAACCCACTGCTGTGCTCTAGAGTCCCTCTCCTGGGGGGTCCCCTGTGGCAGAAAACAGTACTCTTCCCTTCCCACAGAATGAACCCAAACACTTGGGAGCTTGGACAATCCCCCGAGAGGAAGGCTCTTCCTCGGCCCCTGAAGCAACCCCTACCCTGAACGGCCACTGTGAACGCAACACCCAGAGACAAAAGCCTGAGCGACTGCCTCCCACTTGCCCTCCTTTGATATCCAGAGGATCTCCCCTCTCGGACTGGAGATCAGGCCTGCCATTACCTTGGCCCCTACCTGAGCCAAGTTTGCTTTTTCAGACATCTGTCCCCACAGCCCTGGCAAACACAGCCTCTAGGCTGGGTCCTCTGGAGCCATACCACAGGACCATGCCTGCTCTCTCCTGGGAAACTCTGTCCATTCCTTTGGCCACACACCTCCAGAATATGAGAAACCTCAAGGCCCCCGAGGACATACCATTACCGGGAGCCTCCCTGCACACACAGGGGCCTTCGGACACAAGCGGAGCTGCTACCTCCATGAAGGCATGCACACCGATGTCAACAGAGATAGAAGGTTGAGCCGGACAGGCCCTTAGGCCCTAATCTCAACTCTTGCTTTGTTTTCCAGGTGTCACTCCTCAGAGGCTTTGGTTCGAAGAACAGGATATGGGGCTTTCCTGAGGCACTGAACAGAACTTCTCTCGTCTCCACATGGGAAGCTTCCTTGTTGGAGCCGTGTCAAACACCTCAGGTTGGAGAATCCTGCAGAGTCCCTGAGCCACCTCCACATTCCAAGGTCTCCCAGGCCACCAAGCCACAGTAGGACTCATCTTCAGGAGAGTCCATTTCAACTCTCCCCTCTGGGTAGCTCACCCAGGAGCCCGCAGATTGAGCCTGCCTTGTCCTGACTAAAGAGTGGGAATATGAGGTGGCGTTCCCAGGCATCCATGCTTAGACACCTGCTCTCGAGTCTTTCCGTATGGGGCCTCCTGGAACCATCCAATAGCACTCGACTTTCGTGCAGAAGGAAACCTTGAGGTTTGGAGTAGTTCACAAATCCCATCGTAGGCAAACCTTCCTGGCCTCATGAGGCCCCCACACCATTCAGGAAGAGGCCATGCTGGACAAAAACTCTAGCCTGAGGCACGTCTCAGAGTTGAAATGACCTCAGTGCAGGAGATCTCGATTCAGCCTCTCAGAGTGGGCCTGCCGTGCCATCGGTCCCAAACCTCACGCTAGCTTGTGTTTCCAGACTTCCTTCCTCACACTCCTGGCAAACAAGCCCTCCGGACTAGGAACTCCAGAACCACAACCCAGCCCAGGGTCTGCCCAAGGGAAGAAAAACGTTTCCCTGTGGGGCTCTCTCCAGAAAACCCAGATGAGGATCAACCTGCTCGGGCCTCGACGGTACCCGAACTGGATAGGCTGCTCTGGGCACTCATGCTCTGTCTGACACAGCCTGAAGCCAGACGTCCAGACAGACAAGGAGACAGCTGGCCGCACACCCAGCACTTCGGACACGCCATGGTCTTATGCCGTCACCTCTTCCTAACCTTGGTTTTCAGATATCTGAACCTAGACATTATATCAATTCTCCACACAGCTGGGTATCGCAAGCACAACACAGAACTCCTCCTTCCCCGTGGCTGTAAAGCTCGCTCTTGGCATGGAGTCACACCTTCAGGGTGGGAGAAACCTTCCTGGTCCCTGATGGCACGCCCAAACTTGAGGGCTGCTTGGGCACAAATTCACACTCTGACCCTCAGCATGAGCCCCATGTCAAAGAAAGGCCTGTCAGGGCCTGGGCCAAGAGCCCGCATATTGGGCTTGCCAAGCCCCTATGCACCCAATCCTCACCAGTGTTTGAGTTTTCCAGTCGCCCCGCCCGTACCTGGGGCTCTGCTCTGGAATCCCTTTCCTGGAGAGACACGTGAGCCAGACAACACGACTCCACCCTTCCCACAAAATGACCCCAAACTCTTGGGAGCTGGGACAAATCCCCAGAGAGGGATACTCGTCCACAGTCCCTGAGGCCACCCCTCCAATCCACGGCTATCTCGGACACAACATCCAGAGACAAAAGCCTGAAGGAACGCCTCCCACTCGCCCTAGTTTCAGAGGCCCAGGAGCTCCCTCTCGGGCTGTACATCCGGCCTGCCATACCCTAGGCGCCACTCATAAGCTGAGTTTGTGTTTTCAGACTTCTGTGCCCTCAGCCTGGACCCACACAACCGCCAGGCTAGGGCCTCTGGAGCCACAGCGAAAGATTGTGCCTGCCCTCTCCAAGGAAATTGTGCCCAATCCATTGACCACAACCCTACAGGTTAGGGAAAAGCTCCAAGGCCCCTGAGGCCATCAATAGTGTAGGCCACCCTGGACTAAGAGGGGCTCTCTGACACCAGCGGAGCAACTATCTCCACTTAGACTCTCAGACAGTGTCCCCAGAGACAGAAGGTTGAAATGGACAGGCCCCCAGGCCCTAATCTGAACCTTAGCTCTGGTTTCCATGTGTCCGTCCTCAGAGGTCTGTTTTCGTAGACCAGCACACGGGGCTTTTCTGAGGCACCAAACCAAACCTCTCTCGCCTCCACATGGGGAGCTTACTTACTGGGGATGTATCAAACCCTTCAGGTAGGAGAGTTCCGCAGGGCCACTGAACAACCAGCACATTCCAAGGTTTCCATGGACCCAAACGCACATTATGACGCATCCTCAGGAGAGGCCATTTCAACTCAGCCCCCTGGTTAGCGTGCCCCAGAGGCAGCAGATCAAACATATCTTGTGGCTAATGGCCAATGGGAATGCGAGGCATGCTGTACAGGGATCCATCCTTCGAAACGTGCTCTCCAGTCCTTCCGTATGGTATGTCCTGGAGCCATGCAACAGGACTCGAATGTCCCACAGAAGGAAACCTGGTGGTTTGGGGCAACCTCCAAACTCAGCGTGGGAAAACTTCCTTGGCCTCATGAGGCCCCCGCTTCATGAAGGTGCCATCATGGACACATACTCCAGCCTCAGCCAACGTCTGATCCTCAGCCTGACTTCAGATGCAGGAGATTTTGATTCAGCCTCTGCCTAGTGGGCCTGCTCTGCCCTTGGCTCCAATCCTCACTTTAGCTTGTGTTCCTAGACTTCCGTCCTCACACTCCTGGCCCACAAACCCTCCCTTCTGGGAATTCTGGGGCCACAATGAAGCACTCCGCCTGCCTCCCAGGAGAAAAACTTTGTCTATGGTGCTGCCCAGAAACCCCAAATGAGGATCAAACTGCTTGGCCCTCGGCAACACCCCAATTGCATAGGCTACCTTAAACACTGATGCTCTGTTGCAAATAGCCTGAGCCCAGACCTTCCAACAGACACCGACACAGCTGGCTGCACACCCAGCACATTGGACCCGCCACTGCCTTAGGCCACCATCCATTCCCAACCTGGGTTTTCAGTCATCAGAACCTAGACCTCTTCTCCAATCCCTGCACAGGGGGGAACCTGATGCACAAGTCAGAACCCCTCCTTCCCCATGGCAAGAAACCTTGCTGCTGGCAGTGAGTCAAACCTTCAGTGTAGGAGAAAACGGCATGGCCCATGAGGCCACGCCCATGTGTGAGGGCCGCCTTGGGCACAAACACACATTGTGACCCTCAGCGTGAGTACCTTATTCAAGTAACGCCTCTCAGTGATTGGACCAAGAGCCCGCATATGTGGCTTGCCATGCCCATAGGCACGCAGGACTAACTAGATGGTGTGTATTCCAGTTGAGGGAACCCACTGCTGTGCTCTAGAGTCCCTCTCCTGGGGGGTCCCCTGTGGCAGAAAACAGTACTCTTCCCTTCCCACAGAATGAACCCAAACACTTGGGAGCTTGGACAATCCCCCGAGAGGAAGGCTCTTCCTCGGCCCCTGAAGCAACCCCTACCCTGAACGGCCACTGTGAACGCAACACCCAGAGACAAAAGCCTGAGCGACTGCCTCCCACTTGCCCTCCTTTGATATCCAGAGGATCTCCCCTCTCGGACTGGAGATCAGGCCTGCCATTACCTTGGCCCCTACCTGAGCCAAGTTTGCTTTTTCAGACATCTGTCCCCACAGCCCTGGCAAACACAGCCTCTAGGCTGGGTCCTCTGGAGCCATACCACAGGACCATGCCTGCTCTCTCCTGGGAAACTCTGTCCATTCCTTTGGCCACACACCTCCAGAATATGAGAAACCTCAAGGCCCCCGAGGACATACCATTACCGGGAGCCTCCCTGCACACACAGGGGCCTTCGGACACAAGCGGAGCTGCTACCTCCATGAAGGCATGCACACAGATGTAAACAGAGATAGAAGGTTGAGCCGGACAGGCCCTTAGGCCCTAATCTCAACTCTTGCTTTGTTTTCCAGGTGTCACTCCTCAGAGGCTTTGGTTCGAAGAACAGGATATGGGGCTTTCCTGAGGCACTGAACAGAACTTCTCTCGTCTCCACATGGGAAGCTTCCTTGTTGGAGCCGTGTCAAACACCTCAGGTTGGAGAATCCTGCAGAGTCCCTGAGCCACCTCCACATTCCAAGGTCTCCCAGGCCACCAAGCCACAGTAGGACTCATCTTCAGGAGAGTCCATTTCAACTCTCCCCTCTGGGTAGCTCACCCAGGAGCCCGCAGATTGAGCCTGCCTTGTCCTGACTAAAGAGTGGGAATATGAGGTGGCGTTCCCAGGCATCCATGCTTAGACACCTGCTCTCGAGTCTTTCCGTATGGGGCCTCCTGGAACCATCCAATAGCACTCGACTTTCGTGCAGAAGGAAACCTTGAGGTTTGGAGTAGTTCACAAATCCCACCTTCCTGGCCTCATGAGGCACCCACACCATTCAGGAAGAGGCCATGCTGGACAAAAACTCTAGCCTGAGGCACGTCTCAGAGTTGAAATGACCTCAGTGCAGGAGATCTCGATTCAGCCTCTCAGAGTGGGCCTGCCGTGCCATTCGTCCCAAACCTCACGCTAGCTTGTGTTTCCAGACTTCCTTCCTCACACTCCTGGCAAACAAGCCCTCCGGACTAGGAACTCCAGAACCACAACCCAGCCCAGGGTCTGCCCAAGGGAAGAAAAACGTTTCCCTGTGGGGCTCTCTCCAGAAAACCCAGATGAGGATCAACCTGCTCGGGCCTCGACGGTACCCGAACTGGATAGGCTGCTCTGGGCACTCATGCTCTGTCTGACACAGCCTGAAGCCAGACGTCCAGACAGACAAGGAGACAGCTGGCCGCACACCCAGCACTTCGGACACGCCATGGTCTTATGCCGTCACCTCTTCCTAACCTTGGTTTTCAGATATCTGAACCTAGACATTATATCAATTCTCCACACAGCTGGGTATCGCAAGCACAACACAGAACTCCTCCTTCCCCGTGGCTGTAAAGCTTGCTCTTGGCATGGAGTCACACCTTCGGGGTGGGAGAAACCTTCCTGGTCCCTGATGCCACGCCCAAACTTGAGTGCTGCTTGGGCACAAATTCACACTCTGACCCTCAGCATGAGCCCCATGTCAAAGAAAGGCCTGTCAGGGCCTGGGCCAAGAGCCCGCATATGGGGCTTGCCAAGCCCCTATGCACCCAATCCTCACCAGTGTTTGAGTTTTCCAGTCGCCCCGCCCGTACCTGGGGCTCTGCTCTGGAATCCCTTTCTTGGAGAGACACATGAGCCAGACAACACTTTTCCACCCTTCCCACAAAATGACCCCAAACTCTTGGGAGCTGGGACAAATCCCCAGAGAGGGATACTCGTCCACAGTCCCTGAGGCCACCCCTCCAATCCACGGCTATCCCGGACACAACATCCAGAGACAAAGCCTGAAGGAACGCCTCCCACTCGCCCTTGTTTCAGAGGCCCAGGAGCTCCCTCTCGGGCTGTACATCCGGCCTGCCATACCCTAGGCGCCACTCATAAGCTGAGTTTGTGTTTTCAGACTTCTGTGCCCTCAGCCTGGACCCACACAACCGCCAGGCTAGGGCCTCTGGAGCCACAGCGAAAGATTGTGCCTGCCCTCTCCAAGGAAATTGTGCCCAATCCATTGACCACAACCCTACAGGTTAGGGAAAAGCTCCAAGGCCCCTGAGGCCATCAATAGTGTAGGCCACCCTGGACTAAGAGGGGCTCTCTGACACCAGCGGAGCAACTATCTCCACTTAGACTCTCAGACAGTGTCCCCAGAGACAGAAGGTTGAAATGGACAGGCCCCCAGGCCCTAATCTGAACCTTAGCTCTGGTTTCCATGTGTCCGTCCTCAGAGGTCTGTTTTCGTAGACCAGCACACGGGGCTTTTCTGAGGCACCAAACCAAACCTCTCTCGCCTCCACATGGGGAGCTTACTTACTGGGGATGTATCAAACCCTTCAGGTAGGAGAGTTCCGCAGGGCCACTGAACAACCAGCACATTCCAAGGTTTCCATGGACCCAAACGCACATTATGACGCATCCTCAGGAGAGGCCATTTCAACTCAGCCCCCTGGTTAGCGTGCCCCAGAGGCAGCAGATCAAACATATCTTGTGGCTAATAGCCAATGGGAATGCGAGGCATGCTGTACAGGGATCCATCCTTCGAACCGTGCTCTCCAGTCCTTCCGTATGGTATGTCCTGGAGCCATGCAACAGGACTCGAATGTCCCACAGAAGGAAACCTGGTGGTTTGGGGCAACCTCCAAACTCAGCGTGGGAAAACTTCCTTGGCCTCATGAGGCCCCCGCTTCATGAAGGTGCCATCATGGACACATACTCCAGCCTCAGCCAACGTCTGATCCTCAGCCTGACTTCAGATGCAGGAGATTTTGATTCAGCCTCTGCCTAGTGGGCCTGCTCTGCCCTTGGCTCCAATCCTCACTTTAGCTTGTGTTCCTAGACTTCCATCCTCACACTCCTGGCCCACAAACCCTCCCTTCTGGGAATTCTGGGGCCACAATGAAGCACTCCGCCTGCCTCCCAGGAGAAAAACTTTGTCTATGGTGCTGCCCAGAAACCCCAAATGAGGATCAAACTGCTTGGCCCTCGGCAACACCCCAATTGCATAGGCTACCTTAAACACTGATGCTCTGTCGCAAATAGCCTGAGCCCAGACCTTCCAACAGACACCGACACAGCTGGCTGCACACCCAGCACATTGGACCCGCCACTGCCTTAGGCCACCATCCATTCCCAACCTGGGTTTTCAGTCATCAGAACCTAGACCTTATCTCCAATCCCTGCACAGGGCGGAACCTGATGCACAAGTCAGAACCCCTCCTTCCCCATGGCAAGAAACCTTGCTGCTGGCAGTGAGTCAAACCTTCAGTGTAGGAGAAAACGGCATGGCCCATGAGGCCACGCCCATGTGTGAGGGCCGCCTTGGGCACAAACACACATTGTGACCCTCAGCGTGAGTACCTTATTCAAGTAACGCCTCTCAGTGATTGGACCAAGAGCCCGCATATGTGGCTTGCCATGCCCATAGGCACGCAGGACTAACTAGATGGTGTGTATTCCAGTTGAGGGAACCCACTGCTGTGCTCTAGAGTCCCTCTCCTGGGGGGTCCCCTGTGGCAGAAAACAGTACTCTTCCCGTCCCACAGAATGAACCCAAACACTTGGGAGATGGACAATCCCCCGAGAGGAAGGCTCTTCCTCGGCCCCTGAAGCAACCCCTACCCTGAACGGCCACTGTGAACGCAACACCCAGAGACAAAAGCCTGAGCGACTGCCTCCCACTTGCCCTCCTTTGATATCCAGAGGATCTCCCCTCTCGGACTGGAGATCAGGCCTGCCATTACCTTGGCCCCTACTTGAGCCAAGTTTGCTTTTTCAGACATCTGTCCCCACAGCCCTGGCAAACACAGCCTCTAGGCTGGGTCCTCTGGAGCCATACCACAGGACCATGCCTGCTCTCTCCTGGGAAACTCTGTCCATTCCTTTGGCCACACACCTCCAGAATATGAGAAACCTCAAGGCCCCCGAGGACATACCATTACCGGGAGCCTCCCTGCACACACAGGGGCCTTCGGACACAAGCGGAGCTGCTACCTCCATGAAGGCATGCACACAGAAGTCAACAGAGATAGAAGGTTGAGCCGGACAGGCCCTTAGGCCCTAATCTCAACTCTTGCTTTGTTTTCCAGGTGTCACTCCTCAGAGGCTTTGGTTCGAAGAACAGGATATGGGGCTTTCCTGAGGCACTGAACAGAACTTCTCTCGTCTCCACATGGGAAGCTTCCTTGTTGGAGCCGTGTCAAACACCTCAGGTTGGAGAATCCTGCAGAGTCCCTGAGCCACCTCCACATTCCAAGGTCTCCCAGGCCACCAAGCCACAGTAGGACTCATCTTCAGGAGAGTCCATTTCAACTCTCCCCTCTGGGTAGCTCACCCAGGAGCCCGCAGATTGAGCCTGCCTTGTCCTGACTAAAGAGTGGGAATATGAGGTGGCGTTCCCAGGCATCCATGCTTAGACACCTGCTCTCGAGTCTTTCCGTATGGGGCCTCCTGGAACCATCCAATAGCACTCGACTTTCGTGCAGAAGGAAACCTTGAGGTTTGGAGTAGTTCACAAATCCCATCGTAGGCAAACCTTCCTGGCCTCATGAGGCCCCCACACCATTCAGGAAGAGGCCATGCTGGACAAAAACTCTAGCCTGAGGCACGTCTCAGAGTTGAAATGACCTCAGTGCAGGAGATCTCGATTCAGCCTCTCAGAGAGGGCCTGCCGTGCCATCGGTCACAAACCTCACGCTAGCTTGTGTTTCCAGACTTCCTTCCTCACACTCCTGGCAAACAAGCCCTCCGGACTAGGAACTCCAGAACCACAACCCAGCCCAGGGTCTGCCCAAGGGAAGAAAAACGTTTCCCTGTGGGGCTCTCTCCAGAAAACCCAGATGAGGATCAACCTGCTCGGGCCTCGACGGTACCCGAACTGGATAGGCTGCTCTGGGCACTCATGCTCTGTCTGACACAGCCTGAAGCCAGACGTCCAGACAGACAAGGAGACAGCTGGCCGCACACCCAGCACTTCGGACACGCCATGGTCTTATGCCGTCACCTCTTCCTAACCTTGGTTTTCAGATATCTGAACCTAGACGTTATATCAATTCTCCACACAGCTGGGTATCGCAAGCACAACACAGAACTCCTCCTTCCCCGTGGCTGTAAAGCTTGCTCTTGGCATGGAGTCACACCTTCGGGGTGGGAGAAACCTTCCTGGTCCCTGATGCCACGCCCAAACTTGAGTCCTGCTTGGGCACAAATTCACACTCTGACCCTCAGCATGAGGCCCATGTCAAAGAAAGGCCTGTCAGGGCCTGGGCCAAGAGCCCGCATATGGGGCTTGCCAAGCCCCTATGCACCCAATCCTCACCAGTGTTTGAGTTTTCCAGTCGCCCCGCCCGTACCTGGGGCTCTGCTCTGGAATCCCTTTCTTGGAGAGACACATGAGCCAGACAACACTTTTCCACCCTTCCCACAAAATGACCCCAAACTCTTGGGAGCTGGGACATATCCCCAGAGAGGGATACTCGTCCACAGTCCCTGAGGCCACCCCTCCAATCCACGGCTATCCCGGACACAACATCCAGAGACAAAAGCCTGAAGGAACGCCTCCCACTCGCCCTTGTTTCAGAGGCCCAGGAGCTCCCTATCGGGCTGTACATCCGGCCTGCCATACCCTAGGCGCCACTCATAAGCTGAGTTTGTGTTTTCAGACTTCTGTGCCCTCAGCCTGGACCCACACAACCGCCAGGCTAGGGCCTCTGGAGCCACAGCGAAAGATTGTGCCTGCCCTCTCCAAGGAAATTGTGCCCAATCCATTGACCACAACCCTACAGGTTAGGGAAAAGCTCCAAGGCCCCTGAGGCCATCAATAGTGTAGGCCACCCTGGACTAAGAGGGGCTCTCTGACACCAGCGGAGCAACTATCTCCACTTAGACTCTCAGACAGTGACCCCAGAGACAGAAGGTTGAAATGGACAGGCCCCCAGGCCCTAATCTGAACCTTAGCTCTGGTTTCCATGTGTCCGTCCTCAGAGGTCTGTTTTCGTAGACCAGCACACGGGGCTTTTCTGAGGCACCAAACCAAACCTCTCTCGCCTCCACATGGGGAGCTTACTTACTGGGGATGTATCAAACCCTTCAGGTAGGAGAGTTCCGCAGGGCCACTGAACAACCAGCACATTCCAAGGTTTCCATGGACCCAAACGCACATTATGACGCATCCTCAGGAGAGGCCATTTCAACTCAGCCCCCTGGTTAGCGTGCCCCAGAGGCAGCAGATCAAACATATCTTGTGGCTAATGGCCAATGGGAATGCGAGGCATGCTGTACAGGGATCCATCCTTCGAACCGTGCTCTCCAGTCCTTCCGTATGGTATGTCCTGGAGCCATGCAACAGGACTCGAATGTCCCACAGAAGGAAACCTGGTGGTTTGGGGCAACCTCCAAACTCAGCGTGGGAAAACTTCCTTGGCCTCATGAGGCCCCCGCTTCATGAATTTGCCATCATGGACACATACTCCAGGCTCAGCCAACGTCTGATCCTCAGCCTGACTTCAGATGCAGGAGATTTTGATTCAGCCTCTGCCTAGTGGGCCTGCTCTGCCCTTGGCTCCAATCCTCACTTTAGCTTGTGTTCCTAGACTTCCGTCCTCACACTCCTGGCCCACAAACCCTCCCTTCTGGGAATTCTGGGGCCACAATGAAGCACTCCGCCTGCCTCCCAGGAGAAAAACTTTGTCTATGGTGCTGCCCAGAAACCCCAAATGAGGATCAAACTGCTTGGCCCTCGGCAACACCCCAAGTGCATAGGCTACCTTAAACACTGATGCTCTGTCGCAAATAGCCTGAGCCCAGACCTTCCAACAGACATCGACACAGCTGGCTGCACACCCAGCACATTGGACCCGCCACTGCCTTAGGCCACCATCCATTCCCAACCTGGGTTTTCAGTCATCAGAACCTAGACCTTATCTCCAATCCCTGCACAGGGGGGAACCTGATGCACAAGTCAGAACCCCTCCTTCCCCATGGCAAGAAACCTTGCTGCTGGCAGTGAGTCAAACCTTCAGTGTAGGAGAAAACGGCATGGCCCATGAGGCCACGCCCATGTGTGAGGGCCGCCTTGGGCACAAACACACATTGTGACCCTCAGCGTGAGTACCTTATTCAAGTAACGCCTCTCAGTGATTGGACCAAGAGCCCGCATATGTGGCTTGCCATGCCCATAGGCACGCAGGACTAACTAGATGGTGTGTATTCCAGTTGAGGGAACCCACTGCTGTGCTCTAGAGTCCCTCTCCTGGGGGGTCCCGTGTGGCAGAAACAGTACTCTTCCCTTCCCACAGAATGAACCCAAACACTTGGGAGCTTGGACAATCCCCCGAGAGGAAGGCTCTTCCTCGGCCCCTGAAGCAACCCCTACCCTGAACGGCCACTGTGAACGCAACACCCAGAGACAAAAGCCTGAGCGACTGCCTCCCACTTGCCCTCCTTTGATATCCAGAGGATCTCCCCTCTCGGACTGGTGATCAGGCCTGCCATTACCTTGGCCCCTACCTGAGCCAAGTTTGCTTTTTCAGACATCTGTCCCCACAGCCCTGGCAAACACAGCCTCTAGGCTGGGTCCTCTGGAGCCATACCACAGGACCATGCCTGCTCTCTCCTGGGAAACTCTGTCCATTCCTTTGGCCACACACCTCCAGAATATGAGAAACCTCAAGGCCCCCGAGGACATACCATTACCGGGAGCCTCCCTGCACACACAGGGGCCTTCGGACTCAAGCGGAGCTGCTACCTCCATGAAGGCATGCACACCGATGTCAACAGAGATAGAAGGTTGAGCCGGACAGGCCCTTAGGCCCTAATCTCAACTCTTGCTTTGTTTTCCAGGTGTCACTCCTCAGAGGCTTTGGTTCGAAGAACAGGATATGGGGCTTTCCTGAGGCACTGAACAGAACTTCTCTCGTCTCCACATGGGAAGCTTCCTTGTTGGAGCCGTGTCAAACACCTCAGGTTGGAGAATCCTGCAGAGTCCCTGAGCCACCTCCACATTCCAAGGTCTCCCAGGCCACCAAGCCACAGTAGGACTCATCTTCAGGAGAGTCCATTTCAACTCTCCCCTCTGGGTAGCTCACCCAGGAGCCCGCAGATTGAGCCTGCCTTGTCCTGACTAAAGAGTGGGAATATGAGGTGGCGTTCCCAGGCATCCATGCTTAGACACCTGCTCTCGAGTCTTTCCGTATGGGGCCTCCTGGAACCATCCAATAGCACTCGACTTTCGTGCAGAAGGAAACCTTGAGGTTTGGAGTAGTTCACAAATCCCATCGTAGGCAAACCTTCCTGGCCTCATGAGGCCCCCACACCATTCAGGAAGAGGCCATGCTGGACAAAAACTCTAGCCTGAGGCACGTCTCAGAGTTGAAATGACCTCAGTGCAGGAGATCTCGATTCAGCCTCTCAGAGTGGGCCTGCCGTGCCATCGGTCCCAAACCTCACGCTAGCTTGTGTTTTCAGACTTCCTTCCTCACACTCCTGGCAAACAAGCCCTCCGGACTAGGAACTCCAGAACCACAACCCAGCCCAGGGTCTGCCCAAGGGAAGAAAAACTTTTCCCTGTGGGGCTCTCTCCAGAAAACCCAGATGAGGATCAACCTGCTCGGGCCTCGACGGTACCCGAACTGGATAGGCTGCTCTGGGCACTCATGCTCTGTCTGACACAGCCTGAAGCCAGACGTCCAGACAGACAAGGAGACAGCTGGCCGCACACCCAGCACTTCGGACACGCCATGGTCTTATGCCGTCACCTCTTCCTAACCTTGGTTTTCAGATATCTGAACCTAGACATTATATCAATTCTCCACACAGCTGGGTATCGCAAGCACAACACAGAACTCCTCCTTCCCCGTGGCTGTAAAGCTTGCTCTTGGCATGGAGTCACACCTTCAGGGTGGGAGAAACCTTCCTGGTCCCTGATGGCACGCCCAAACTTGAGGGCTGCTTGGGCACAAATTCACACTCTGACCCTCAGCATGAGCCCCATGTCAAAGAAAGGCCTGTCAGGGCCTGGGCCAAGAGCTCGCATATGGGGCTTGCGAAGCCCCTATGCACCCAATCCTCACCAGTGTTTGAGTTTTCCAGTCGCCCCGCCCGTACCTGGGGCTCTGCTCTGGAATCCCTTTCTTGGAGAGACACATGAGCCAGACAACACGACTCCACCCTTCCCACAAAATGACCCCAAACTCTTGGGAGCTGGGACAAATCCCCAGAGAGGGATACTCGTTCACAGTCCCTGAGGCCACCCCTCCAATCCACGGCTATCTCGGACACAACATCCAGAGACAAAAGCCTGAAGGAACGCCTCCCACTCGCCCTAGTTTCAGAGGCCCAGGAGCTCCCTCTCGGGCTGTACATCCGGCCTGCCATACCCTAGGCGCCACTCATAAGCTGAGTTTGTGTTCTCAGACTTCTGTGCCCTCAGCCTGGACCCACACAACCGCCAGGCTAGGGCCTCTGGAGCCACAGCGAAAGATTGTGCCTGCCCTCTCCAAGGAAATTGTGCCCAATCCATTGACCACAACCCTACAGGTTAGGGAAAAGCTCCAAGGCCCCTGAGGCCATCAATAGTGTAGGCCACCCTGGACTAAGAGGGGCTCTCTGACACCAGCGGAGCAACTATCTCCACTTAGACTCTCAGACAGTGTCCCCAGAGACAGAAGGTTGAAATGGACAGGCCCCCAGGCCCTAATCTGAACCTTAGCTCTGGTTTCCATGTGTCCGTCCTCAGAGGTCTGTTTTCGTAGACCAGCGCACGGGGCTTTTCTGAGGCACCAAACCAAACCTCTCTCGCCTCCACATGGGGAGCTTACTTACTGGGGATGTATCAAACCCTTCAGGTAGGAGAGTTCCACAGGGCCACTGAACAACCAGCACATTCCAAGGTTTCCATGGACCCAAACGCACATTATGACGCATCCTCAGGAGAGGCCATTTCAACTCAGCCCCCTGGTTAGCGTGCCCCAGAGGCAGCAGATCAAACATATCTTGTGGCTAATGGCCAATGGGAATGCGAGGCATGCTGTACAGGGATCCATCCTTCGAACCGTGCTCTCCAGTCCTTCCGTATGGTATGTCCTGGAGCCATGCAACAGGACTCGAATGTCCCACAGAAGGAAACCTGGTGGTTTGGGGCAACCTCCAAACTCAGCGTGGGAAAACTTCCTTGGCCTCATGAGGCCCCCGCTTCATGAAGGTGCCATCATGGACACATACTCCAGGCTCAGCCAACGTCTGATCCTCAGCCTGACTTCAGATGCAGGAGATTTTGATTCAGCCTCTGCCTAGTGGGCCTGCTCTGCCCTTGGCTCCAATCCTCACTTTAGCTTGTGTTCCTAGACTTCCGTCCTCACACTCCTGGCCCACAAACCCTCCCTTCTGGGAATTCTGGGGCCACAATGAAGCACTCCGCCTGCCTCCCAGGAGAAAAACTTTGTCTATGGTGCTGCCCAGAAACCCCAAATGAGGATCAAACTGCTTGGCCCTCGGCAACACCCCAATTGCATAGGCTACCTTAAACACTGATGCTCTGTCGCAAATAGCCTGAGCCCAGACCTTCCAACAGACACCGACACAGCTGGCTGCACACCCAGCACATTGGACCCGCCACTGCCTTAGGCCACCATCCATTCCCAACCTGGGTTTTCAGTCATCAGAACCTAGACCTTATCTCCAATCCCTGCACAGGGCGGAACCTGATGCACAAGTCAGAACCCCTCCTTCCCCATGGCAAGAAACCTTGCTGCTGGCAGTGAGTCAAACCTTCAGTGTAGGAGAAAACGGCATGGCCCATGAGGCCACGCCCATGTGTGAGGGCCGCCTTGGGCACAAACACACATTGTGACCCTCAGCGTGAGTACCTTATTCAAGTAACGCCTCTCAGTGATTGGACCAAGAGCCCGCATATGTGGCTTGCCATGCCCATAGGCACATTGGACTAACTAGATGGTGTGTATTCCAGTTGAGGGAACCCACTGCTGTGCTCTAGAGTCCCTCTCCTGGGGGGTCCCCTGTGGCAGAAAACAGTACTCTTCCCGTCCCACAGAATGAACCCAAACACTTGGGAGATGGACAATCCCCCGAGAGGAAGGCTCTTCCTCGGCCCCTGAAGCAACCCCTACCCTGAACGGCCACTGTGAACGCAACACCCAGAGACAAAAGCCTGAGCGACTGCCTCCCACTTGCCCTCCTTTGATATCCAGAGGATCTCCCCTCTCGGACTGGAGATCAGGCCTGCCATTACCTTGGCCCCTACCTGAGCCAAGTTTGCTTTTTCAGACATCTGTCCCCACAGCCCTGGCAAACACAGCCTCTAGGCTGGGTCCTCTGGAGCCATACCACAGGACCATGCCTGCTCTCTCCTGGGAAACTCTGTCCATTCCTTTGGCCACACACCTCCAGAATATGAGAAACCTCAAGGCCCCCGAGGACATACCATTACCGGGAGCCTCCCTGCACACACAGGGGCCTTCGGACACAAGCGGAGCTGCTACCTCCATGAAGGCATGCACACAGATGTCAACAGAGATAGAAGGTTGAGCCGGACAGGCCCTTAGGCCCTAATCTCAACTCTTGGTTTGTTTTCCAGGTGTCACTCCTCAGAGGCTTTGGTTCGAAGAACAGGATATGGGGCTTTCCTGAGGCACTGAACAGAACTTCTCTCGTCTCCACATGGGAAGCTTCCTTGTTGGAGCCGTGTCAAACACCTCAGGTTGGAGAATCCTGCAGAGTCCCTGAGCCACCTCCACATTCCAAGGTCTCCCAGGCCACCAAGCCACAGTAGGACTCATCTTCAGGAGAGTCCATTTCAACTCTCCCCTCTGGGTAGCTCACCCAGGAGCCCGCAGATTGAGCCTGCCTTGTCCTGACTAAAGAGTGGGAATATGAGGTGGCGTTCCCAGGCATCCATGCTTAGACACCTGCTCTCGAGTCTTTCCGTATGGGGCCTCCTGGAACCATCCAATAGCACTCGACTTTCGTGCAGAAGGAAACCTTGAGGTTTGGAGTAGTTCACAAATCCTATCGTAGGCAAACCTTCCTGGCCTCATGAGGCCCCCACACCATTCAGGAAGAGGCCATGCTGGACAAAAACTCTAGCCTGAGGCACGTCTCAGAGTTGAAATGACCTCAGTGCAGGAGATCTCGATTCAGCCTCTCAGAGTGGGCCTGCCGTGCCATCGGTCCCAAACCTCACGCTAGCTTGTGTTTCCAGACTTCCTTCCTCACACTCCTGGCAAACAAGCCCTCCGGACTAGGAACTCCAGAACCACAACCCAGCCCAGGGTCTGCCCAAGGGAAGAAAAACGTTTCCCTGTGGGGCTCTCTCCAGAAAACCCAGATGAGGATCAACCTGCTCGGGCCTCGACGGTATCCGAACTGGATAGGCTGCTCTGGGCACTCATGCTCTGTCTGACACAGCCTGAAGCCAGACGTCCAGACAGACAAGGAGACAGCTGGCCGCACACCCAGCACTTCGGACACGCCATGGTCTTATGCCGTCACCTCTTCCTAACCTTGGTTTTCAGATATCTGAACCTAGACGTTATATCAATTCTCCACACAGCTGGGTATCGCAAGCACAACACAGAACTCCTCCTTCCCCGTGGCTGTAAAGCTTGCTCTTGGCATGGAGTCACACCTTCGGGGTGGGAGAAACCTTCCTGGTCCCTGATGCCACGCCCAAACTTGAGTCCTGCTTGGGCACAAATTCACACTCTGACCCTCAGCATGAGGCCCATGTCAAAGAAAGGCCTGTCAGGGCCTGGGCCAAGAGCCCGCATATGGGGCTTGCCAAGCCCCTATGCACCCAATCCTCACCAGTGTTTGAGTTTTCCAGTCGCCCCGCCCGTACCTGGGGCTCTGCTCTGGAATCCCTTTCTTGGAGAGACACATGAGCCAGACAACACTTTTCCACCCTTCCCACAAAATGACCCCAAACTCTTGGGAGCTGGGACATATCCCCAGACAGGGATACTCGTCCACAGTCCCTGAGGCCACCCCTCCAATCCACGGCTATCCCGGACACAACATCCAGAGACAAAAGCCTGAAGGAACGCCTCCCACTCGCCCTTGTTTCAGAGGCCCAGGAGCTCCCTCTCGGGCTGTACATCCGGCCTGCCATACCCTAGGCGCCACTCATAAGCTGAGTTTGTGTTTTCAGACTTCTGTGCCCTCAGCCTGGCCCACACAACCGCCAGGCTAGGGCCTCTGGAGCCACAGCGAAAGATTGTGCCTGCCCTCTCCAAGGAAATTGTGCCCAATCCATTGACCACAACCCTACAGGTTAGGGAAAAGCTCCAAGGCCCCTGAGGCCATCAATAGTGTAGGCCACCCTGGACTAAGAGGGGCTCTCTGACACCAGCGGAGCAACTATCTCCACTTAGACTCTCAGACAGTGTCCCCAGAGACAGAAGGTTGAAATGTACAGGCCCCCAGGCCCTAATCTGAACCTTAGCTCTGGTTTCCATGTGTCCGTCCTCAGAGGTCTGTTTTCGTAGACCAGCACACGGGGCTTTTCTGAGGCACCAAACCAAACCTCTCTCGCCTCCACATGGGGAGCTTACTTACTGGGGATGTATCAAACCCTTCAGGTAGGAGAGTTCCGCAGGGCCACTGAACAACCAGCACATTCCAAGGTTTCCATGGACCCAAACGCACATTATGACGCATCCTCAGGAGAGGCCATTTCAACTCAGCCCCCTGGTTAGCGTGCCCCAGAGGCAGCAGATCAAACATATCTTGTGGCTAATGGCCAATGGGAATGCGAGGCATGCTGTACAGGGATCCATCCTTCGAACCGTGCTCTCCAGTCCTTCCGTATGGTATGTCCTGTAGCCATGCAACAGGACTCGAATGTCCCACAGAAGGAAACCTGGTGGTTTGGGGCAACCTCCAAACTCAGCGTGGGAAAACTTCCTTGGCCTCATGAGGCCCCCGCTTCATGAAGGTGCCATCATGGACACATACTCCAGGCTCAGCCAACGTCTGATCCTCAGCCTGACTTCAGATGCAGGTGATTTTGATTCAGCCTCTGCCTAGTGGGCCTGCTCTGCCCTTGGCTCCAATCCTCACTTTAGCTTGTGTTCCTAGACTTCCGTCCTCACACTCCTGGCCCACAAACCCTCCCTTCTGGGAATTCTGGGGCCACAATGAAGCACTCCGCCTGCCTCCCAGGAGAAAAACTTTGTCTATGGTGCTGCCCAGAAACCCCAAATGAGGATCAAACTGCTTGGCCCTCGGCAACACCCCAATTGCATAGGCTACCTTAAACACTGATGCTCTGTCGCAAATAGCCTGAGCCCAGACCTTCCAACAGACATCGACACAGCTGGCTGCACACCCAGCACATTGGACCCGCCACTGCCTTAGGCCACCATCCATTCCCAACCTGGGTTTTCAGTCATCAGAACCTAGACCTTATCTCCAATCCCTGCACAGGGCGGAACCTGATGCACAAGTCATAACCCCTCCTTCCCCATGGCAAGAAACCTTGCTGCTGGCAGTGAGTCAAACCTTCAGTGTAGGAGAAAACGGCATGGCCCATGAGGCCACGCCCATGTGTGAGGGCCGCCTTGGGCACAAACACACATTGTGACCCTCAGCGTGAGTACCTTATTCAAGTAACGCCTCTCAGTGATTGGACCAAGAGCCCGCATATGTGGCTTGCCATGCCCATAGGCACGCAGGACTAACTAGATGGTGTGTATTCCAGTTGAGGGAACCCACTGCTGTGCTCTAGAGTCCCTCTCCTGGGGGGTCCCCTGTGGCAGAAAACAGTACTCTTCCCTTCCCACAGAATGAACCCAAACACTTGGGAGCTTGGACAATCCCCCGAGAGGAAGGCTCTTCCTCGGCCCCTGAAGCAACCCCTACCCTGAACGGCCACTGTGAACGCAACACCCAGAGACAAAAGCCTGAGCGACTGCCTCCCACTTGCCCTCCTTTGATATCCAGAGGATCTCCCCTCTCGGACTGGAGATCAGGCCTGCCATTACCTTGGCCCCTACCTGAGCCAAGTTTGCTTTTTCAGACATCTGTCCCCACAGCCCTGGCAAACACAGCCTCTAGGCTGGGTCCTCTGGAGCCATACCACAGGACCATGCCTGCTCTCTCCTGGGAAACTCTGTCCATTCCTTTGGCCACACACCTCCAGAATATGAGAAACCTCAAGGCCCCCGAGGACATACCATTACCGGGAGCCTCCCTGCACACACAGGGGCCTTCGGACACAAGCGGAGCTGCTACCTCCATGAAGGCATGCACACCGATGTCAACAGAGATAGAAGGTTGAGCCGGACAGGCCCTTAGGCCCTAATCTCAACTCTTGCTTTGTTTTCCAGGTGTCACTCCTCAGAGGCTTTGGTTCGAAGAACAGGATATGGGGCTTTCCTGCGGCACTGAACAGAACTTCTCTCGTCTCCACATGGGAAGCTTCCTTGTTGGAGCCGTGTCAAACACCTCAGGTTGGAGAATCCTGCAGAGTCCCTGAGCCACCTCCACATTCCAAGGTCTCCCAGGCCACCAAGCCACAGTAGGACTCATCTTCAGGAGAGTCCATTTCAACTCTCCCCTCTGGGTAGCTCACCCAGGAGCCCGCAGATTGAGCCTGCCTTGTCCTGACTAAAGAGTGGGAATATGAGGTGGCGTTCCCAGGCATCCATGCTTAGACACCTGCTCTCGAGTCTTTCCGTATGGGGCCTCCTGGAACCATCCAATAGCACTCGACTTTCGTGCAGAAGGAAACCTTGAGGTTTGGAGTAGTTCACAAATCCCATCGTAGGCAAACCTTCCTGGCCTCATGAGGCCCCCACACCATTCAGGAAGAGGCCATGCTGGACAAAAACTCTAGCCTGAGGCACGTCTCAGAGTTGAAATGACCTCAGTGCAGGAGATCTCGATTCAGCCTCTCAGTGTGGGCCTGCCGTGCCATCGGTCCCAAACCTCATGCTAGCTTGTGTTTCCAGACTTCCTTCCTCACACTCCTGGCAAACAAGCCCTCCGGACGAGGAACTCCAGAACCACAACCCAGCCCAGGGTCTGCCCAAGGGAAGAAAAACGTTTCCCTGTGGGGCTCTCTCCAGAAAACCCAGATGAGGATCAACCTGCTCGGGCCTCGACGGTACCCGAATTGGATAGGCTGCTCTGGGCACTCATGCTCTGTCTGACACAGCCTGAAGCCAGACGTCCAGACAGACAAGGAGACAGCTGGCCGCACACCCAGCACTTCGGACACGCCATGGTCTTATGCCGTCACCTCTTCCTAACCTTGGTTTTCAGATATCTGAACCTAGACATTATATCAATTCTCCACACAGCTGGGTATCGCAAGCACAACACAGAACTCCTCCTTCCCCGTGGCTGTAAAGCTTGCTCTTGGCATGGAGTCACACCTTCAGGGTGGGAGAAACCTTCCTGGTCCCTGATGGCACGCCCAAACTTGAGGGCTGCTTGGGCACAAATTCACACTCTGACCCTCAGCATGAGCCCCATGTCAAAGAAAGGCCTGTCAGGGCCTGGGCCAAGAGCCCGCATATGGGGCTTGCCAAGCCCCTATGCACCCAATCCTCACCAGTGTTTGAGTTTTCCAGTCGCCCCGCCCGTACCTGGGGCTCTGCTCTGGAATCCCTTTCTTGGAGAGACACGTGAGCCAGACAACACGACTCCACCCTTCCCACAAAATGACCCCAAACTCTTGGGAGCTGGGACAAATCCCCAGAGAGGGATACTCGTCCACAGTCCCTGAGGCCACCCCTCCAATCCACGGCTATCTCGGACACAACATCCAGAGACAAAAGCCTGAAGGAACGCCTCCCACTCGCCCTTGTTTCAGAGGCCCAGGAGCTCCCTCTCGGGCTGTACATCCGGCCTGCCATACCCTAGGCGCCACTCATAAGCTGAGTTTGTGTTTTCAGACTTCTGTGCCCTCAGCCTGGACCCACACAACCGCCAGCCTAGGGCCTCTGGAGCCACAGCGAAAGATTGTGCCTGCCCTCTCCAAGGAAATTGTGCCCAATCCATTGACCACAACCCTACAGGTTAGGGAAAAGCTCCAAGGCCCCTGAGGCCATCAATAGTGTAGGCCACCCTGGACTAAGAGGGGCTCTCTGACACCAGCGGAGCAACTATCTCCACTTAGACTCTCAGACAGTGTCCCCAGAGACAGAAGGTTGAAATGTACAGGCCCCCAGGCCCTAATCTGAACCTTAGCTCTGGTTTCCATGTGTCCGTCCTCAGAGGTCTGTTTTCGTAGACCAGCGCACGGGGCTTTTGTGAGGCACCAAACCAAACCTCTCTCGCCTCCACATGGGGAGCTTACTTACTGGGGATGTGTCAAACCCTTCAGGTAGGAGAGTTCCGCAGGGCCACTGAACAACCAGCACATTCCAAGGTTTCCATGGACCCAAACGCACATTATGACGCATCCTCAGGAGAGGCCATTTCAACTCAGCCCCCTGGTTAGCGTGCCCCAGAGGCAGCAGATCAAACATATCTTGTGGCTAATGGCCAATGGGAATGCGAGGCATGCTGTACAGGGATCCATCCTTCGAACCGTGCTCTCCAGTCCTTCCGTATGGTATGTCCTGGAGCCATGCAACAGGACTCGAATGTCCCACAGAAGGAAACCTGGTGGTTTGGGGCAACCTCCAAACTCAGCGTGGGAAAACTTCCTTGGCCTCATGAGGCCCCCGCTTCATGAAGGTGCCATCATGGACACATACTCCAGGCTCAGCCAACGTCTGATCCTCAGCCTGACTTCAGATGCAGGAGATTTTGTTTCAGCCTCTGCCTAGTGGGCCTGCTCTGCCCTTGGCTCCAATCCTCACTTTAGCTTGTGTTCCTAGACTTCCGTCCTCACACTCCTGGCCCACAAACCCTCCCTTCTGGGAATTCTGGGGCCACAATGAAGCACTCCGCCTGCCTCCCAGGAGAAAAACTTTGTCTATGGTGCTGCCCAGAAACCCCAAATGAGGATCAAACTGCTTGGCCCTCGGCAACACCCCAATTGCATAGGCTACCTTAAACACTGATGCTCTGTCGCAAATAGCCTGAGCCCAGACCTTCCAACAGATACCGACACAGCTGGCTGCACACCCAGCACATTGGACCCGCCACTGCCTTAGGCCACCATCCATTCCCAACCTGGGTTTTCAGTCATCAGAACCTAGACCTTATCTCCAATCCCTGCACAGGGCGGAACCTGATGTACAAGTCAGAACCCCTCCTTCCCCAGGGCAAGAAACCTTGCTGCTGGCAGTGAGTCAAACCTTCAGTGTAGGAGAAAACGGCATGGCCCATGAGGCCACGCCCATGTGTGAGGGCCGCCTTGGGCACAAACACACATTGTGACCCTCAGCGTGAGTACCTTATTCAAGTAACGCCTCTCAGTGATTGGACCAAGAGCCCGCATATGTGGCTTGCCATGCCCATAGGCACGCAGGACTAACTAGATGGTGTGTATTCCAGTTGAGGGAACCCACTGCTGTGCTCTAGAGTCCCTCTCCTGGGGGGTCCCCTGTGGCAGAAAACAGTACTCTTCCCTTCCCACAGAATGAACCCAAACACTTGGGAGCTTGGACAATCCCCCGAGAGGAAGGCTCTTCCTCGGCCCCTGAAGCAACCCCTACCCTGAACGGCCACTGTGAACGCAACACCCAGAGACAAAAGCCTGAGCGACTGCCTCCCACTTGCCCTCCTTTGATATCCAGAGGATCTCCACTCTCGGACTGGAGATCAGGCCTACCATTACCTTGGCCCCTACCTGAGCCAAGTTTGCTTTTTCAGACATCTGTCCCCACAGCCCTGGCAAACACAGCCTCTAGGCTGGGTCCTCTGGAGCCATACCACAGGACCATGCCTGCTCTCTCCTGGGAAACTCTGTCCATTCCTTTGGCCACACACCTCCAGAATATGAGAAACCTCAAGGCCCCCGAGAACATACCATTACCGGGAGCCTCCCTGCACACACAGGGGCCTTCGGACACAAGCGGAGCTGCTACCTCCATGAAGGCATGCACACAGATGTCAACAGAGATAGAAGGTTGAGCCGGACAGGCCCTTAGGCCCTAATCTCAACTCTTGCTTTGGTTTCCAGGTGTCACTCCTCAGAGGCTTTGGTTCGAAGAACAGGATATGGGGCTTTCCTGAGGCACTGAACAGAACTTCTCTCGTCTCCACATGGGAAGCTTCCTTGTTGGAGCCGTGTCAAACACCTCAGGTTGGAGAATCCTGCAGAGTCCCTGAGCCACCTCCACATTCCAAGGTCTCCCAGGCCACCAAGCCACAGTAGGACTCATCTTCAGGAGAGTCCATTTCAACTCTCCCCTCTGGGTAGCTCACCCAGGAGCCCGCAGATTGAGCCTGCCTTGTCCTGACTAAAGAGTGGGAATATGAGGTGGCGTTCCCAGGCATCCATGCTTAGACACCTGCTCTCGAGTCTTTCCGTATGGGGCCTCCTGGAACCATCCAATAGCACTCGACTTTCGTGCAGAAGGAAACCTTGAGGTTTGGAGTAGTTCACAAATCCCATCGTAGGCAAACCTTCCTGGCCTCATGAGGCCCCCACACCATTCAGGAAGAGGCCATGCTGGACAAAAACTCTAGCCTGAGGCACGTCTCAGAGTTGAAATGACCTCAGTGCAGGAGATCTCGATTCAGCCTCTCAGAGTGGGCCTGCCGTGCCATCGGTCCCAAACCTCACGCTAGCTTGTGTTTCCAGACTTCCTTCCTCACACTCCTGGCAAACAAGCCCTCCGGACTAGGAACTCCAGAACCACAACCCAGCCCAGGGTCTGCCCAAGGGAAGAAAAACGTTTCCCTGTGGGGCTCTCTCCAGAAAACCCAGATGAGGATCAACCTGCTCGGGCCTCGACGGTACCCGAACTGGATAGGCTGCTCTGGGCACTCATGCTCTGTCTGACACAGCCTGAAGCCAGACGTCCAGACAGACAAGGAGACAGCTGGCCGCACACCCAGCACTTCGGACACGCCATGGTCTTATGCCGTCACCTCTTCCTAACCTTGGTTTTCAGATATCTGAACCTAGACGTTATATCAATTCTCCACACAGCTGGGTATCGCAAGCACAACACAGAACTCCTCCTTACCCGTGGCTGTAAGCTTGCTCTTGGCATGGAGTCACACCTTCGGGGTGGGAGAAACCTTCCTGGTCCCTGATGCCACGCCCAAACTTGAGTGCTGCTTGGGCACAAATTCACACTCTGACCCTCAGCATGAGGCCCATGTCAAAAAAAGGCCTGTCAGGGCCTGGGCCAAGAGCCCGCATATGGGGCTTGCCAAGCCCCTATGCACCCAATCCTCACCAGTGTTTGAGTTTTCCAGTCGCCCCGCCCGTACCTGGGGCTCTGCTCTGGAATCCCTTTCTTGGAGAGACACATGAGCCAGACAACACTTTTCCACCCTTCCCACAAAATGACCCCAAACTCTTGGGAGCTGGGACATATCCCCAGACAGGGATACTCGTCCACAGTCCCTGAGGCCACCCCTCCAATCCACGGCTATCCCGGACACAACATCCAGAGACAAAAGCCTGAAGGAACGCCTCCCACTCGCCCTTGTTTCAGAGGCCCAGGAGCTCCCTCTCGGGCTGTACATCCGGCCTGCCATACCCTAGGCGCCACTCATAAGCTGAGTTTGTGTTTTCAGACTTCTGTGCCCTCAGCCTGGACCCACACAACCGCCAGGCTAGGGCCTCTGGAGCCACAGCGAAAGATTGTGCCTGCCCTCTCCAAGGAAATTGTGCCCAATCCATTGACCACAACCTTACAGGTTAGGGAAAAGCTCCAAGGCCCCTGAGGCCATCAATAGTGTAGGCCACCCTGGACTAAGAGGGGCTCTCTGACACCAGCGGAGCAACTATCTCCACTTACACTCTCAGACAGTGTCCCCAGAGACAGAAGGTTGAAATGGACAGGCCCCCAGGCCCTAATCTGAACCTTAGCTCTGGTTTCCATGTGTCCGTCCTCAGAGGTCTGTTTTCGTAGACCAGCACACGGGGCTTTTCTGAGGCACCAAACCAAACCTCTCTCGCCTCCACATGAGGAGCTTACTTACTGGGGATGTATCAAACCCTTCAGGTAGGAGAGTTCCGCAGGGCCACTGAACAACCAGCACATTCCAAGGTTTTCATGGACCCAAACGCACATTATGACGCATCCTCAGGAGAGGCCATTTCAACTCAGCCCCCTGGTTAGCGTGCCCCAGAGGCAGCAGATCAAACATATCTTGTGGCTAATGGCCAATGGGAATGCGAGGCATGCTGTACAGGGATCCATCCTTCGAACCGTGCTCTCCAGTCCTTCCGTATGGTATGTCCTGGAGCCATGCAACAAAACTCGAATGTCCCACAGAAGGAAACCTGGTGGTTTGGGGCAACCTCCGAACTCAGCGTGGGAAAACTTCCTTGGCCTCATGAGGCCCCCGCTTCATGAAGGTGCCATCATGGACACATACTCCAGGCTCAGCCAACGTGTGATCCTCAGCCTGACTTCAGATGCAGGAGATTTTGATTCAGCCTCTGCCTAGTGGGCCTGCTCTGCACTTGGCTCCAATCCTCACTTTAGCTTGTGTTCCTAGACTTCCGTCCTCACACTCCTGGCCCACAAACCCTCCCTTCTGGGAATTCTGGGGCCACAAAGAAGCTCTCCGCCTGCCTCCCAGGAGAAAAACTTTGTCTATGGTGCTGCCCAGAAACCCCAAATGAGGATCAAACTGCTTGGCCCTCGGCAACACCCCAATTGCATAGGCTACCTTAAACACTGATGCTCTGTCGCAAATAGCCTGAGCCCAGACCTTCCAACAGACACCGACACAGCTGGCTGCACACCCAGCACATTGGACCCGCCACTGCCTTAGGCCACCATCCATTCCCAACCTGGGTTTTCAGTCATCGGAACCTAGACCTTATCTCCAATCCCTGCACAGGGGGGAACCTGATGCACAAGTCAGAACCCCTCCTTCCCCAGGGCAAGAAACCTTGCTGCTGGCAGTGAGTCAAACCTTCAGTGTAGGAAAAACGGCATGGCCCATGAGGCCACGCCCATGTGTGAGGGCCGCCTTGGGCACAAACACACATTGTGACCCTCAGCGTGAGTACCTTATTCAAGTAACGCCTCTCAGTGATTGGACCAAGAGCCCGCATATGTGGCTTGCCATGCCCATAGGCACGCAGGACTAACTAGATGGTGTATATTCCAGTTGAGGGAACCCACTGCTGTGCTCTAGAGTCCCTCTCCTGGGGGGTCCCCTGTGGCAGAAAACAGTACTCTTCCCTTCCCACAGAATGAACCCAAACACTTGGGAGCTTGGACAATCCCCCGAGAGGAAGGCTCTTCCTCGGCCCCTGAAGCAACCCCTACCCTGAACGGCCACTGTGAACGCAACACCCAGAGACAAAAGCCTGAGCGACTGCCTCCCACTTGCCCTCCTTTGATATCCAGAGGATCTCCCCTCTCGGACTGGAGATCAGGCCTGCCATTACCTTGGCCCCTACCTGAGCCAAGTTTGCTTTTTCAGACATCTGTCCCCACAGCCCTGGCAAACACAGCCTCTAGGCTGGGTCCTCTGGAGCCATACCACAGGACCATGCCTGCTCTCTCCTGGGAAACTCTGTCCATTCCTTTGGCCACACACCTCCAGAATATGAGAAACCTCAAGGCCCCCGAGGACATACCATTACCGGGAGCCTCCCTGCACACACAGGGGCCTTCGGACTCAAGCGGAGCTGCTACCTCCATGAAGGCATGCACACCGATGTCAACAGAGATAGAAGGTTGAGCCGGACAGGCCCTTAGGCCCTAATCTCAACTCTTGCTTTGTTTTCCAGGTGTCACTCCTCAGAGGCTTTGGTTCGAAGAACAGGATATGGGGCTTTCCTGAGGCACTGAACAGAACTTCTCTCGTCTCCACATAGGAAGCTTCCTTGTTGGAGCCGTGTCAAACACCTCAGGTTGGAGAATCCTGCAGAGTCCCTGAGCCACCTCCACATTCCAAGGTCTCCCAGGCCACCAAGCCACAGTAGGACTCATCTTCAGGAGAGTCCATTTCAACTCTCCCCTCTGGGTAGCTCACCCAGGAGCCCGCAGATTGAGCCTGCCTTGTCCTGACTAAAGAGTGGGAATATGAGGTGGCGTTCCCAGGCATCCATGCTTAGACACCTGCTCTCGAGTCTTTCCGTATGGGGCCTCCTGGAACCATCCAATAGCACTCGACTTTCGTGCAGAAGGAAACCTTGAGGTTTGGAGTAGTTCACAAATCCCATCGTAGGCAAACCTTCCTGGCCTCATGAGGCCCCCACACCATTCAGGAAGAGGCCATGCTGGACAAAAACTCTAGCCTGAGGCACGTCTCAGAGTTGAAATGACCTCAGTGCAGGAGATCTCGATTCAGCCTCTCAGAGTGGGCCTGCCGTGCCATCGGTCCCAAACCTCACGCTAGCTTGTGTTTCCAGACTTCCTTCCTCACACTCCTGGCAAACAAGCCCTCCGGACGAGGAACTCCAGAACCACAACCCAGCCCAGGGTCTGCCCAAGGGAAGAAAAACGTTTCCCTGTGGGGCTCTCTCCAGAAAACCCAGATGAGGATCAACCTGCTCGGGCCTCGACCGGTACCCGAACTGGATAGGCTGCTCTGGGCACTCATGCTCTGTCTGACACAGCCTGAAGCCAGACGTCCAGACAGACAAGGAGACAGCTGGCCGCACACCCAGCACTTCGGACACGCCATGGTCTTATGCCGTCACCTCTTCCTAACCTTAGTTTTCAGATATCTGAACCTAGAAATTATATCAATTCTCCACACAGCTGGGTATCGCAAGCACAACACAGAACTCCTCCTTCCCCGTGGCTGTAAAGCTTGCTCTTGGCATGGAGTCACACCTTCAGGGTGGGAGAAACCTTCCTGGTCCCTGATGCCACGCCCAAACTTGAGTGCTGCTTGGGCACAAATTCACACTCTGACCCTCAGCATGAGGCCCATGTCAAAGAAAGGCCTGTCAGGGCCTGGGCCAAGAGCCCGCATATGGGGCTTGCCAAGCCCCTATGCACCCAATCCTCACCAGAGTTTGAGTTTTCCAGTCGCCCCGCCCGTACCTGGGGCTCTGCTCTGGAATCCCTTTCTTGGAGAGACACATGAGCCAGACAACACGACTCCACCCTTCCCACAAAATGACCCCAAACTCTTGGGAGCTGGGACAAATCCCCAGAGAGGGATACTCGTTTACAGTCCCTGAGGCCACCCCTCCAATCCACGGCTATCTCGGACACAACATCCAGAGACAAAAGCCTGAAGGAACGCCTCCCACTCGCCCTAGTTTCAGAGGCCCAGGAGCTCCCTCTCGGGCTGTATATCCGGCCTGCCATACCCTAGGCGCCACTCATAAGCTGAGTTTGTGTTTTCAGACTTCTGTGCCCTCAGCCTGGACCCACACAACCGCCAAGCTAGGGCCTCTGGATCCACAGCGAAAGATTGTGCCTGCCCTCTCCAAGGAAATTGTGCCCAATCCATTGACCACAACCCTATAGGTTAGGGAATAGCTCCAAGGCCCCTGAGGCCATCAATATTGTAGGCCACCCTGGACTAAGAGGGGCTCTCTGACACCAGCGGAGCAACTATCTCCACTTAGACTCTCAGACAGTGTCCCCAGAGACAGAAGGTTGAAATGGACAGGCCCCCAGGCCCTAATCTGAACCTTAGTTCTGATTTCCATGTGTCCGTCCTCAGAGGTCTGTTTTCGTAGACCAGCACACGGGGCTTTTCTGAGGCACCAAACCAAACCTCTCTCGCCTCCACATGGGGAGCTTACTTACTGGGGATGTATCAAACCCTTCAGGTAGGAGAGTTCCGCAGGCCACTGAACAACCAGCACATTCCAAGGTTTCCATGGACCCAAAAGCACATTATGACGCGTCCTCAGGAGAGGCCATTTCAACTCAGCCCCCTGGTTAGCGTGCCCCAGAGGCAGCAGATCAAACATATCTTGTGGCTAATGGCCAATGGGAATGCGAGGCATGCTGTACAGGGATCCATCCTTCGAACCGTGCTCTCCAGTCCTTCCGTATGGTATGACCTGGAGCCATGCAACAGGACTCGAATGTCCCACAGAAGGAAACCTGGTGGTTTGGGGCAACCTCCAAACTCAGCGTGGGAAAACTTCCTTGGCCTCATGAGGCCCCCGCTTCATGAAGGTGCCATCATGGACACATACTCCAGCCTCAGCCAACGTCTGATCCTCAGCCTGACTTCAGATGCAGGAGATTTTGATTCAGCCTCTGCCTAGTGGGCCTGCTCTGCCCTTGGCTCCAATCCTCACTTTAGCTTGTGTTCCTAGACTTCCGTCCTCACACTCCTGGCCCACAAACCCTCCCTTCTGGGAATTCTGGGGCCACAATGAAGCACTCCGCCTGCCTCCCAGGAGAAAAACTTTGTCTATGGTGCTGCCTAGAAACCCCAAATGAGGATCAAACTGCTTGGCCCTCGGCAACACCCCAATTGCATAGGCTACCTTAAACACTGATGCTCTGTCGCAAATAGCCTGAGCCCAGACCTTCCAACAGACACCGACACAGCTGGCTGCACACCCAGCACATTGGAACCGCCACTGCCTTAGGCCACCATCCATTCCCAACCTGGGTTTTCAGTCATCAGAACCTAGACCTTATCTCCAATCCCTGCACAGGGGGGAACCTGATGCACAAGTCAGAACCCCTCCTTCCCCATGGCAAGAAACCTTGCTGCTGGCAGTGAGTCAAACCTTCAGTGTAGGAGAAAACGGCATGGCCCATGAGGCCACGCCCATGTGTGAGGGCCGCCTTGGGCACAAACACACATTGTGACCCTCAGCGTGAGTACCTTATTCAAGTAACGCCTCTCAGTGATTGGACCAAGAGCCCGCATATGTGGCTTGCCATGCCCATAGGCACGCAGGACTAACTAGATGGTGTGTATTCCAGTTGAGGGAACCCACTGCTGTGCTCTAGAGTCCCTCTCCTGGGGGGTCCCCTGTGGCAGAAAACAGTACTCTTCCCTTCCCACAGAATGAACCCAAACACTTGGGAGCTTGGTCAATCCCCCGAGAGGAAGGCTCTTCCTCGGCCCCTGAAGCAACCCCTACCCTGAACGGCCACTGTGAACGCAACACCCAGAGACAAAAGCCTGAGCGACTGCCTCCCACTTGCCCTCCTTTGATATCCAGAGGATCTCCCCTCTCAGACTGGAGATCAGGCCTGCCATTACCTTGGCCCCTACCTGAGCCAAGTTTGCTTTTTCAGACATCTGTCCCCACAGCCCTGGCAAACACAGCCTATAGGCTGGGTCCTCTGGAGCCATACCACAGGACCATGCCTGCTCTCTCCTGGGAAACTCTGTCCATTCCTTTGGCCACACACCTCCAGAATATGAGAAACCTCAAGGCCCCCGAGGACATACCATTACCGGGAGCCTCCCTGCACACACAGGGGCCTTCGGACACAAGCTGAGCTGCACCTCCATGAAGGCATGCACACAGATGTCAACAGAGATAGAAGGTTGAGCCGGACAGGCCCTTAGGCCCTAATCTCAACTCTTGCTTTGTTTTCCAGGTGTCACTCCTCAGAGGCTTTGGTTCGAAGAACAGGATATGGGGCTTTCCTGAGGCACTGAACAGAACTTCTCTCGTCTCCACATGGGAAGCTTCCTTGTTGGAGCCGTGTCAAACACCTCAGGTTGGAGAATCCTGCAGAGTCCCTGAGCCACCTCCACATTCCAAGGTCTCCCAGGCCACCAAGCCACAGTAGGACTCATCTTCAGGAGAGTCCATTTCAACTCTCCCCTCTGGGTAGCTCACCCAGGAGCCCGCAGATTGAGCCTGCCTTGTCCTGACTAAAGAGTGGGAATATGAGGTGGCGTTCCCAGGCATCCATGCTTAGACACCTGCTCTCGAGTCTTTCCGTATGGGGCCTCCTGGAACCATCCAATAGCACTCGACTTTCGTGCAGAAGGAAACCTTGAGGTTTGGAGTAGTTCACAAATCCCATCGTAGGCAAACCTTCCTGGCCTCATGAGGCCCCCACACCATTCAGGAAGAGGCCATGCTGGACAAAAACTCTAGCCTGAGGCACATCTCAGAGTTGAAATGACCTCAGTGCAGGAGATCTCGATTCAGCCTCTCAGAGTGGGCCTGCCGTGCCATCGGTCCCAAACCTCACGCTAGCTTGTGTTTTCAGACTTCCTTCCTCACACTCCTGGCAAACAAGCCCTCCGGACTAGGAACTCCAGAACCACAACCCAGCCCAGGGTCTGCCCATGGGAAGAAAAACGTTTCCCTGTGGGGCTCTCTCCAGAAAACCCAGATGAGGATCAACCTGCTCGGGCCTCGACGGTACCCGAACTGGATAGGCTGCTCTGGGCACTCATGCTCTGTCTGACACAGCCTGAAGCCAGACGTCCAGACAGACAAGGAGACAGCTGGCCGCACACCCAGCACTTCGGACACGCCATGGTCTTATGCCGTCACCTCTTCCTAACCTTGGTTTTCAGATATCTGAACCTAGACATTATATCAATTCTCCACACAGCTGGGTATCGCAAGCACAACACAGAACTCCTCCTTCCCCGTGGCTGTAAAGCTTGCTCTTGGCATGGAGTCACACCTTCAGGGTGGGAGAAACCTTCCTGGTCCCTGATGGCACGCCCAAACTTGAGTGCTGCTTGGGCACAAATTCACACTCTGACCCTCAGCATGAGGCCCATGTCAAAGAAAGGCCTGTCAGGGCCTGGGCCAAGAGCCCGCATATGGGGCTTGCCAAGCCCCTATGCACCCAATCCTCACCAGTGTTTGAGTTTTCCAGTCGCCCCGCCCGTACCTGGGGCTCTGCTCTGGAATCCCTTTCTTGGAGAGACACATGAGCCAGACAACACGACTCCACCCTTCCCACAAAATGACCCCAAACTCTTGGGAGCTGGGACAAATCCCCAGAGAGCGATACTCGTCCACAGTCCCTGAGGCCACCCCTCCAATCCACGGCTATCTCGGACACAACATCCTGAGACAAAAGCCTGAAGGAACGCCTCCCACTCGCCCTAGTTTCAGAGGACCAGGCCTCCCTCTCGGGCTGTATATCCGGCCTGCCATACCCTAGGCGCCACTCATAAGCTGAGTTTGTGTTTTCAGACTTCTGTGCCCTCAGCCTGGACCCACACAACCGTTAGGCTAGGGCCTCTGGAGCCACAGCGAAAGATTGTGCCTGCCCTCTCCAAGGAAATTGTGCCCAATCCATTGACCACAACCCTACAGGTTAGGGAAAAGCTCCAAGGCCCCTGAGGCCATCAATAGTGTAGGCCACCCTGGACTAAGAGGGGCTCTCTGACACCAGCGGAGCAACTATCTCCACTTAGACTCTCAGACAGTGTCCCCAGAGACAGAAGGTTGAAATGGACAGGCCCCCAGGCCCTAATCTGAACCTTAGCTCTGGTTTCCATGTGTCCGTCCTCAGAGGTCTGTTTTCGTAGACCAGCACACGGGGCTTTTCTGAGGCACCAAACCAAACCTCTCTCGCCTCCACATGGGGAGCTTACTTACTGGGGATGTATCAAACCCTTCAGGTAGGAGAGTTCCGCAGGGCCACTGAACAACCAGCACATTCCAAGGTTTCCATGGACCCAAACGCACATTATGACGCATCCTCAGGAGAGGCCATTTCAACTCAGCCCCCTGGTTAGCGTGCCCCAGAGGCAGCAGATCAAATATATCTTGTGGCTATTGGCCAATGGGAATGCGAGGCATGCTGTTCAGGGATCCATCCTTCGAACCGTGCTCTCCAGTCCTTCCGTATGGTATGTCCTGGAGCCATGCAACAGGACTCGAATGTCCCACAGAAGGAAACCTGGTGGTTTGGGGCAACCTCCAAACTCAGCGTGGGAAAACTTCCTTGGCCTCATGAGGCCCCCGCTTCATGAAGGTGCCATCATGGACACATACTCCAGCCTCAGCCAACGTCTGATCCTCAGCCTGACTTCAGATGCAGGAGATTTTGATTCAGCCTCTGCCTAGTGGGCCTGCTCTGCCCTTGGCTCCAATCCTCACTTTAGCTTGTGTTCCTAGACTTCCGTCCTCACACTCCTGGCCCACAAACCCTCCCTTCTGGGAATTCTGGGGCCACAATGAAGCACTCCGCCTGCCTCCCAGGAGAAAAACTTTGTCTATCTTGCTGCCCAGAAACCCCAAATGAGGATCAAACTGCTTGGCCCTCGGCAACACCCCAATTGCATAGGCTACCTTAAACACTGATGCTCTGTCGCAAATAGCCTGAGCCCAGACCTTCCAACAGACACCAACACAGCTGGCTGCACACCCAGCACATTGGAACCGCCACTGCCTTAGGCCACCATCCATTCCCAACCTGGGTTTTCAGTCATCAGAACCTAGACCTTATCTCCAATCCCTGCACAGGGGGGAACCTGATGCACAAGTCAGAACCCCTCCTTCCCCATGGCAAGAAACCTTGCTGCTGGCAGTGAGTCAAACCTTCAGTGTAGGAGAAAACGGCATGGCCCATGAGGCCACGCCCATGTGTGAGGGCCTCCTTGTGCACAAACACACATTGTGTCCCTCAGTACCTTATTCAAGTAACGCCTCTCAGTGATTGGACCAAGAGCCCGCATATGTGGCTTGCCATGCCCATAGGCACGCAGGACTAACTAGATGGTGTGTATTCCAGTTGAGGGAACCCACTGCTGTGCTCTAGAGTCCCTCACCTGGGGGGTCCCCTGTGGCAGAAAACAGTACTCTTCCCTTCCCACAGAATGAACCCAAACACTTGGGAGCTTGGACAATCCCCCGAGAGGAAGGCTCTTCCTCGGCCCCTGAAGCAACCCCTACCCTGAACGGCCACTGTGAACGCAACACCCAGAGACAAAAGCCTGAGCGACTGCCTCCCACTTGCCCTCCTTTGATATCCAGAGGATCTCCCCTCTCGGACTGGAGATCAGGCCTGCCATTACCTTGGCCCCTACCTGAGCCAAGTTTGCTTTTTCAGACATCTGTCCCCACAGCCCTGGCAAACACAGCCTCTAGGCTGGGTCCTCTGGAGCCATACCACAGGACCATGCCTGCTCTCTCCTGGGAAACTCTGTCCATTCCTTTGGCCACACACCTCCAGAATATGAGAAACCTCAAGGCCCCCGAGGACATACCATTACCGGGAGCCTCCCTGCACACACAGGGGCCTTCGGACACAAGCGGAGCTGCTACCTCCATGAAGGCATGCACACAGATGTCAACAGAGATAGAAGGTTGAGCCGGACAGGCCCTTAGGCCCTAATCTCAACTCTTGCTTTGTTTTCCAGGTGTTACTCCTCAGAGACTTTGGTTCGAAGAACAGGATATGGGGCTTTCCTGAGGCACTGAACAGAACTTCTCTCGTCTCCACATGGGAAGCTTCCTTGTTGGAGCCGTGTCAAACACCTCAGGTTGGAGAATCCTGCAGAGTCCCTGAGCCACCTCCACATTCCAAGGTCTCCCAGGCCACCAAGCCACAGTAGGACTCATCTTCAGGAGAGTCCATTTCAACTCTCCCCTCTGGGTAGCTCACCCAGGAGCCCGCAGATTGAGCCTGCCTTGTCCTGACTAAAGAGTGGGAATATGAGGTGGCGTTCCCAGGCATCCATGCTTAGACACCTGCTCTCGAGTCTTTCCGTATGGGGCCTCCTGGAACCATCCAATAGCACTCGACTTTCGTGCAGAAGGAAACCTTGAGGTTTGGAGTAGTTCACAAATCCCATCGTAGGCAAACCTTCCTGGCCTCATGAGGCCCCCACACCATTCAGGAAGAGGCCATGCTGGACAAAAACTCTAGCCTGAGGCACGTCTCAGAGTTGAAATGACCTCAGTGCAGGAGATCTCGATTCAGCCTCTCAGAGTGGGCCTGCCGTGCCATCGGTCCCAAACCTCACGCTAGCTTGTGTTTTCAGACTTCCTTCCTCACACTCCTGGCAAACAAGCCCTCCGGACTAGGAACTCCAGAACCACAACCCAGCCCAGGGTCTGCCCAAGGGAAGAAAAACGTTTCCCTGTGGGGCTCTCTCCAGAAAACCCAGATGAGGATCAACCTGCTCGGGCCTCGACGGTACCCGAACTGGATAGGCTGCTCTGGGCACTCATGCTCTGTCTGACACAGCCTGAAGCCAGACGTCCAGACAGACAAGGAGACAGCTGGCCGCACACCCAGCACTTCGGACACGCCATGGTCTTATGCCGTCACCTCTTCCTAACCTTGGTTTTCAGATATCTGAACCTAGACATTATATCAATTCTCCACACAGCTGGGTATCGCAAGCACAACACAGAACTCCTCCTTCCCCGTGGCTGTAAAGCTTGCTCTTGGCATGGAGTCACACCTTCAGGGTGGGAGAAACCTTCCTGGTCCCTGATGCCACGCCCAAACTTGAGTGCTGCTTGGGCACAAATTCACACTCTGACCCTCAGCATGAGCCCCATGTCAAAGAAAGGCCTGTCAGGGCCTGGGCCAAGAGCCCGCATATGGGGCTTGCCAAGCCCCTATGCACACAATCCTCACCAGTGTTTGAGTTTTCCAGTCGCCCCGCCCGTACCTGGGGCTCTGCTCTGGAATCCCTTTCTTGGAGAGACACATGAGCCAGACAACACGACTCCACCCTTCCCACAAAATGACCCCAAACTCTTGGGAGCTGGGACAAATCCCCAGAGAGCGATACTCGTCCACAGTCCCTGAGGCCACCCCTCCAATCCACGGCTATCTCGGACACAACATCCAGAGACAAAAGCCTGAAGGAACGCCTCCCACTCGCCCTAGTTTCAGAGGCCCAGGAGCTCCCTCTCGGGCTGTACATCCGGCCTGCCATACCCTAGGCGCCACTCATGAGCTGAGTTTGTGTTTTCAGACTTCTGTGCCCTCAGCCTGGACCCACACAACCGCCAGGCTAGGGCCTCTGGAGCCACAGCGAAAGATTGTGCCTGCCCTCTCCAAGGAAATTGTGCCCAATCCATTGACCACAACCCTACAGGTTAGGGAAAAGCTCCAAGGCCCCTGAGGCCATCAATAGTGCAGGCCACCCTGGACTAAGAGGGGCTCTCTGACACCAGCGGAGCAACTATCTCCACTTAGACTCTCAGACAGTGTCCCCAGAGACAGAAGGTTGAAATGGACAGGCCCCCAGGCCCTAATCTGAACCTTAGCTCTGGTTTCCATGTGTCCGTCCTCAGAGGTCTGTTTTCGTAGACCAGCACACGGGGCTTTTCTGAGGCACCAAACCAAACCTCTCTCGCCTCCACATGGGGAGCTTACTTACTGGGGATGTATCAAACCCTTCAGGTAGGAGAGTTCCGCAGGCCACTGAACAACCAGCACATTCCAAGGTTTCCATGGACCCAAACGCACATTATGACGCATCCTCAGGAGAGGCCATTTCAACTCAGCCCCCTGGTTAGCGTGCCCCAGAGGCAGCAGATCAAACATATCTTGTGGCTAATGGCCAATGGGAATGCGAGGCATGCTGTTCAGGGATCCATCCTTCGAACCGTGCTCTCCAGTCCTTCCGTATGGTATGACCTGAAGCCATGCAACAGGACTCGAATGTCCCACAGAAGGAAACCTGGTGGTTTGGGGCAACCTCCAAACTCAGCGTGGGAAAACTTCCTTGGCCTCATGAGGCCCCCGCTTCATGAAGGTGCCATCATGGACACATACTCCAGCCTCAGCCAACGTCTGATCCTCAGCCTGACTTCAGATGCAGGAGATTTTGATTCAGCCTCTGCCTAGTGGGCCTGCTCTGCCCTTGGCTCCAATCCTCACTTTAGCTTGTGTTCCTAGACTTCCGTCCTCACACTCCTGGCCCACAAACCCTCCCTTCTGGGAATTCTGGGGCCACAATGAAGCACTCCGCCTGCCTCCCAGGAGAAAAACTTTGTCTATGGTGCTGCCCAGAAACCCCAAATGAGGATCAAACTGCTTGGCCCTCGGCAACACCCCAATTGCATAGGCTACCTTAAACACTGATGCTCTGTCGCAAATAGCCTGAGCCCAGACCTTCCAACAGACACCGACACAGCTGGCTGCACACCCAGCACATTGGAACCGCCACTGCCTTAGGCCACCATCCATTCCCAACCTGGGTTTTCAGTCATCAGAACCTAGACCTTATCTCCAATCCCTGCACAGGGGGGAACCTGATGCACAAGTCAGAACCCCTCCTTCCCCATGGCAAGAAACCTTGCTGCTGGCAGTGAGTCAAACCTTCAGTGTAGGAGAAAACGGCATGGCCCATGAGGCCACGCCCATGTGTGAGGGCCTCCTTGTGCACAAACACACATTGTGTCCCTCAGTACCTTATTCAAGTAACGCCTCTCAGTGATTGGACCAAGAGCCCGCATATGTGGCTTGCCATGCCCATAGGCACGCAGGACTAACTAGATGGTGTGTATTCCAGTTGAGGGAACCCACTGCTGTGCTCTAGAGTCCCTCACCTGGGGGGTCCCCTGTGGCAGAAAACAGTACTCTTCCCTTCCCACAGAATGAACCCAAACACTTGGGAGCTTGGACAATCCCCCGAGAGGAAGGCTCTTCCTCGGCCCCTGAAGCAACCCCTACCCTGAACGGCCACTGTGAACGCAACACCCAGAGACAAAAGCCTGAGCGACTGCCTCCCACTTGCCCTCCTTTGATATCCAGAGGATCTCCCCTCTCGGACTGGAGATCAGGCCTGCCATTACCTTGGCCCCTACCTGAGCCAAGTTTGCTTTTTCAGACATCTGTCCCCACAGCCCTGGCAAACACAGCCTCTAGGCTGGGTCCTCTGGAGCCATACCACAGGACCATGCCTGCTCTCTCCTGGGAAACTCTGTCCATTCCTTTGGCCACACACCTCCAGAATATGAGAAACCTCAAGGCCCCCGAGGACATACCATTACCGGGAGCCTCCCTGCACACACAGGGGCCTTCGGACACAAGCGGAGCTGCTACCTCCATGAAGGCATGCACACAGATGTCAACAGAGATAGAAGGTTGAGCCGGACAGGCCCTTAGGCCCTAATCTCAACTCTTGCTTTGTTTTCCAGGTGTTACTCCTCAGAGACTTTGGTTCGAAGAACAGGATATGGGGCTTTCCTGAGGCACTGAACAGAACTTCTCTCGTCTCCACATGGGAAGCTTCCTTGTTGGAGCCGTGTCAAACACCTCAGGTTGGAGAATCCTGCAGAGTCCCTGAGCCACCTCCACATTCCAAGGTCACCCAGGCCACCAAGCCACAGTAGGACTCATCTTCAGGAGAGTCCATTTCAACTCTCCCCTCTGGGTAGCTCACCCAGGAGCCCGCAGATTGAGCCTGCCTTGTCCTGACTAAAGAGTGGGAATATGAGGTGGCGTTCCCAGGCATCCATGCTTAGACACCTGCTCTCGAGTCTTTCCGTATGGGGCCTCCTGGAACCATCCAATAGCACTCGACTTTCGTGCAGAAGGAAACCTTGAGGTTTGGAGTAGTTCACAAATCCCATCGTAGGCAAACCTTCCTGGCCTCATGAGGCCCCCACACCATTCAGGAAGAGGCCATGCTGGACAAAAACTCTAGCCTGAGGCACGTCTCAGAGTTGAAATGACCTCAGTGCAGGAGATCTCGATTCAGCCTCTCAGAGTGGGCCTGCCGTGCCATCGGTCCCAAACCTCACGCTAGCTTGTGTTTTCAGACTTCCTTCCTCACACTCCTGGCAAACAAGCCCTCCGGACTAGGAACTCCAGAACCACAACCCAGCCCAGGGTCTGCCCAAGGGAAGAAAAACGTTTCCCTGTGGGGCTCTCTCCAGAAAACCCAGATGAGGATCAACCTGCTCGGGCCTCGACGGTACCCGAACTGGATAGGCTGCTCTGGGCACTCATGCTCTGTCTGACACAGCCTGAAGCCAGACGTCCAGACAGACAAGGAGACAGCTGGCCGCACACCCAGCACTTCGGACACGCCATGGTCTTATGCCGTCACCTCTTCCTAACCTTGGTTTTCAGATATCTGAACCTAGACATTATATCAATTCTCCACACAGCTGGGTATCGCAAGCACAACACAGAACTCCTCCTTCCCCGTGGCTGTAAAGCTTGCTCTTGGCATGGAGTCACACCTTCAGGGTGGGAGAAACCTTCCTGGTCCCTGATGGCACGCCCAAACTTGAGTGCTGCTTGGGCACAAATTCACACTCTGACCCTCAGCATGAGCCCCATGTCAAAGAAAGGCCTGTCAGGGCCTGGGCCAAGAGCCCGCATATGGGGCTTGCCAAGCCCCTATGCACACAATCCTCACCAGTGTTTGAGTTTTCCAGTCGCCCCGCCCGTACCTGGGGCTCTGCTCTGGAATCCCTTTCTTGGAGAGACACATGAGCCAGACAACACGACTCCACCCTTCCCACAAAATGACCCCAAACTCTTGGGAGCTGGGACAAATCCCCAGAGAGCGATACTCGTCCACAGTCCCTGAGGCCACCCCTCCAATCCACGGCTATCTCGGACACAACATCCAGAGACAAAAGCCTGAAGGAACGCCTCCCACTCGCCCTAGTTTCAGAGGCCCAGGAGCTCCCTCTCGGGCTGTACATCCGGCCTGCCATACCCTAGGCGCCACTCATGAGCTGAGTTTGTGTTTTCAGACTTCTGTGCCCTCAGCCTGGACCCACACAACCGCCAGGCTAGGGCCTCTGGAGCCACAGCGAAAGATTGTGCCTGCCCTCTCCAAGGAAATTGTGCCCAATCCATTGACCACAACCATACAGGTTAGGGAAAAGCTCCAAGGCCCCTGAGGCCATCAATAGTGCAGGCCACCCTGGACTAAGAGGGGCTCTCTGACACCAGCGGAGCAACTATCTCCACTTAGACTCTCAGACAGTGTCCCCAGAGACAGAAGGTTGAAATGGACAGGCCCCCAGGCCCTAATCTGAACCTTAGCTCTGGTTTCCATGTGTCCGTCCTCAGAGGTCTGTTTTCGTAGACCAGCACACGGGGCTTTTCTGAGGCACCAAACCAAACCTCTCTCGCCTCCACATGGGGAGCTTACTTACTGGGGATGTATCAAACCCTTCAGGTAGGAGAGTTCCGCAGGCCACTGAACAACCAGCACATTCCAAGGTTTCCATGGACCCAAACGCACATTATGACGCATCCTCAGGAGAGGCCATTTCAACTCAGCCCCCTGGTTAGCGTGCCCCAGAGGCAGCAGATCAAACATATCTTGTGGCTAATGGCCAATGGGAATGCGAGGCATGCTGTTCAGGGATCCATCCTTCGAACCGTGCTCTCCAGTCCTTCCGTATGGTATGACCTGAAGCCATGCAACAGGACTCGAATGTCCCACAGAAGGAAACCTGGTGGTTTGGGGCAACCTCCAAACTCAGCGTGGGAAAACTTCCTTGGCCTCATGAGGCCCCCGCTTCATGAAGGTGCCATCATGGACACATACTCCAGCCTCAGCCAACGTCTGATCCTCAGCCTGACTTCAGATGCAGGAGATTTTGATTCAGCCTCTGCCTAGTGGGCCTGCTCTGCCCTTGGCTCCAATCCTCACTTTAGCTTGTGTTCCTAGACTTCCGTCCTCACACTCCTGGCCCACAAACCCTCCCTTCTGGGAATTCTGGGGCCACAATGAAGCACTCCGCCTGCCTCCCAGGAGAAAAACTTTGTCTATGGTGCTGCCCAGAAACCCCAAATGAGGATCAAACTGCTTGGCCCTCGGCAACACCCCAATTGCATAGGCTACCTTAAACACTGATGCTCTGTCGCAAATAGCCTGAGCCCAGACCTTCCAACAGACACCGACACAGCTGGCTGCACACCCAGCACATTGGAACCGCCACTGCCTTAGGCCACCATCCATTCCCAACCTGGGTTTTCAGTCATCAGAACCTAGACCTTATCTCCAATCCCTGCACAGGGGGGAACCTGATGCACAAGTCAGAACCCCTCCTTCCCCATGGCAAGAAACCTTGCTGCTGGCAGTGAGTCAAACCTTCAGTGTAGGAGAAAACGGCATGGCCCATGAGGCCACGCCCATGTGTGAGGGCCGCCTTGGGCACAAACACACATTGTGTCCCTCAGTACCTTATTCAAGTAACGCCTCTCAGTGATTGGACCAAGAGCCCGCATATGTGGCTTGCCATGCCCATAGGCACGCAGGACTAACTAGATGGTGTGTATTCCAGTTGAGGGAACCCACTGCTGTGCTCTAGAGTCCCTCTCCTGGGGGGTCCCCTGTGGCAGAAAACAGTACTCTTCCCTTCCCACAGAATGAACCCAAACACTTGGGAGCTTGGACAATCCCCCCGAGAGGAAGGCTCTTCCTCGGCCCCTGAAGCAACCCCTACCCTGAACGGCCACTGTGAACGCAACACCCAGAGACAAAAGCCTGAGCGACTGCCTCCCACTTGCCCTCCTTTGATATCCAGAGGATCTCCCCTCTCGGACTGGAGATCAGGCCTGCCATTACCTTGGCCCCTACCTGAGCCAAGTTTGCTTTTTCAGACATCTGTCCCCACAGCCCTGGCAAACACAGCCTCTAGGCTGGGTCCTCTGGAGCCATACCACAGGACCATGCCTGCTCTCTCCTGGGAAACTCTGTCCATTCCTTTGGCCACACACCTCCAGAATATGAGAAACCTCAAGGCCCCCGAGGACATACCATTACCGGGAGCCTCCCTGCACACACAGGGGCCTTCGGACACAAGCTGAGCTGCTACCTCCATGAAGGCATGCACACAGATGTCAACAGAGATAGAAGGTTGAGCCGGACAGGCCCTTAGGCCCTAATCTCAACTCTTGCTTTGTTTTCCAGGTGTCACTCCTCAGAGGCTTTGGTTCGAAGAACAGGATATGGGGCTTTCCTGAGGCACTGAACAGAACTTCTCTCGTCTCCACATGGGAAGCTTCCTTGTTGGAGCCGTGTCAAACACCTCAGGTTGGAGAATCCTGCAGAGTCCCTGAGCCACCTCCACATTCCAAGGTCTCCCAGGCCACCAAGCCACAGTAGGACTCATCTTCAGGAGAGTCCATTTCAACTCTCCCCTCTGGGTAGCTCACCCAGGAGCCCGCAGATTGAGCCTGCCTTGTCCTGACTAAAGAGTGGGAATATGAGGTGGCGTTCCCAGGCATCCATGCTTAGACACCTGCTCTCGAGTCTTTCCGTATGGGGCCTCCTGGAACCATCCAATAGCACTCGACTTTCGTGCAGAAGGAAACCTTGAGGTTTGGAGTAGTTCACAAATCCCATCGTAGGCAAACCTTCCTGGCCTCATGAGGCCCCCACACCATTCAGGAAGAGGCCATGCTGGACAAAAACTCTAGCCTGAGGCACGTCTCAGAGTTGAAATGACCTCAGTGCAGGAGATCTCGATTCAGCCTCTCAGAGTGGGCCTGCCGTGCCATCGGTCCCAAACCTCACGCTAGCTTGTGTTTCCAGACTTCCTTCCTCACACTCCTGGCAAACAAGCCCTCCGGACGAGGAACTCCAGAACCACAACCCAGCCCAGGGTCTGCCCAAGGGAAGAAAAACGTTTCCCTGTGGGGCTCTCTCCAGAAAACCCAGATGAGGATCAACCTGCTCGGGCCTCGACGGTACCCGAACTGGATAGGCTGCTCTGGGCACTCATGCTCTGTCTGACACAGCCTGAAGCCAGACGTCCAGACAGACAAGGAGACAGCTGGCCGCACACCCAGCACTTCGGACACGCCATGGTCTTATGCCGTCACCTCTTCCTAACCTTGGTTTTCAGATATCTGAACCTAGACATTATATCAATTCTCCACACAGCTGGGTATCGCAAGCACAACACAGAACTCCTCCTTCCCCGTGGCTGTAAAGCTTGCTCTTGGCATGGAGTCACACCTTCAGGGTGGGAGAAACCTTCCTGGTCCCTGATGCCACGCCCAAACTTGAGTGCTGCTTGGGCACAAATTCACACTCTGACCCTCAGCATGAGCCCCATGTCAAAGAAAGGCCTGTCAGGGCCTGGGCCAAGAGCCCGCATATGGGGCTTGCCAAGCCTCTATGCACCCAATCCTCACCAGTGTTTGAGTTTTCCAGTCGCCCCGCCCGTACCTGGGGCTCTGCTCTGGAATCCCTTTCTTGGAGAGACACATGAGCCAGACAACACGACTCCACCCTTCCCACAAAATGACCCCAAACTCTTGGGAGCTGGGACAAATCCCCAGAGAGGGATACTCGTCCACAGTCCCTGAGGCCACCCCTCCAATCCACGGCTATCTCGGACACAACATCCAGAGACAAAAGCCTGAAGGAACGCCTCCCACTCGCCCTAGTTTCAGAGGCCCAGGAGCTCCCTCTCGGGCTGTACATCCGGCCTGCCATACCCTAGGCGCCACTCATAAGCTGAGTTTGTGTTTTCAGACTTCTGTGCCCTCAGCCTGGACCCACACAACCGCCAGGCTAGGGCCTCTGGAGCCACAGCGAAAGATTGTGCCTGCCCTCTCCAAGGAAATTGTGCCCAATCCATTGACCACAACCCTACAGGTTAGGGAAAAGCTCCAAGGCACCTGAGGCCATCAATAGTGTAGGCCACCCTGGAATAAGAGGTGCTCTCTGACACCAGCGGAGCAACTATCTCCACTTAGACTCTCAGACAGTGTCCCCAGAGACAGAAGGTTGAAATGGACAGGCCCCCAGGCCTTATCTGAACCTTAGCTCTGGTTTCCATGTGTCCGTCCTCAGAGGTCTGTTTTCGTAGACCAGCACACGGGGCTTTTCTGAGGCACCAAACCAAACCTCTCTCGCCTCCACATGGGGAGCTTACTTACTGGGGATGTATCAAACCCTTCAGGTAGGAGAGTTCCGCAGGGCCACTGAACAACCAGCACATTCCAAGGTTTCCATGGACCCAAACGCACATTATGACGCATCCTCAGGAGAGGCCATTTCAACTCAGCCCCCTGGTTAGCGTGCCCCAGAGGCAGCAGATCAAACATATCTTGTGGCTAATGGCCAATGGGAATGCGAGGCATGCTGTACAGGGATCCATCCTTCGAACCGTGCTCTCCAGTCCTTCCGTATGGTATGTCCTGGAGCCATGCAACAGGACTCGAATGTCCCACAGAAGGAAACCTGGTGGTTTGGGGCAACCTCCAAACTCAGCGTGGGAAAACTTCCTTGGCCTCATGAGGCCCCCGCTTCATGAAGGTGCCATCATGGACACATACTCCAGCCTCAGCCAACGTCTGATCCTCAGCCTGACTTCAGATGCAGGAGATTTTGATTCAGCCTCTGCCTAGTGGGCCTGCTCTGCCCTTGGCTCCAATCCTCACTTTAGCTTGTGTTCCTAGACTTCCGTCCTCACACTCCTGGCCCACAAACCCTCCCTTCTGGGAATTCTGGGGCCACAATGAAGCACTCCGCCTGCCTCCCAGGAGAAAAACTTTGTCTATGGTGCTGCCCAGAAACCCCAAATGAGGATCAAACTGCTTGGCCCTCGGCAACACCCCAATTGCATAGGCTACCTTAAACACTGATGCTCTGTCGCAAATAGCCTGAGCCCAGACCTTCCAACAGACACCGACACAGCTGGCTGCACACCCAGCACATTGGAACCGCCACTGCCTTAGGCCACCATCCATTCCCAACCTGTGTTTTCAGTCATCAGAACCTAGACCTTATCTCCAATCCCTGCACAGGGGGGAACCTGATGCACAAGTCAGAACCCCTCCTTCCCCATGGCAAGAAACCTTGCTGCTGGCAGTGAGTCAAACCTTCAGTGTAGGAGAAAACGGCATGGCCCATGAGGCCACGCCCATGTGTGAGGGCCGCCTTGGGCACAAACACACATTGTGTCCCTCAGTACCTTATTCAAGTAACGCCTCTCAGTGATTGGACCAAGAGCCCGCATATGTGGCTTGCCATGCCCATAGGCACGCAGGACTAACTAGATGGTGTGTATTCCAGTTGAGGGAACCCACTGCTGTGCTCTAGAGTCCCTCTCCTGGGGGGTCCCCTGTGGCAGAAAACAGTACTCTTCCCTTCCCACAGAATGAACCCAAACACTTGGGAGCTTGGACAATCCCCCCGAGAGGAAGGCTCTTCCTCGGCCCCTGAAGCAACCCCTACCCTGAACGGCCACTGTGAACGCAACACCCAGAGACAAAAGCCTGAGCGACTGCCTCCCACTTGCCCTCCTTTGATATCCAGAGGATCTCCCCTCTCGGACTGGAGATCAGGCCTGCCATTACCTTGGCCCCTACCTGAGCCAAGTTTGCTTTTTCAGACATCTGTCCCCACAGCCCTGGCAAACACAGCCTCTAGGCTGGGTCCTCTGGAGCCATACCACAGGACCATGCCTGCTCTCTCCTGGGAAACTCTGTCCATTCCTTTGGCCACACACCTCCAGAATATGAGAAACCTCAAGGCCCCCGAGGACATACCATTACCGGGAGCCTCCCTGCACACACAGGGGCCTTCGGACACAAGCTGAGTTGCTACCTCCATGAAGGCATGCACACAGATGTCAACAGAGATAGAAGGTTGAGCCCGACAGGCCCTTAGGCCCTAATCTCAACTCTTGCTTTGTTTTCCAGGTGTCACTCCTCAGAGGCTTTGGTTCGAAGAACAGGATATGGGGCTTTCCTGAGGCACTGAACAGAACTTCTCTCGTCTCCACATGGGAAGCTTCCTTGTTGGAGCCGTGTCAAACACCTCAGGTTGGAGAATCCTGCAGAGTCCCTGAGCCACCTCCACATTCCAAGGTCTCCCAGGCCACCAAGCCTCAGTAGGACTCATCTTCAGGAGAGTCCATTTCAACTCTCCCCTCTGGGTAGCTCACCCAGGAGCCCGCAGATTGAGCCTGCCTTGTCCTGACTAAAGAGTGGGAATATGAGGTGGCGTTCCCAGGCATCCATGCTTAGACACCTGCTCTCGAGTCTTTCCGTATGGGGCCTCCTGGAACCATCCAATAGCACTCGACTTTCGTGCAGAAGGAAACCTTGAGGTTTGGAGTAGTTCACAAATCCCATCGTAGTCAAACCTTCCTGGCCTCATGAGGCCCCCACACCATTCAGGAAGAGGCCATGCTGGACAAAAACTCTAGCCTGAGGCACGTCTCAGAGTTGAAATGACCTCAGTGCAGGAGATCTCGATTCAGCCTCTCAGAGTGGGCCTGCCGTGCCATCGGTCCCAAACCTCACGCTAGCTTGTGTTTCCAGACTTCCTTCCTCACACTCCTGGCAAACAAGCCCTCCGGACGAGGAACTCCAGAACCACAACCCAGCCCAGGGTCTGCCCAAGGGAAGAAAAACGTTTCCCTGTGGGGCTCTCTCCAGAAAACCCAGATGAGGATCAACCTGCTCGGGCCTCGACGGTACCCGAACTGGATAGGCTGCTCTGGGCACTCATGCTCTGTCTGACACAGCCTGAAGCCAGACGTCCAGACAGACAAGGAGACAGCTGGCCGCACACCCAGCACTTCGGACACGCCATGGTCTTATGCCGTCACCTCTTCCTAACCTTGGTTTTCAGATATCTGAACCTAGACATTATATCAATTCTCCACACAGCTGGGTATCGCAAGCACAACACAGAACTCCTCCTTCCCCGTGGCTGTAAAGCTTGCTCTTGGCATGGAGTCACACCTTCAGGGTGGGAGAAACCTTCCTGGTCCCTGATGCCACGCCCAAACTTGAGTGCTGCTTGGGCACAAATTCACACTCTGACCCTCAGCATGAGCCCCATGTCAAAGAAAGGCCTGTCAGGGCCTGGGACAAGAGCCCGCATATGGGGCTTGCCAAGCCCCTATGCACCCAATCCTCACCAGTGTTTGAGTTTTCCAGTCGCCCCGCCCGTACCTGGGGCTCTGCTCTGGAATCCCTTTCTTGGAGAGACACATGAGCCAGACAACACTTTTCCACCCTTCCCACAAAATGACCCCAAACTCTTGGGAGCTGGGACAAATCCCCAGAGAGGGATACTCGTCCACAGTCCCTGAGGCCACCCCTCCAATCCACGGCTATCTCGGACACAACATCCAGAGACAAAAGCCTGAAGGAACGCCTCCCACTCGCCCTAGTTTCAGAGGCCCAGGAGCTCCCTCTCGGGCTGTACATCCGGCCTGCCATACCCTAGGCGCCACTCATAAGCTGAGTTTGTGTTTTCAGACTTCTGTGCCCTCAGCCTGGACCCACACAACCGCCAGGCTAGGGCCTCTGGAGCCACAGCGAAAGATTGTGCCTGCCCTCTCCAAGGAAATTGTGCCCAATCCATTGACCACAACCCTACAGGTTAGGGAATAGCTCCAAGGCCCCTGAGGCCATCAATAGTGTAGGCCACCCTGGACTAAGAGGGGCTCTCTGACACCAGCGGAGCAACTATCTCCACTTACACTCTCAGACAGTGTCCCCAGAGACAGAAGGTTGAAATGGACAGGCCCCCAGGCCCTAATCTGAACCTTAGCTCTGGTTTCCATGTGTCCGTCCTCAGAGGTCTGTTTTCGTAGACCAGCACACGGGGCTTTTCTGAGGCACCAAACCAAACCTCTCTCGCCTCCACATGGGGAGCTTACTTACTGGGGATGTATCAAACCCTTCAGGTAGGAGAGTTCCGCAGGGCCACTGAACAACCAGCACATTCCAAGGTTTCCATGGACCCAAACGCACATTATGACGCATCCTCAGGAGAGGCCATTTCAACTCAGCCCCCTGGTTAGCGTGCCCCCGAGGCAGCAGATCAAACATATCTTGTGGCTAATGGCCAATGGGAATGCGAGGCATGCTGTACAGGGATCCATCCTTCGAACCGTGCTCTCCAGTCCTTCCGTATGGTATGTCCTGGAGCCATGCAACAGGACTCGAATGTCCCACAGAAGGAAACCTGGTGGTTTGGGGCAACCTCCAAACTCAGCGTGGGAAAACTTCCTTGGCCTCATGAGGCCCCCGCTTCATGAAGGTGCCATCATGGACACATACTCCAGCCTCAGCCAACGTCTGATCCTCAGCCTGACTTCAGATGCAGGAGATTTTGATTCAGCCTCTGCCTAGTGGGCCTGCTCTGCCCTTGGCTCCAATCCTCACTTTAGCTTGTGTTCCTAGACTTCCGTCCTCACACTCCTGGCCCACAAACCCTCCCTTCTGGGAATTCTGGGGCCACAATGAAGCACTCCGCCTGCCTCCCAGGAAAAAACTTTGTCTATGGTGCTGCCCAGAAACCCCAAATGAGGATCAAACTGCTTGGCCCTCGGCAACACCCCAATTGCATAGGCTACCTTAAACACTGATGCTCTGTCGCAAATAGCCTGAGCCCAGACCTTCCAACAGACACCGACACAGCTGGCTGCACACCCAGCACATTGGACCCGCCACTGCCTTAGGCCACCATCCATTCCCAACCTGGGTTTTCAGTCATCAGAACCTAGACCTTATCTCCAATCCCTGCACAGGGGGGAACCTGATGCACAAGTCAGAACCCCTCCTTCCCCATGGCAAGAAACCTTGCTGCTGGCAGTGAGTCAAACCTTCAGTGTAGGAGAAAACGGCATGGCCCATGAGGCCACGCCCATGTGTGAGGGCCGCCTTGGGCACAAACACACATTGTGTCCCTCAGTACCTTATTCAAGTAACGCCTCTCAGTGATTGGACCAAGAGCCCGCATATGTGGCTTGCCATGCCCATAGGCACGCAGGACTAACTAGATGGTGTGTATTCCAGTTGAGGGAACCCACTGCTGTGCTCTAGAGTCCCTCTCCTGGGGGGTCCCCTGTGGCAGAAAACAGTACTCTTCCCTTCCCACAGAATGAACCCAAACACTTGGGAGCTTGGACAATCCCCCCGAGAGGAAGGCTCTTCCTCGGCCCCTGAAGCAACCCCTACCCTGAACGGCCACTGTGAACGCAACACCCAGAGACAAAAGCCTGAGCGACTGCCTCCCACTTGCCCTCCTTTGATATCCAGAGGATCTCCCCTCTCGGACTGGAGATCAGGCCTGCCATTACCTTGGCCCCTACCTGAGCCAAGTTTGCTTTTTCAGACATCTGTCCCCACAGCCCTGGCAAACACAGCCTCTAGGCTGGGTCCTCTGGAGCCATACCACAGGACCATGCCTGCTCTCTCCTGGGAAACTCTGTCCATTCCTTTGGCCACACACCTCCAGAATATGAGAAACCTCAAGGCCCCCGAGGACATACCATTACCGGGAGCCTCCCTGCACACACAGGGGCCTTCGGACACAAGCTGAGCTGCTACCTCCATGAAGGCATGCACACAGATGTCAACAGAGATAGAAGGTTGAGCCGGACAGGCCCTTAGGCCCTAATCTCAACTCTTGCTTTGTTTTCCAGGTGTCACTCCTCAGAGGCTTTGGTTCGAAGAACAGGATATGGGGCTTTCCTGAGGCACTGAACAGAACTTCTCTCGTCTCCACATGGGAAGCTTCCTTGTTGGAGCCGTGTCAAACACCTCAGGTTGGAGAATCCTGCAGAGTCCCTGAGCCACCTCCACATTCCAAGGTCTCCCAGGCCACCAAGCCACAGTAGGACTCATCTTCAGGAGAGTCCATTTCAACTCTCCCCTCTGGGTAGCTCACCCAGGAGCCCGCAGATTGAGCCTGCCTTGTCCTGACTAAAGAGTGGGAATATGAGGTGGCGTTCCCAGGCATCCATGCTTAGACACCTGCTCTCGAGTCTTTCCGTATGGGGCCTCCTGGAACCATCCAATAGCACTCGACTTTCGTGCAGAAGGAAACCTTGAGGTTTGGAGTAGTTCACAAATCCCATCGTAGGCAAACCTTCCTGGCCTCATGAGGCCCCCACACCATTCAGGAAGAGGCCATGCTGGACAAAAACTCTAGCCTGAGGCACGTCTCAGAGTTGAAATGACCTCAGTGCAGGAGATCTCGATTCAGCCTCTCAGAGTGGGCCTGCCGTGCCATCGGTCCCAAACCTCACGCTAGCTTGTGTTTCCAGACTTCCTTCCTCACACTCCTGGCAAACAAGCCCTCCGGACGAGGAACTCCAGAACCACAACCCAGCCCAGGGTCTGCCCAAGGGAAGAAAAACGTTTCCCTGTGGGGCTCTCTCCAGAAAACCCAGATGAGGATCAACCTGCTCGGGCCTCGACGGTACCCGAACTGGATAGGCTGCTCTGGGCACTCATGCTCTGTCTGACACAGCCTGAAGCCAGACGTCCAGACAGACAAGGAGACAGCTGGCCGCACACCCAGCACTTCGGACACGCCATGGTCTTATGCCGTCACCTCTTCCTAACCTTGGTTTTCAGATATCTGAACCTAGACATTATATCAATTCTCCACACAGCTGGGTATCGCAAGCACAACACAGAACTCCTCCTTCCCCGTGGCTGTAAAGCTTGCTCTTGGCATGGAGTCACACCTTCAGGGTGGGAGAAACCTTCCTGGTCCCTGATGGCACGCCCAAACTTGAGTGCTGCTTGGGCACAAATTCACACTCTGACCCTCAGCATGAGCCCCATGTCAAAGAAAGGCCTGTCAGGGCCTGGGCCAAGAGCCCGCATATGGGGCTTGCCAAGCCCCTATGCACCCAATCCTCACCAGTGTTTGAGTTTTCCAGTCGCCCCGCCCGTACCTGGGGCTCTGCTCTGGAATCCCTTTCTTGGAGAGACACATGAGCCAGACAACACTTTTCCACCCTTCCCACAAAATGACCCCAAACTCTTGGGAGCTGGGACAAATCCCCAGAGAGGGATACTCGTCCACAGTCCCTGAGGCCACCCCTCCAATCCACGGCTATCTCGGACACAACATCCAGAGACAAAAGCCTGAAGGAACGCCTCCCACTCGCCCTAGTTTCAGAGGCCCAGGAGCTCCCTCTCGGGCTGTACATCCGGCCTGCCATACCCTAGGCGCCACTCATAAGCTGAGTTTGTGTTTTCAGACTTCTGTGCCCTCAGCCTGGACCCACACAACCGCCAGGCTAGGGCCTCTGGAGCCACAGCGAAAGATTGTGCCTGCCCTCTCCAAGGAAATTGTGCCCAATCCATTGACCACAACCCTACAGGTTAGGGAATAGCTCCAAGGCCCCTGAGGCCATCAATAGTGTAGGCCACCCTGGACTAAGAGGGGCTCTCTGACACCAGCGGAGCAACTATCTCCACTTAGACTCTCAGACAGTGTCCCCAGAGACAGAAGGTTGAAATGGACAGGCCCCCAGGCCCTAATCTGAACCTTAGCTCTGGTTTCCATGTGTCCGTCCTCAGAGGTCTGTTTTCGTAGACCAGCACACGGGGCTTTTCTGAGGCACCAAACCAAACCTCTCTCGCCTCCACATGGGGAGCTTACTTACTGGGGATGTATCAAACCCTTCAGGTAGGAGAGTTCCGCAGGGCCACTGAACAACCAGCACATTCCAAGGTTTCCATGGACCCAAACGCACATTATGACGCATCCTCAGGAGAGGCCATTTCAACTCAGCCCCCTGGTTAGCGTGCCCCCGAGGCAGCAGATCAAACATATCTTGTGGCTAATGGCCAATGGGAATGCGAGGCATGCTGTACAGGGATCCATCCTTCGAACCGTGCTCTCCAGTCCTTCCGTATGGTATGTCCTGGAGCCATGCAACAGGACTCGAATGTCCCACAGAAGGAAACCTGGTGGTTTGGGGCAACCTCCAAACTCAGCGTGGGAAAACTTCCTTGGCCTCATGAGGCCCCCGCTTCATGAAGGTGCCATCATGGACACATACTCCAGCCTCAGCCAACGTCTGATCCTCAGCCTGACTTCAGATGCAGGAGATTTTGATTCAGCCTCTGCCTAGTGGGCCTGCTCTGCCCTTGGCTCCAATCCTCACTTTAGCTTGTGTTCCTAGACTTCCGTCCTCACACTCCTGGCCCACAAACCCTCCCTTCTGGGAATTCTGGGGCCACAATGAAGCACTCCGCCTGCCTCCCAGGAGAAAAACTTTGTCTATGGTGCTGCCCAGAAACCCCAAATGAGGATCAAACTGCTTGGCCCTCGGCAACACCCCAATTGCATAGGCTACCTTAAACACTGATGCTCTGTCGCAAATAGCCTGAGCCCAGACCTTCCAACAGACACCGACACAGCTGGCTGCACACCCAGCACATTGGAACCGCCACTGCCTTAGGCCACCATCCATTCCCAACCTGGGTTTTCAGTCATCAGAACCTAGACCTTATCTCCAATCCCTGCACAGGGGGGAACCTGATGCACAAGTCAGAACCCCTCCTTCCCCATGGCAAGAAACCTTGCTGCTGGCAGTGAGTCAAACCTTCAGTGTAGGAGAAAACGGCATGGCCCATGAGGCCACGCCCATGTGTGAGGGCCGCCTTGGGCACAAACACACATTGTGTCCCTCAGTACCTTATTCAAGTAACGCCTCTCAGTGATTGGACCAAGAGCCCGCATATGTGGCTTGCCATGCCCATAGGCACGCAGGACTAACTAGATGGTGTGTATTCCAGTTGAGGGAACCCACTGCTGTGCTCTAGAGTCCCTCTCCTGGGGGGTCCCCTGTGGCAGAAAACAGTACTCTTCCCTTCCCACAGAATGAACCCAAACACTTGGGAGCTTGGACAATCCCCCCGAGAGGAAGGCTCTTCCTCGGCCCCTGAAGCAACCCCTACCCTGAACGGCCACTGTGAACGCAACACCCAGAGACAAAAGCCTGAGCGACTGCCTCCCACTTGCCCTCCTTTGATATCCAGAGGATCTCCCCTCTCGGACTGGAGATCAGGCCTGCCATTACCTTGGCCCCTACCTGAGCCAAGTTTGCTTTTTCAGACATCTGTCCCCACAGCCCTGGCAAACACAGCCTCTAGGCTGGGTCCTCTGGAGCCATACCACAGGACCATGCCTGCTCTCTCCTGGGAAACTCTGTCCATTCCTTTGGCCACACACCTCCAGAATATGAGAAACCTCAAGGCCCCCGAGGACATACCATTACCGGGAGCCTCCCTGCACACACAGGGGCCTTCGGACACAAGCTGAGCTGCTACCTCCATGAAGGCATGCACACAGATGTCAACAGAGATAGAAGGTTGAGCCGGACAGGCCCTTAGGCCCTAATCTCAACTCTTGCTTTGTTTTCCAGGTGTCACTCCTCAGAGGCTTTGGTTCGAAGAACAGGATATGGGGCTTTCCTGAGGCACTGAACAGAACTTCTCTCGTCTCCACATGGGAAGCTTCCTTGTTGGAGCCGTGTCAAACACCTCAGGTTGGAGAATCCTGCAGAGTCCCTGAGCCACCTCCACATTCCAAGGTCTCCCAGGCCACCAAGCCACAGTAGGACTCATCTTCAGGAGAGTCCATTTCAACTCTCCCCTCTGGGTAGCTCACCCAGGAGCCCGCAGATTGAGCCTGCCTTGTCCTGACTAAAGAGTGGGAATATGAGGTGGCGTTCCCAGGCATCCATGCTTAGACACCTGCTCTCGAGTCTTTCCGTATGGGGCCTCCTGGAACCATCCAATAGCACTCGACTTTCGTGCAGAAGGAAACCTTGAGGTTTGGAGTAGTTCACAAATCCCATCGTAGGCAAACCTTCCTGGCCTCATGAGGCCCCCACACCATTCAGGAAGAGGCCATGCTGGACAAAAACTCTAGCCTGAGGCACGTCTCAGAGTTGAAATGACCTCAGTGCAGGAGATCTCGATTCAGCCTCTCAGAGTGGGCCTGCCGTGCCATCGGTCCCAAACCTCACGCTAGCTTGTGTTTCCAGACTTCCTTCCTCACACTCCTGGCAAACAAGCCCTCCGGACGAGGAACTCCAGAACCACAACCCAGCCCAGGGTCTGCCCAAGGGAAGAAAAACGTTTCCCTGTGGGGCTCTCTCCAGAAAACCCAGATGAGGATCAACCTGCTCGGGCCTCGACGGTACCCGAACTGGATAGGCTGCTCTGGGCACTCATGCTCTGTCTGACACAGCCTGAAGCCAGACGTCCAGACAGACAAGGAGACAGCTGGCCGCACACCCAGCACTTCGGACACGCCATGGTCTTATGCCGTCACCTCTTCCTAACCTTGGTTTTCAGATATCTGAACCTAGACATTATATCAATTCTCCACACAGCTGGGTATCGCAAGCACAACACAGAACTCCTCCTTCCCCGTGGCTGTAAAGCTTGCTCTTGGCATGGAGTCACACCTTCAGGGTGGGAGAAACCTTCCTGGTCCCTGATGCCACGCCCAAACTTGAGTGCTGCTTGGGCACAAATTCACACTCTGACCCTCAGCATGAGCCCCATGTCAAAGAAAGGCCTGTCAGGGCCTGGGCCAAGAGCCCGCATATGGGGCTTGCCAAGCCCCTATGCACCCAATCCTCACCAGTGTTTGAGTTTTCCAGTCGCCCCGCCCGTACCTGGGGCTCTGCTCTGGAATCCCTTTCTTGGAGAGACACATGAGCCAGACAACACGACTCCACCCTTCCCACAAAATGACCCCAAACTCTTGGGAGCTGGGACAAATCCCCAGAGAGCGATACTCGTCCACAGTCCCTGAGGCCACCCCTCCAATCCACGGCTATCTCGGACACAACATCCAGAGACAAAAGCCTGAAGGAACGCCTCCCACTCGCCCTAGTTTCAGAGGCCCAGGAGCTCCCTCTCGGGCTGTACATCCGGCCTGCCATACCCTAGGCGCCACTCATAAGCTGAGTTTGTGTTTTCAGACTTCTGTGCCCTCAGCCTGGACCCACACAACCGCCAGGCTAGGGCCTCTGGAGCCACAGCGAAAGATTGTGCCTGCCCTCTCCAAGGAAATTGTGCCCAATCCATTGACCACAACCCTACAGGTTAGGGAAAAGCTCCAAGGCCCCTGAGGCCATCAATAGTGTAGGCCACCCTGGACTAAGAGGGGCTCTCTGACACCAGCGGAGCAACTATCTCCACTTACACTCTCAGACAGTGTCCCCAGAGACAGAAGGTTGAAATGGACAGGCCCCCAGGCCCTAATCTGAACCTTAGCTCTGGTTTCCATGTGTCCGTCCTCAGAGGTCTGTTTTCGTAGACCAGCACACGGGGCTTTTCTGAGGCACCAAACCAAACCTCTCTCGCCTCCACATGGGGAGCTTACTTACTGGGGATGTATCAAACCCTTCAGGTAGGAGAGTTCCGCAGGGCCACTGAACAACCAGCACATTCCAAGGTTTCCATTGACCCAAACGCACATTATGACGCATCCTCAGGAGAGGCCATTTCAACTCAGCCCCCTGGTTAGCGTGCCCCCGAGGCAGCAGATCAAACATATCTTGTGGCTAATGGCCAATGGGAATGCGAGGCATGCTGTACAGGGATCCATCCTTCGAACCGTGCTCTCCAGTCCTTCCGTATGGTATGTCCTGGAGCCATGCAACAGGACTCGAATGTCCCACAGAAGGAAACCTGGTGGTTTGGGGCAACCTCCAAACTCAGCGTGGGAAAACTTCCTTGGCCTCATGAGGCCCCCGCTTCATGAAGGTGCCATCATGGACACATACTCCAGCCTCAGCCAACGTCTGATCCTCAGCCTGACTTCAGATGCAGGAGATTTTGATTCAGCCTCTGCCTAGTGGGCCTGCTCTGCCCTTGGCTCCAATCCTCACTTTAGCTTGTGTTCCTAGACTTCCGTCCTCACACTCCTGGCCCACAAACCCTCCCTTCTGGGAATTCTGGGGCCACAATGAAGCACTCCGCCTGCCTCCCAGGAGAAAAACTTTGTCTATGGTGCTGCCCAGAAACCCCAAATGAGGATCAAACTGCTTGGCCCTCGGCAACACCCCAATTGCATAGGCTACCTTAAACACTGATGCTCTGTCGCAAATAGCCTGAGCCCAGACCTTCCAACAGACACCGACACAGCTGGCTGCACACCCAGCACATTGGAACCGCCACTGCCTTAGGCCACCATCCATTCCCAACCTGGGTTTTCAGTCATCAGAACCTAGACCTTATCTCCAATCCCTGCACAGGGGGGAACCTGATGCACAAGTCAGAACCCCTCCTTCCCCATGGCAAGAAACCTTGCTGCTGGCAGTGAGTCAAACCTTCAGTGTAGGAGAAAACGGCATGGCCCATGAGGCCACGCCCATGTGTGAGGGCCGCCTTGGGCACAAACACACATTGTGTCCCTCAGTACCTTATTCAAGTAACGCCTCTCAGTGATTGGACCAAGAGCCCGCATATGTGGCTTGCCATGCCCATAGGCACGCAGGACTAACTAGATGGTGTGTATTCCAGTTGAGGGAACCCACTGCTGTGCTCTAGAGTCCCTCTCCTGGGGGGTCCCCTGTGGCAGAAAACAGTACTCTTCCCTTCCCACAGAATGAACCCAAACACTTGGGAGCTTGGACAATCCCCCCGAGAGGAAGGCTCTTCCTCGGCCCCTGAAGCAACCCCTACCCTGAACGGCCACTGTGAACGCAACACCCAGAGACAAAAGCCTGAGCGACTGCCTCCCACTTGCCCTCCTTTGATATCCAGAGGATCTCCCCTCTCGGACTGGAGATCAGGCCTGCCATTACCTTGGCCCCTACCTGAGCCAAGTTTGCTTTTTCAGACATCTGTCCCCACAGCCCTGGCAAACACAGCCTCTAGGCTGGGTCCTCTGGAGCCATACCACAGGACCATGCCTGCTCTCTCCTGGGAAACTCTGTCCATTCCTTTGGCCACACACCTCCAGAATATGAGAAACCTCAAGGCCCCCGAGGACATACCATTACCGGGAGCCTCCCTGCACACACAGGGGCCTTCGGACACAAGCTGAGCTGCTACCTCCATGAAGGCATGCACACAGATGTCAACAGAGATAGAAGGTTGAGCCGGACAGGCCCTTAGGCCCTAATCTCAACTCTTGCTTTGTTTTCCAGGTGTCACTCCTCAGAGGCTTTGGTTCGAAGAACAGGATATGGGGCTTTCCTGAGGCACTGAACAGAACTTCTCTCGTCTCCACATGGGAAGCTTCCTTGTTGGAGCCGTGTCAAACACCTCAGGTTGGAGAATCCTGCAGAGTCCCTGAGCCACCTCCACATTCCAAGGTCTCCCAGGCCACCAAGCCACAGTAGGACTCATCTTCAGGAGAGTCCATTTCAACTCTCCCCTCTGGGTAGCTCACCCAGGAGCCCGCAGATTGAGCCTGCCTTGTCCTGACTAAAGAGTGGGAATATGAGGTGGCGTTCCCAGGCATCCATGCTTAGACACCTGCTCTCGAGTCTTTCCGTATGGGGCCTCCTGGAACCATCCAATAGCACTCGACTTTCGTGCAGAAGGAAACCTTGAGGTTTGGAGTAGTTCACAAATCCCATCGTAGGCAAACCTTCCTGGCCTCATGAGGCCCCCACACCATTCAGGAAGAGGCCATGCTGGACAAAAACTCTAGCCTGAGGCACGTCTCAGAGTTGAAATGACCTCAGTGCAGGAGATCTCGATTCAGCCTCTCAGAGTGGGCCTGCCGTGCCATCGGTCCCAAACCTCACGCTAGCTTGTGTTTTCAGACTTCCTTCCTCACACTCCTGGCAAACAAGCCCTCCGGACTAGGAACTCCAGAACCACAACCCAGCCCAGGGTCTGCCCAAGGGAAGAAAAACGTTTCCCTGTGGGGCTCTCTCCAGAAAACCCAGATGAGGATCAACCTGCTCGGGCCTCGACGGTACCCGAACTGGATAGGCTGCTCTGGGCACTCATGCTCTGTCTGACACAGCCTGAAGCCAGACGTCCAGACAGACAAGGAGACAGCTGGCCGCACACCCAGCACTTCGGACACGCCATGGTCTTATGCCGTCACCTCTTCCTAACCTTGGTTTTCAGATATCTGAACCTAGACATTATATCAATTCTCCACACAGCTGGGTATCGCAAGCACAACACAGAACTCCTCCTTCCCCGTGGCTGTAAAGCTTGCTCTTGGCATGGAGTCACACCTTCAGGGTGGGAGAAACCTTCCTGGTCCCTGATGCCACGCCCAAACTTGAGTGCTGCTTGGGCACAAATTCACACTCTGACCCTCAGCATGAGCCCCATGTCAAAGAAAGGCCTGTCAGGGCCTGGGCCAAGAGCCCGCATATGGGGCTTGCCAAGCCCCTATGCACCCAATCCTCACCAGTGTTTGAGTTTTCCAGTCGCCCCGCCCGTACCTGGGGCTCTGCTCTGGAATCCCTTTCTTGGAGAGACACATGAGCCAGACAACACGACTCCACCCTTCCCACAAAATGACCCCAAACTCTTGGGAGCTGGGACAAATCCCCAGAGAGCGATACTCGTCCACAGTCCCTGAGGCCACCCCTCCAATCCACGGCTATCTCGGACACAACATCCAGAGACAAAAGCCTGAAGGAACGCCTCCCACTCGCCCTAGTTTCAGAGGCCCAGGAGCTCCCTCTCGGGCTGTACATCCGGCCTGCCATACCCTAGGCGCCACTCATAAGCTGAGTTTGTGTTTTCAGACTTCTGTGCCCTCAGCCTGGACCCACACAACCGCCAGGCTAGGGCCTCTGGAGCCACAGCGAAAGATTGTGCCTGCCCTCTCCAAGGAAATTGTGCCCAATCCATTGACCACAACCCTACAGGTTAGGGAAAAGCTCCAAGGCCCCTGAGGCCATCAATAGTGTAGGCCACCCTGGACTAAGAGGGGCTCTCTGACACCAGCGGAGCAACTATCTCCACTTACACTCTCAGACAGTGTCCCCAGAGACAGAAGGTTGAAATGGACAGGCCCCCAGGCCCTAATCTGAACCTTAGCTCTGGTTTCCATGTGTCCGTCCTCAGAGGTCTGTTTTCGTAGACCAGCACACGGGGCTTTTCTGAGGCACCAAACCAAACCTCTCTCGCCTCCACATGGGGAGCTTACTTACTGGGGATGTATCAAACCCTTCAGGTAGGAGAGTTCCGCAGGGCCACTGAACAACCAGCACATTCCAAGGTTTCCATGGACCCAAACGCACATTATGACGCATCCTCAGGAGAGGCCATTTCAACTCAGCCCCCTGGTTAGCGTGCCCCAGAGGCAGCAGATCAAACATATCTTGTGGCTAATGGCCAATGGGAATGCGAGGCATGCTGTACAGGGATCCATCCTTCGAACCGTGCTCTCCAGTCCTTCCGTATGGTATGTCCTGGAGCCATGCAACAGGACTCGAATGTCCCACAGAAGGAAACCTGGTGGTTTGGGGCAACCTCCAAACTCAGCGTGGGAAAACTTCCTTGGCCTCATGAGGCCCCCGCTTCATGAAGGTGCCATCATGGACACATACTCCAGCCTCAGCCAACGTCTGATCCTCAGCCTGACTTCAGATGCAGGAGATTTTGATTCAGCCTCTGCCTAGTGGGCCTGCTCTGCCCTTGGCTCCAATCCTCACTTTAGCTTGTGTTCCTAGACTTCCGTCCTCACACTCCTGGCCCACAAACCCTCCCTTCTGGGAATTCTGGGGCCACAATGAAGCACTCCGCCTGCCTCCCAGGAGAAAAACTTTGTCTATGGTGCTGCCCAGAAACCCCAAATGAGGATCAAACTGCTTGGCCCTCGGCAACACCCCAATTGCATAGGCTACCTTAAACACTGATGCTCTGTCGCAAATAGCCTGAGCCCAGACCTTCCAACAGACACCGACACAGCTGGCTGCACACCCAGCACATTGGAACCGCCACTGCCTTAGGCCACCATCCATTCCCAACCTGGGTTTTCAGTCATCAGAACCTAGACCTTATCTCCAATCCCTGCACAGGGGGGAACCTGATGCACAAGTCAGAACCCCTCCTTCCCCATGGCAAGAAACCTTGCTGCTGGCAGTGAGTCAAACCTTCAGTGTAGGAGAAAACGGCATGGCCCATGAGGCCACGCCCATGTGTGAGGGCCGCCTTGGGCACAAACACACATTGTGTCCCTCAGTACCTTATTCAAGTAACGCCTCTCAGTGATTGGACCAAGAGCCCGCATATGTGGCTTGCCATGCCCATAGGCACGCAGGACTAACTAGATGGTGTGTATTCCAGTTGAGGGAACCCACTGCTGTGCTCTAGAGTCCCTCTCCTGGGGGGTCCCCTGTGGCAGAAAACAGTACTCTTCCCTTCCCACAGAATGAACCCAAACACTTGGGAGCTTGGACAATCCCCCCGAGAGGAAGGCTCTTCCTCGGCCCCTGAAGCATCCCCTACCCTGAACGGCCACTGTGAACGCAACACCCAGAGACAAAAGCCTGAGCGACTGCCTCCCACTTGCCCTCCTTTGATATCCAGAGGATCTCCCCTCTCGGACTGGAGATCAGGCCTGCCATTACCTTGGCCCCTACCTGAGCCAAGTTTGCTTTTTCAGACATCTGTCCCCACAGCCCTGGCAAACACAGCCTCTAGGCTGGGTCCTCTGGAGCCATACCACAGGACCATGCCTGCTCTCTCCTGGGAAACTCTGTCCATTCCTTTGGCCACACACCTCCAGAATATGAGAAACCTCAAGGCCCCCGAGGACATACCATTACCGGGAGCCTCCCTGCACACACAGGGGCCTTCGGACACAAGCTGAGCTGCTACCTCCATGAAGGCATGCACACAGATGTCAACAGAGATAGAAGGTTGAGCCGGACAGGCCCTTAGGCCCTAATCTCAACTCTTGCTTTGTTTTCCAGGTGTCACTCCTCAGAGGCTTTGGTTCGAAGAACAGGATATGGGGCTTTCCTGAGGCACTGAACAGAACTTCTCTCGTCTCCACATGGGAAGCTTCCTTGTTGGAGCCGTGTCAAACACCTCAGGTTGGAGAATCCTGCAGAGTCCCTGAGCCACCTCCACATTCCAAGGTCTCCCAGGCCACCAAGCCACAGTAGGACTCATCTTCAGGAGAGTCCATTTCAACTATCCCCTCTGGGTAGCTCACCCAGGAGCCCGCAGATTGAGCCTGCCTTGTCCTGACTAAAGAGTGGGAATATGAGGTGGCGTTCCCAGGCATCCATGCTTAGACACCTGCTCTCGAGTCTTTCCGTATGGGGCCTCCTGGAACCATCCAATAGCACTCGACTTTCGTGCAGAAGGAAACCTTGAGGTTTGGAGTAGTTCACAAATCCCATCGTAGGCAAACCTTCCTGGCCTCATGAGGCCCCCACACCATTCAGGAAGAGGCCATGCTGGACAAAAACTCTAGCCTGAGGCACGTCTCAGAGTTGAAATGACCTCAGTGCAGGAGATCTCGATTCAGCCTCTCAGAGTGGGCCTGCCGTGCCATCGGTCCCAAACCTCACGCTAGCTTGTGTTTTCAGACTTCCTTCCTCACACTCCTGGCAAACAAGCCCTCCGGACTAGGAACTCCAGAACCACAACCCAGCCCAGGGTCTGCCCAAGGGAAGAAAAACGTTTCCCTGTGGGGCTCTCTCCAGAAAACCCAGATGAGGATCAACCTGCTCGGGCCTCGACGGTACCCGAACTGGATAGGCTGCTCTGGGCACTCATGCTCTGTCTGACACAGCCTGAAGCCAGACGTCCAGACAGACAAGGAGACAGCTGGCCGCACACCCAGCACTTCGGACACGCCATGGTCTTATGCCGTCACCTCTTCCTAACCTTGGTTTTCAGATATCTGAACCTAGACATTATATCAATTCTCCACACAGCTGGGTATCGCAAGCACAACACAGAACTCCTCCTTCCCCGTGGCTGTAAAGCTTGCTCTTGGCATGGAGTCACACCTTCAGGGTGGGAGAAACCTTCCTGGTCCCTGATGCCACGCCCAAACTTGAGTGCTGCTTGGGCACAAATTCACACTCTGACCCTCAGCATGAGCCCCATGTCAAAGAAAGGCCTGTCAGGGCCTGGGCCAAGAGCCCGCATATGGGGCTTGCCAAGCCCCTATGCACCCAATCCTCACCAGTGTTTGAGTTTTCCAGTCGCCCCGCCCGTACCTGGGGCTCTGCTCTGGAATCCCTTTCTTGGAGAGACACATGAGCCAGACAACACGACTCCACCCTTCCCACAAAATGACCCCAAACTCTTGGGAGCTGGGACAAATCCCCAGAGAGCGATACTCGTCCACAGTCCCTGAGGCCACCCCTCCAATCCACGGCTATCTCGGACACAACATCCAGAGACAAAAGCCTGAAGGAACGCCTCCCACTCGCCCTAGTTTCAGAGGCCCAGGAGCTCCCTCTCGGGCTGTACATCCGGCCTGCCATACCCTAGGCGCCACTCATAAGCTGAGTTTGTGTTTTCAGACTTCTGTGCCCTCAGCCTGGACCCACACAACCGCCAGGCTAGGGCCTCTGGAGCCACAGCGAAAGATTGTGCCTGCCCTCTCCAAGGAAATTGTGCCCAATCCATTGACCACAACCCTACAGGTTAGGGAAAAGCTCCAAGGCCCCTGAGGCCATCAATAGTGTAGGCCACCCTGGACTAAGAGGGGCTCTCTGACACCAGCGGAGCAACTATCTCCACTTAGACTCTCAGACAGTGTCCCCAGAGACAGAAGGTTGAAATGGACAGGCCCCCAGGCCCTAATCTGAACCTTAGCTCTGGTTTCCATGTGTCCGTCCTCAGAGGTCTGTTTTCGTAGACCAGCACACGGGGCTTTTCTGAGGCACCAAACCAAACCTCTCTCGCCTCCACATGGGGAGCTTACTTACTGGGGATGTATCAAACCCTTCAGGTAGGAGAGTTCCGCAGGGCCACTGAACAACCAGCACATTCCAAGGTTTCCATGGACCCAAACGCACATTATGACGCATCCTCAGGAGAGGCCATTTCAACTCAGCCCCCTGGTTAGCGTGCCCAGAGGCAGCAGATCAAACATATCTTGTGGCTAATGGCTAATGGGAATGCGAGGCATGCTGTACAGGGATCCATCCTTCGAACCGTGCTCTCCAGTCCTTCCGTATGGTATGTCCTGGAGCCATGCAACAGGACTCGAATGTCCCACAGAAGGAAACCTGGTGGTTTGGGGCAACCTCCAAACTCAGCGTGGGAAAACTTCCTTGGCCTCATGAGGCCCCCGCTTCATGAAGGTGCCATCATGGACACATACTCCAGCCTCAGCCAACGTCTGATCCTCAGCCTGACTTCAGATGCAGGAGATTTTGATTCAGCCTCTGCCTAGTGGGCCTGCTCTGCCCTTGGCTCCAATCCTCACTTTAGCTTGTGTTCCTAGACTTCCGTCCTCACACTCCTGGCCCACAAACCCTCCCTTCTGGGAATTCTGGGGCCACAATGAAGCACTCCGCCTGCCTCCCAGGAGAAAAACTTTGTCTATGGTGCTGCCCAGAAACCCCAAATGAGGATCAAACTGCTTGGCCCTCGGCAACACCCCAATTGCATAGGCTACCTTAAACACTGATGCTCTGTCGCAAATAGCCTGAGCCCAGACCTTCCAACAGACACCGACACAGCTGGCTGCACACCCAGCACATTGGAACCGCCACTGCCTTAGGCCACCATCCATTCCCAACCTGGGTTTTCAGTCATCAGAACCTAGACCTTATCTCCAATCCCTGCACAGGGGGGAACCTGATGCACAAGTCAGAACCCCTCCTTCCCCATGGCAAGAAACCTTGCTGCTGGCAGTGAGTCAAACCTTCAGTGTAGGAGAAAACGGCATGGCCCATGAGGCCACGCCCATGTGTGAGGGCCGCCTTGGGCACAAACACACATTGTGTCCCTCAGTACCTTATTCAAGTAACGCCTCTCAGTGATTGGACCAAGAGCCCGCATATGTGGCTTGCCATGCCCATAGGCACGCAGGACTAACTAGATGGTGTGTATTCCAGTTGAGGGAACCCACTGCTGTGCTCTAGAGTCCCTCTCCTGGGGGGTCCCCTGTGGCAGAAAACAGTACTCTTCCCTTCCCACAGAATGAACCCAAACACTTGGGAGCTTGGACAATCCCCCCGAGAGGAAGGCTCTTCCTCGGCCCCTGAAGCAACCCCTACCCTGAACGGCCACTGTGAACGCAACACCCAGAGACAAAAGCCTGAGCGACTGCCTCCCACTTGCCCTCCTTTGATATCCAGAGGATCTCCCCTCTCGGACTGGAGATCAGGCCTGCCATTACCTTGGCCCCTACCTGAGCCAAGTTTGCTTTTTCAGACATCTGTCCCCACAGCCCTGGCAAACACAGCCTCTAGGCTGGGTCCTCTGGAGCCATACCACAGGACCATGCCTGCTCTCTCCTGGGAAACTCTGTCCATTCCTTTGGCCACACACCTCCAGAATATGAGAAACCTCAAGGCCCCCGAGGACATACCATTACCGGGAGCCTCCCTGCACACACAGGGGCCTTCGGACACAAGCTGAGCTGCTACCTCCATGAAGGCATGCACACAGATGTCAACAGAGATAGAAGGTTGAGCCGGACAGGCCCTTAGGCCCTAATCTCAACTCTTGCTTTGTTTTCCAGGTGTCACTCCTCAGAGGCTTTGGTTCGAAGAACAGGATATGGGGCTTTCCTGAGGCACTGAACAGAACTTCTCTCGTCTCCACATGGGAAGCTTCCTTGTTGGAGCCGTGTCAAACACCTCAGGTTGGAGAATCCTGCAGAGTCCCTGAGCCACCTCCACATTCCAAGGTCTCCCAGGCCACCAAGCCACAGTAGGACTCATCTTCAGGAGAGTCCATTTCAACTCTCCCCTCTGGGTAGCTCACCCAGGAGCCCGCAGATTGAGCCTGCCTTGTCCTGACTAAAGAGTGGGAATATGAGGTGGCGTTCCCAGGCATCCATGCTTAGACACCTGCTCTCGAGTCTTTCCGTATGGGGCCTCCTGGAACCATCCAATAGCACTCGACTTTCGTGCAGAAGGAAACCTTGAGGTTTGGAGTAGTTCACAAATCCCATCGTAGGCAAACCTTCCTGGCCTCATGAGGCCCCCACACCATTCAGGAAGAGGCCATGCTGGACAAAAACTCTAGCCTGAGGCACGTCTCAGAGTTGAAATGACCTCAGTGCAGGAGATCTCGATTCAGCCTCTCAGAGTGGGCCTGCCGTGCCATCGGTCCCAAACCTCACGCTAGCTTGTGTTTTCAGACTTCCTTCCTCACACACCTGGCAAACAAGCCCTCCGGACTAGGAACTCCAGAACCACAACCCAGCCCAGGGTCTGCCCAAGGGAAGAAAAACGTTTCCCTGTGGGGCTCTCTCCAGAAAACCCAGATGAGGATCAACCTGCTCGGGCCTCGACGGTACCCGAACTGGATAGGCTGCTCTGGGCACTCATGCTCTGTCTGACACAGCCTGAAGCCAGACGTCCAGACAGACAAGGAGACAGCTGGCCGCACACCCAGCACTTCGGACACGCCATGGTCTTATGCCGTCACCTCTTCCTAACCTTGGTTTTCAGATATCTGAACCTAGACATTATATCAATTCTCCACACAGCTGGGTATCGCAAGCACAACACAGAACTCCTCCTTCCCCGTGGCTGTAAAGCTTGCTCTTGGCATGGAGTCACACCTTCAGGGTGGGAGAAACCTTCCTGGTCCCTGATGCCACGCCCAAACTTGAGTGCTGCTTGGGCACAAATTCACACTCTGACCCTCAGCATGAGCCCCATGTCAAAGAAAGGCCTGTCAGGGCCTGGGCCAAGAGCCCGCATATGGGGCTTGCCAAGCCCCTATGCACCCAATCCTCACCAGTGTTTGAGTTTTCCAGTCGCCCCGCCCGTACCTGGGGCTCTGCTCTGGAATCCCTTTATTGGAGAGACACATGAGCCAGACAACACGACTCCACCCTTCCCACAAAATGACCCCAAACTCTTGGGAGCTGGGACAAATCCCCAGAGAGCGATACTCGTCCACAGTCCCTGAGGCCACCCCTCCAATCCACGGCTATCTCGGACACAACATCCAGAGACAAAAGCCTGAAGGAACGCCTCCCACTCGCCCTAGTTTCAGAGGCCCAGGAGCTCCCTCTCGGGCTGTACATCCGGCCTGCCATACCCTAGGCGCCACTCATAAGCTGAGTTTGTGTTTTCAGACTTCTGTGCCCTCAGCCTGGACCCACACAACCGCCAGGCTAGGGCTTCTGGAGCCACAGCGAAAGATTGTGCCTGCCCTCTCCAAGGAAATTGTGCCCAATCCATTGACCACAACCCTACAGGTTAGGGAAAAGCTCCAAGGCCCCTGAGGCCATCAATAGAGTAGGCCACCCTGGACTAAGAGGGGCTCTCTGACACCAGCGGAGCAACTATCTCCACTTACACTCTCAGACAGTGTCCCCAGAGACAGAAGGTTGAAATGGACAGGCCCCCAGGCCCTAATCTGAACCTTAGCTCTGGTTTCCATGTGTCCGTCCTCAGAGGTCTGTTTTCGTAGACCAGCACACGGGGCTTTTCTGAGGCACCAAACCAAACCTCTCTCGCCTCCACATGGGGAGCTTACTTACTGGGGATGTATCAAACCCTTCAGGTAGGAGAGTTCCGCAGGGCCACTGAACAACCAGCACATTCCAAGGTTTCCATGGACCCAAACGCACATTATGACGCATCCTCAGGAGAGGCCATTTCAACTCAGCCCCCTGGTTAGCGTGCCCCAGAGGCAGCAGATCAAACATATCTTGTGGCTAATGGCCAATGGGAATGCGAGGCATGCTGTACAGGGATCCATCCTTCGAACCGTGCTCTCCAGTCCTTCCGTATGGTATGTCCTGGAGCCATGCAACAGGACTCGAATGTCCCACAGAAGGAAACCTGGTGGTTTGGGGCAACCTCCAAACTCAGCGTGGGAAAACTTCCTTGGCCTCATGAGGCCCCCGCTTCATGAAGGTGCCATCATGGACACATACTCCAGCCTCAGCCAACGTCTGATCCTCAGCCTGACTTCAGATGCAGGAGATTTTGATTCAGCCTCTGCCTAGTGGGCCTGCTCTGCCCTTGGCTCCAATCCTCACTTTAGCTTGTGTTCCTAGACTTCCGTCCTCACACTCCTGGCCCACAAACCCTCCCTTCTGGGAATTCTGGGGCCACAATGAAGCACTCCGCCTGCCTCCCAGGAGAAAAACTTTGTCTATGGTGCTGCCCAGAAACCCCAAATGAGGATCAAACTGCTTGGCCCTCGGCAACACCCCAATTGCATAGGCTACCTTAAACACTGATGCTCTGTCGCAAATAGCCTGAGCCCAGACCTTCCAACAGACACCGACACAGCTGGCTGCACACCCAGCACATTGGAACCGCCACTGCCTTAGGCCACCATCCATTCCCAACCTGGGTTTTCAGTCATCAGAACCTAGACCTTATCTCCAATCCCTGCACAGGGGGGAACCTGATGCACAAGTCAGAACCCCTCCTTCCCCATGGCAAGAAACCTTGCTGCTGGCAGTGAGTCAAACCTTCAGTGTAGGAGAAAACGGCATGGCCCATGAGGCCACGCCCATGTGTGAGGGCCGCCTTGGGCACAAACACACATTGTGTCCCTCAGTACCTTATTCAAGTAACGCCTCTCAGTGATTGGACCAAGAGCCCGCATATGTGGCTTGCCATGCCCATAGGCACGCAGGACTAACTAGATGGTGTGTATTCCAGTTGAGGGAACCCACTGCTGTGCTCTAGAGTCCCTCTCCTGGGGGGTCCCCTGTGGCAGAAAACAGTACTCTTCCCTTCCCACAGAATGAACCCAAACACTTGGGAGCTTGGACAATCCCCCCGAGAGGAAGGCTCTTCCTCGGCCCCTGAAGCAACCCCTACCCTGAACGGCCACTGTGAACGCAACACCCAGAGACAAAAGCCTGAGCGACTGCCTCCCACTTGCCCTCCTTTGATATCCAGAGGATCTCCCCTCTCGGACTGGAGATCAGGCCTGCCATTACCTTGGCCCCTACCTGAGCCAAGTTTGCTTTTTCAGACATCTGTCCCCACAGCCCTGGCAAACACAGCCTCTAGGCTGGGTCCTCTGGAGCCATACCACAGGACCATGCCTGCTCTCTCCTGGGAAACTCTGTCCATTCCTTTGGCCACACACCTCCAGAATATGAGAAACCTCAAGGCCCCCGAGGACATACCATTACCGGGAGCCTCCCTGCACACACAGGGGCCTTCGGACACAAGCTGAGCTGCTACCTCCATGAAGGCATGCACACAGATGTCAACAGAGATAGAAGGTTGAGCCCGACAGGCCCTTAGGCCCTAATCTCAACTCTTGCTTTGTTTTCCAGGTGTCACTCCTCAGAGGCTTTGGTTCGAAGAACAGGATATGGGGCTTTCCTGAGGCACTGAACAGAACTTCTCTCGTCTCCACATGGGAAGCTTCCTTGTTGGAGCCGTGTCAAACACCTCAGGTTGGAGAATCCTGCAGAGTCCCTGAGCCACCTCCACATTCCAAGGTCTCCCAGGCCACCAAGCCACAGTAGGACTCATCTTCAGGAGAGTCCATTTCAACTCTCCCCTCTGGGTAGCTCACCCAGGAGCCCGCAGATTGAGCCTGCCTTGTCCGGACTAAAGAGTGGGAATATGAGGTGGCGTTCCCAGGCATCCATGCTTAGACACCTGCTCTCGAGTCTTTCCGTATGGGGCCTCATGGAACCATCCAATAGCACTCGACTTTCGTGCAGAAGGAAACCTTGAGGTTTGGAGTAGTTCACAAATCCCATCGTAGGCAAACCTTCCTGGCCTCATGAGGCCCCCACACCATTCAGGAAGAGGCCATGCTGGACAAAAACTCTAGCCTGAGGCACGTCTCAGAGTTGAAATGACCTCAGTGCAGGAGATCTCGATTCAGCCTCTCAGAGTGGGCCTGCCGTGCCATCGGTCCCAAACCTCACGCTAGCTTGTGTTTCCAGAATTCCTTCCTCACACTCCTGGCAAACAAGCCCTCCGGACGAGGAACTCCAGAACCACAAGCCAGCCCAGGGTCTGCCCAAGGGAAGAAAAACGTTTCCCTGTGGGGCTCTCTCCAGAAAACCCAGATGAGGATCAACCTGCTCAGGCCTCGACGGTACCCGAACTGGATAGGCTGCTCTGGGCACTCATGCTCTGTCTGACACAGCCTGAAGCCAGACGTCCAGACAGACAAGGAGACAGCTGGCCGCACACCCAGCACTTCGGACACGCCATGGTCTTATGCCGTCACCTCTTCCTAACCTTGGTTTTCAGATATCTGAACCTAGACATTATATCAATTCTCCACACAGCTGGGTATCGCAAGCACAACACAGAACTCCTCCTTCCCCGTGGCTGTAAAGCTTGCTCTTGGCATGGAGTCACACCTTCAGGGTGGGAGAAACCTTCCTGGTCCCTGATGCCACGCCCAAACTTGAGTGCTGCTTGGGCACAAATTCACACTCTGACCCTCAGCATGAGCCCCATGTCAAAGAAAGGCCTGTCAGGGCCTGGGACAAGAGCCCGCATATGGGGCTTGCCAAGCCCCTATGCACCCAATCCTCACCAGTGTTTGAGTTTTCCAGTCGCCCCGCCCGTACCTGGGGCTCTGCTCTGGAACCCCTTTCTTGGAGAGACACATGAGCCAGACAACACGACTCCACCCTTCCCACAAAATGACCCCAAACTCTTGGGAGCTGGGACAAATCCCCAGAGAGGGATACTCGTCCACAGTCCCTGAGGCCACCCCTCCAATCCACGGCTATCTCGGACACAACATCCAGAGACAAAAGCCTGAAGGAACGCCTCCCACTCGCCCTAGTTTCAGAGGCCCAGGAGCTCCCTCTCGGGCTGTACATCCGGCCTGCCATACCCTAGGCGCCACTCATAAGCTGAGTTTGTGTTTTCAGACTTCTGTGCCCTCAGCCTGGACCCACACAACCGCCAGGCTAGGGCCTCTGGAGCCACAGCGAAAGATTGTGCCTGCCCTCTCCAAGGAAATTGTGCCCAATCTATTGACCACAACCCTACAGGTTAGGGAATAGCTCCAAGGCCCCTGAGGCCATCAATAGTGTAGGCCACCCTGGACTAAGAGGGGCTCTCTGACACCAGCGGAGCAACTATCTCCACTTAGACTCTCAGACAGTGTCCCCAGAGACAGAAGGTTGAAATGGACAGGCCCCCAGGCCCTAATCTGAACCTTAGCTCTGGTTTCCATGTGTCCGTCCTCAGAGGTCTGTTTTCGTAGACCAGCACACGGGGCTTTTCTGAGGCACCAAACCAAACCTCTCTCGCCTCCACATGGGGAGCTTACTTACTGGGGATGTATCAAACCCTTCAGGTAGGAGAGTTCCGCAGGGCCACTGAACAACCAGCACATTCCAAGGTTTCCATGGACCCAAACGCACATTATGACGCATCCTCAGGAGAGGCCATTTCAACTCAGCCCCCTGGTTAGCGTACCCCGAGGCAGCAGATCAAACATATCTTGTGGCTAATGGCCAATGGGAATGCGAGGCATGCTGTACAGGGATCCATCCTTCGAACCGTGCTCTCCAGTCCTTCCGTATGGTATGTCCTGGAGCCATGCAACAGGACTCGAATGTCCCACAGAAGGAAACCTGGTGGTTTGGGGCAACCTCCAAACTCAGCGTGGGAAAACTTCCTTGGCCTCATGAGGCCCCCGCTTCATGAAGGTGCCATCATGGACACATACTCCAGCCTCAGCCAACGTCTGATCCTCAGCCTGACTTCAGATGCAGGAGATTTTGATTCAGCCTCTGCCTAGTGGGCCTGCTCTGCCCTTGGCTCCAATCCTCACTTTAGCTTGTGTTCCTAGACTTCCGTCCTCACACTCCTGGCCCACAAACCCTCCCTTCTGGGAATTCTGGGGCCACAATGAAGCACTCCGCCTGCCTCCCAGGAAAAAACTTTGTCTATGGTGCTGCCCAGAAACCCCAAATGAGGATCAAACTGCTTGGCCCTCGGCAACACCCCAATTGCATAGGCTACCTTAAACACTGATGCTCTGTCGCAAATAGCCTGAGCCCAGACCTTCCAACAGACACCGACACAGCTGGCTGCACACCCAGCACATTGGACCCGCCACTGCCTTAGGCCACCATCCATTCCCAACCTGGGTTTTCAGTCATCAGAACCTAGACCTTATCTCCAATCCCTGCACAGGGGGGAACCTGATGCACAAGTCAGAACCCCTCCTTCCCCATGGCAAGAAACCTTGCTGCTGGCAGTGAGTCAAACCTTCAGTGTAGGAGAAAACGGCATGGCCCATGAGGCCACGCCCATGTGTGAGGGCCGCTTTGGGCACAAACACACATTGTGTCCCTCAGTACCTTATTCAAGTAATGCCTCTCAGTGATTGGACCAAGAGCCCGCATATGTGGCTTGCCATGCCCATAGGCACGCAGGACTAACTAGATGGTGTGTATTCCAGTTGAGGGAACCCACTGCTGTGCTCTAGAGTCCCTCTCCTGGGGGGTCCACTGTGGCAGAAAACAGTACTCTTCCCTTCCCACAGAATGAACCCAAACACTTGGGAGCTTGGCAATCCCCCCGAGAGGAAGGCTCTTCCTCGGCCCCTGAAGCAACCCCTACCCTGAACGGCCACTGTGAACGCAACACCCAGAGACAAAAGCCTGAGCGACTGCCTCCCACTTGCCCTCCTTTGATATCCAGAGGATCTCCCCTCTCGGACTGGAGATCAGGCCTGCCATTACCTTGGCCCCTACCTGAGCCAAGTTTGCTTTTTCAGACATCTGTCCCCACAGCCCTGGCAAACACAGCCTCTAGGCTGGGTCCTCTGGAGCCATACCACAGGACCATGCCTGCTCTCTCCTGGGAAACTCTGTCCATTCCTTTGGCCACACACCTCCAGAATATGAGAAACCTCAAGGCCCCCGAGGACATACCATTACCGGGAGCCTCCCTGCACACACAGGGGCCTTCGGACACAAGCTGAGCTGCTACCTCCATGAAGGCATGCACACAGATGTCAACAGAGATAGAAGGTTGAGCCGGACAGGCCCTTAGGCCCTAATCTCAACTCTTGCTTTGTTTTCCAGGTGTCACTCCTCAGAGGCTTTGGTTCGAAGAACAGGATATGGGGCTTTCCTGAGGCACTGAACAGAACTTCTCTCGTCTCCACATGGGAAGCTTCCTTGTTGGAGCCGTGTCAAACACCTCAGGTTGGAGAATCCTGCAGAGTCCCTGAGCCACCTCCACATTCCAAGGTCTCCCAGGCCACCAAGCCACAGTAGGACTCATCTTCAGGAGAGTCCATTTCAACTCTCCCCTCTGGGTAGCTCACCCAGGAGCCCGCAGATTGAGCCTGCCTTGTCCTGACTAAAGAGTGGGAATATGAGGTGGCGTTCCCAGGCATCCATGCTTAGACACCTGCTCTCGAGTCTCCGTATGGGGCCTCCTGGAACCATCCAATAGCACTCGACTTTCGTGCAGAAGGAATCCTTGAGGTTTGGAGTAGTTCACAAATCCCATCGTAGGCAAACCTTCCTGGCCTCATGAGGCCCCCACACCATTCAGGAAGAGGCCATGCTGGACAAAAACTCTAGCCTGAGGCACGTCTCAGAGTTGAAATGACCTCAGTGCAGGAGATCTCGATTCAGCCTCTCAGAGTGGGCCTGCCGTGCCATCGGTCCCAAACCTCACGCTAGCTTGTGTTTTCAGACTTCCTTCCTCACACTCCTGGCAAACAAGCCCTCCGGACTAGGAACTCCAGAACCACAACCCAGCCCAGGGTCTGCCCAAGGGAAGAAAAACGTTTCCTGTGGGGCTCTCTCCAGAAAACCCAGATGAGGATCAACCTGCTCGGGCCTCGACGGTACCCGAACTGGATAGGCTGCTCTGGGCACTCATGCTCTGTCTGACACAGCCTGAAGCCAGACGTCCATACAGACAAGGAGACAGCTGGCCGCACACCCAGCACTTCGGACACGCCATGGTCTTATGCCGTCACCTCTTCCTAACCTTGGTTTTCAGATATCTGAACCTAGACATTATATCAATTCTCCACACAGCTGGGTATCGCAAGCACAACACAGAACTCCTCCTTCCCCGTGGCTGTAAAGCTTGCTCTTGGCATGGAGTCACACCTTCAGGGTGGGAGAAACCTTCCTGGTCCCTGATGCCACGCCCAATCTTGAGTGCTGCTTGGGCACAAATTCACACTCTGACCCTCAGCATGAGCCCCATGTCAAAGAAAGGCCTGTCAGGGCCTGGGCCAAGAGCCCGCATATGGGGCTTGCCAAGCCCCTATGCACCCAATCCTCACCAGTGTTTGAGTTTTCCAGTCGCCCCGCCCGTACCTGGGGCTCTGCTCTGGTACCCCTTTCTTGGAGAGACACATGAGCCAGACAACACGACTCCACCCTTCCCACAAAATGACCCCAAACTCTTGGGAGCTGGGACAAATCCCCAGAGAGGGATACTCGTGCACAGTCCCTGAGGCCACCCCTCCAATCCACGGCTATCTCGGACACAACATCCAGAGACAAAAGCCTGAAGGAACGCCTCCCACTCGCCCTAGTTTCAGAGGCCCAGGAGCTCCCTCTCGGGCTGTACATCCGGCCTGCCATACCCTAGGCGCCACTCATAAGCTGAGTTTGTGTTTTCAGACTTCTGTGCCCTCAGCCTGGACCCACACAACCGCCAGGCTAGGGCCTCTGGAGCCACAGCGAAAGATTGTGCCTGCCCTCTCCAAGGAAATTGTGCCCAATCCATTGACCACAACCCTACAGGTTAGGGAAAAGCTCCAAGGCCCCTGAGGCCATCAATAGTGTAGGCCACCCTGGACTAAGAGGGGCTCTCTGACACCAGCGGAGCAACTATCTCCACTTAGACTCTCAGACAGTGTCCCCAGAACAGAAGGTTGAAATGGACAGGCCCCCAGGCCCTAATCTGAACCTTAGCTCTGGTTTCCATGTGTCCGTCCTCAGAGGTCTGTTTTCGTAGACCAGCACACGGGGCTTTTCTGAGGCACCAAACCAAACCTCTCTCGCCTCCACATGGGGAGCTTACTTACTGGGGATGTATCAAACCCTTCAGGTAGGAGAGTTCCGCAGGGCCACTGAACAACCAGCACATTCCAAGGTTTCCATGGACCCAAACGCACATTATGACGCATCCTCAGGAGAGGCCATTTCAACTCAGCCCCCTGGTTAGCGTGCCCCAGAGGCAGCAGATCAAATATATCTTGTGGCTAATGGCCAATGGGAATGCGAGGCATGCTGTTCAGGGATCCATCCTTCGAACCGTGCTCTCCAGTCCTTCCGTATGGTATGACCTGGAGCCATGCAACAGGACTCGAATGTCCCACAGAAGGAAACCTGGTGGTTTGGGGCAACCTCCAAACTCAGCGTGGGAAAAATTCCTTGGCCTCATGAGGCCCCCGCTTCATGAAGGTGCCATCATGGACACATACTCCAGCCTCAGCCAACGTCTGATCCTCAGCCTGACTTCAGATGCAGGAGATTTTGATTCAGCCTCTGCCTAGTGGGCCTGCTCTGCCCTTGGCTCCAATCCTCACTTTAGCTTGTGTTCCTAGACTTCCGTCCTCACACTCCTGGCCCACAAACCCTCCCTTCTGGGAATTCTGGGGCCACAATGAAGCACTCCGCCTGCCTCCCAGGAGAAAAACTTTGTCTATGGTGCTGCCCAGAAACCCCAAATGAGGATCAAACTGCTAGGCCCTCGGCAACACCCCAATTGCATAGGCTACCTTAAACACTGATGCTCTGTCGCAAATAGCCTGAGCCCAGACCTTCCAACAGACACCGACACAGCTGGCTGCACACCCAGCACATTGGAACCGCCACTGCCTTAGGCCACCATCCATTCCCAACCTGGGTTTTCAGTCATCAGAACCTAGACCTTATCTCCAATCCCTGCACAGGGGGGAACCTGATGCACAAGTCAGAACCCCTCCTTCCCCATGGCAAGAAACCTTGCTGCTGGCAGTGAGTCAAACCTTCAGTGTAGGAGAAAACGGCATGGCCCATGAGGCCACGCCCATGTGTGAGGGCCGCCTTGTGCACAAACACACATTGTGTCCCTCAGTACCTTATTCAAGTAACGCCTCTCAGTGATTGGACCAAGAGCCCGCATATGTGGCTTGCCATGCCCATAGGCACGCAGGACTAACTAGATGGTGTGTATTCCAGTTGAGGGAACCCACTGCTGTGCTCTAGAGTCCCTCTCCTGGGGGGTCCCCTGTGGCAGAAAACAGTACTCTTCCCTTCCCACAGAATGAACCCAAACACTTGGGAGCTTGGACAATCCCCCGAGAGGAAGGCTCTTCCTCGGCCCCTGAAGCAACCCCTACCCTGAACGGCCACTGTGAACGCAACACCCAGAGACAAAAGCCTGAGCGACTGCCTCCCACTTGCCCTCCTTTGATATCCAGAGGATCTCCCCTCTCGGACTGGAGATCAGGCCTGCCATTACCTTGGCCCCTACCTGAGCCAAGTTTGCTTTTTCAGACATCTGTCCCCACAGCCCTGGCAAACACAGCCTTTCGGCTGGGTCCTCTGGAGCCATACCACAGGACCATGCCTGCTCTCTCCTGGGAAACTCTGTCCATTCCTTTGGCCACACACCTCCAGAATATGAGAAACCTCAAGGCCCCCGAGGACATACCATTACCGGGAGCCTCCCTGCACACACAGGGGCCTTCGGACACAAGCGGAGCTGCTACCTCCATGAAGGCATGCACACAGATGTCAACAGAGATAGAAGGTTGAGCCGGACAGGCCCTTGGGCCCTAATCTCAACTCTTGCTTTGTTTTCCAGGTGTCACTCCTCAGAGACTTTGGTTCGAAGAACAGGATATGGGGCTTTCCTGAGGCACTGAACAGAACTTCTCTCGTCTCCACATGGGAAGCTTCCTTGTTGGAGCCGTGTCAAACACCTCAGGTTGGAGAATCCTGCAGAGTCCCTGAGCTACCTCCACATTCCAAGGTCTCCCAGGCCACCAAGCCACAGTAGGACTCATCTTCAGGAGAGTCCATTTCAACTCTCCCCTCTGGGTAGCTCACCCAGGAGCCCGCAGATTGAGCCTGCCTTGTCCTGACTAAAGAGTGGGAATATGAGGTGGCGTTCCCAGGCATCCATGCTTAGACACCTGCTCTCGAGTCTTTCCGTATGGGGCCTCCTGGAACCATCCAATAGCACTCGACTTTCGTGCAGAAGGAAACCTTGAGGTTTGGAGTAGTTCACAAATCCCATCGTAGGCAAACCTTCCTGGCCTCATGAGGCCCCCACACCATTCAGGAAGAGGCCATGCTGGACAAAAACTCTAGCCTGAGGCACGTCTCAGAGTTGAAATGACCTCAGTGCAGGAGATCTCGATTCAGCCTCTCAGAGTGGGCCTGCCGTGCCATCGGTCCCAAACCTCACGCTAGCTTGTGTTTTCAGACTTCCTTCCTCACACTCCTGGCAAACAAGCCCTCCGGACTAGGAACTCCAGAACCACAACCCAGCCCAGGGTCTGCCCAAGGGAAGAAAAACGTTTCCCTGTGGGGCTCTCTCCAGAAAACCCAGATGAGGATCAACCTGCTCGGGCCTCGACGGTACCCGAACTGGATAGGCTGCTCTGGGCACTCATGCTCTGTCTGACACAGCCTGAAGCCAGACGTCCAGACAGACAAGGAGACAGCTGGCCGCACACCCAGCACTTCGGACACGCCATGGTCTTATGCCGTCACCTCTTCCTAACCTTGGTTTTCAGATATCTGAACCTAGACATTATATCAATTCTCCACACAGCTGGGTATCGCAAGCACAACACAGAACTCCTCCTTCCCCGTGGCTGTAAAGCTTGCTCTTGGCATGGAGTCACACCTTCAGGGTGGGAGAAACCTTCCTGGTCCCTGATGCCACGCCCAAACTTGAGTGCTGCTTGGGCACAAATTCACACTCTGACCCTCAGCATGAGCCCCATGTCAAAGAAAGGCCTGTCAGGGCCTGGGCCAAGAGCCCGCATATGGGGCTTGCCAAGCCCCTATGCACCCAATCCTCACCAGTGTTTGAGTTTTCCAGTCGCCCCGCCCGTACCTGGGGCTCTGCTCTGGAATCCCTTTCTTGGAGAGACACATGAGCCAGACAACACGACTCCACCCTTCCCACAAAATGACCCCAAACTCTTGGGAGCTGGGACAAATCCCCAGAGAGCGATACTCGTCCACAGTCCCTGAGGCCACCCCTCCAATCCACGGCTATCTCGGACACAACATCCAGAGACAAAAGCCTGAAGGAACGCCTCCCACTCGCCCTAGTTTCAGAGGCCCAGGAGCTCCCTCTCGGGCTGTACATCCGGCCTGCCATACCCTAGGCGCCACTCATAAGCTGAGTTTGTGTTTTCAGACTTCTGTGCCCTCAGCCTGGACCCACACAACCGCCAGGCTAGGGCCTCTGGAGCCACAGCGAAAGATTGTGCCTGCCCTCTCCAAGGAAATTGTGCCCAATCCATTGACCACAACCATACAGGTTAGGGAAAAGCTCCAAGTCCCCTGAGGCCATCAATAGTGTAGGCCACCCTGGACTAAGAGGGGCTCTCTGACACCAGCGGAGCAACTATCTCCACTTAGACTCTCAGACAGTGTCCCCAGAGACAGAAGGTTGAAATGGACAGGCCCCCAGGCCCTAATCTGAACCTTAGCTCTGGTTTCCATGTGTCCGTCCTCAGAGGTCTGTTTTCGTAGACCAGCACACGGGGCTTTTCTGAGGCACCAAACCAAACCTCTCTCGCCTCCACATGGGGAGCTTACTTACTGGGGATGTATCAAACCCTTCAGGTAGGAGAGTTCCGCAGGGCCACTGAACAACCAGCACATTCCAAGGTTTCCATGGACCCAAACGCACATTATGACGCATCCTCAGGAGAGGCCATTTCAACTCAGCCCCCTGGTTAGCGTGCCCCAGAGGCAGCAGATCAAACATATCTTGTGGCTAATGGCCAATGGGAATGCGAGGCATGCTGTACAGGGATCCATCCTTCGAACCGTGCTCTCCAGTTCTTCCGTATGGTATGTCCTGGAGCCATGCAACAGGACTCGAATGTCCCACAGAAGGAAACCTGGTGGTTTGGGGCAACCTCCAAACTCAGCGTGGGAAAACTTCCTTGGCCTCATGAGGCCCCCGCTTCATGAAGGTGCCATCATGGACACATACTCCAGCCTCAGCCAACGTCTGATCCTCAGCCTGACTTCAGATGCAGGAGATTTTGATTCAGCCTCTGCCTAGTGGGCCTGCTCTGCCCTTGGCTCCAATCCTCACTTTAGCTTGTGTTCCTAGACTTCCGTCCTCACACTCCTGGCCCACAAACCCTCCCTTCTGGGAATTCTGGGGCCACAATGAAGCACTCCGCCTGCCTCCCAGGAGAAAAACTTTGTCTATGGTGCTGCCCAGAAACCCCAAATGAGGATCAAACTGCTTGGCCCTCGGCAACACCCCAATTGCATAGGCTACCTTAAACACTGATGCTCTGTCGCAAATAGCCTGAGCCCAGACCTTCCAACAGACACCGACACAGCTGGCTGCACACCCAGCACATTGGAACCGCCACTGCCTTAGGCCACCATCCATTCCCAACCTGGGTTTTCAGTCATCAGAACCTAGACCTTATCTCCAATCCCTGCACAGGGGGGAACCTGATGCACAAGTCAGAACCCCTCCTTCCCCATGGCAAGAAACCTTGCTGCTGGCAGTGAGTCAAACCTTCAGTGTAGGAGAAAACGGCATGGCCCATGAGGCCACGCCCATGTGTGAGGGCCGCCTTGGGCACAAACACACATTGTGTCCCTCAGTACCTTATTCAAGTAACGCCTCTCAGTGATTGGACCAAGAGCCCGCATATGTGGCTTGCCATGCCCATAGGCACGCAGGACTAACTAGATGGTGTGTATTCCAGTTGAGGGAACCCCCTGCTGTGCTCTAGAGTCCCTCTCCTGGGGGGTCCCCTGTGGCAGAAAACAGTACTCTTCCCTTCCCACAGAATGAACCCAAACACTTGGGAGCTTGGACAATCCCCCCGAGAGGAAGGCTCTTCCTCGGCCCCTGAAGCAACCCCTACCCTGAACGGCCACTGTGAACGCAACACCCAGAGACATAAGCCTGAGCGACTGCCTCCCACTTGCCCTCCTTTGATATCCAGAGGATCTCCCCTCTCGGACTGGAGATCAGGCCTGCCATTACCTTGGCCCCTACCTGAGCCAAGTTTGCTTTTTCAGACATCTGTCCCCACAGCCCTGGCAAACACAGCCTCTAGGCTGGGTCCTCTGGAGCCATACCACAGGACCATGCCTGCTCTCTCCTGGGAAACTCTGTCCATTCCTTTGGCCACACACCTCCAGAATATGAGAAACCTCAAGGCCCCCGAGGACATACCATTACCGGGAGCCTCCCTGCACACACAGGGGCCTTCGGACACAAGCTGAGCTGCTACCTCCATGAAGGCATGCACACAGATGTCAACAGAGATAGAAGGTTGAGCCCGACAGGCCCTTAGGCCCTAATCTCAACTCTTGCTTTGTTTTCCAGGTGTCACTCCTCAGAGGCTTTGGTTCGAAGAACAGGATATGGGGCTTTCCTGAGGCACTGAACAGAACTTCTCTCGTCTCCACATGGGAAGCTTCCTTGTTGGAGCCGTGTCAAACACCTCAGGTTGGAGAATCCTGCAGAGTCCCTGAGCCACCTCCACATTCCAAGGTCTCCCAGGCCACCAAGCCACAGTAGGACTCATCTTCAGGAGAGTCCATTTCAACTCTCCCCTCTGGGTAGCTCACCCAGGAGCCCGCAGATTGAGCCTGCCTTGTCCTAACTAAAGAGTGGGAATATGAGGTGGCGTTCCCAGGCATCCATGCTTAGACACCTGCTCTCGAGTCTTTCCGTATGGGGCCTCCTGGAACCATCCAATAGCACTCGACTTTCGTGCAGAAGGAAACCTTGAGGTTTGGAGTAGTTCACAAATCCCATCGTAGGCAAACCTTCCTGGCCTCATGAGGCCCCCACACCATTCAGGAAGAGGCCATGCTGGACAAAAACTCTAGCCTGAGGCACGTCTCAGAGTTGAAATGACCTCAGTGCAGGAGATCTCGATTCAGCCTCTCAGAGTGGGCCTGCCGTGCCATCGGTCCCAAACCTCACGCTAGCTTGTGTTTTCAGACTTCCTTCCTCACACTCCTGGCAAACAAGCCCTCCGGACTAGGAACTCCAGAACCACAACCCAGCCCAGGGTCTGCCCAAGGGAAGAAAAACGTTTCCCTGTGGGGCTCTCTCCAGAAAACCCAGATGAGGATCAACCTGCTCGGGCCTCGACGGTACCCGAACTGGATAGGCTGCTCTGGGCACTCATGCTCTGTCTGACACAGCCTGAAGCCAGACGTCCAGACAGACAAGGAGACAGCTGGCCGCACACCCAGCACTTCGGACACGCCATGGTCTTATGCCGTCACCTCTTCCTAACCTTGGTTTTCAGATATCTGAACCTAGACATTATATCAATTCTCCACACAGCTGGGTATCGCAAGCACAACACAGAACTCCTCCTTCCCCGTGGCTGTAAAGCTTGCTCTTGGCATGGAGTCACACCTTCAGGGTGGGAGAAACCTTCCTGGTCCCTGATGCCACGCCCAAACTTGAGTGCTGCTTGGGCACAAATTCACACTCTGACCCTCAGCATGAGCCCCATGTCAAAGAAAGGCCTGTCAGGGCCTGGGCCAAGAGCCCGCATATGGGGCTTGCCAAGCCCCTATGCACCCAATCCTCACCAGTGTTTGAGTTTTCCAGTCGCCCCGCCCGTACCTGGGGCTCTGCTCTGGAATCCCTTTCTTGGAGAGACACATGAGCCAGACAACACGACTCCACCCTTCCCACAAAATGACCCCAAACTCTTGGGAGCTGGGACAAATCCCCAGAGAGCGATACTCGTCCACAGTCCCTGAGGCCACCCCTCCAATCCACGGCTATCTCGGACACAACATCCAGAGACAAAAGCCTGAAGGAACGCCTCCCACTCGCCCTAGTTTCAGAGGCCCAGGAGCTCCCTCTCGGGCTGTACATCCGGCCTGCCATACCCTAGGCGCCACTCATAAGCTGAGTTTGTGTTTTCAGACTTCTGTGCCCTCAGCCTGGACCCACACAACCGCCAGGCTAGGGCCTCTGGAGCCACAGCGAAAGATTGTGCCTGCCCTCTCCAAGGAAATTGTGCCCAATCCATTGACCACAACCCTACAGGTTAGGGAATAGCTCCAAGGCCCCTGAGGCCATCAATAGTGTAGGCCACCCTGGACTAAGAGGGGCTCTCTGACACCAGCGGAGCAACTATCTCCACTTAGACTCTCAGACAGTGTCCCCAGAGACAGAAGGTTGAAATGGACAGGCCCCCAGGCCCTAATCTGAACCTTAGCTCTGGTTTCCATGTGTCCGTCCTCAGAGGTCTGTTTTCGTAGACCAGCACACGGGGCTTTTCTGAGGCACCAAACCAAACCTCTCTCGCCTCCACATGGGGAGCTTACTTACTGGGGATGTATCAAACCCTTCAGGTAGGAGAGTTCCGCAGGGCCACTGAACAACCAGCACATTCCAAGGTTTCCATGGACCCAAACGCACATTATGACGCATCCTCAGGAGAGGCCATTTCAACTCAGCACCCTGGTTAGCGTGCCCCAGAGGCAGCAGATCAAACATATCTTGTGGCTAATGGCCAATGGGAATGCGAGGCATGCTGTACAGGGATCCATCCTTCGAACCGTGCTCTCCAGTCCTTCCGTATGGTATGTCCTGGAGCCATGCAACAGGACTCGAATGTCCCACAGAAGGAAACCTGGTGGTTTGGGGCAACCTCCAAACTCAGCGTGGGAAAACTTCCTTGGCCTCATGAGGCCCCCGCTTCATGAAGGTGCCATCATGGACACATACTCCAGCCTCAGCCAACGTCTGATCCTCAGCCTGACTTCAGATGCAGGAGATTTTGATTCAGCCTCTGCCTAGTGGGCCTGCTCTGCCCTTGGCTCCAATCCTCACTTTAGCTTGTGTTCCTAGACTTCCGTCCTCACACTCCTGGCCCACAAACCCTCCCTTCTGGGAATTCTGGGGCCACAATGAAGCACTCCGCCTGCCTCCCAGGAGAAAAACTTTGTCTATGGTGCTGCCCAGAAACCCCAAATGAGGATCAAACTGCTTGGCCCTCGGCAACACCCCAATTGCATAGGCTACCTTAAACACTGATGCTCTGTCGCAAATAGCCTGAGCCCAGACCTTCCAACAGACACCGACACAGCTGGCTGCACACCCAGCACATTGGAACCGCCACTGCCTTAGGCAACCATCCATTCCCAACCTGGGTTTTCAGTCATCAGAACCTAGACCTTATCTCCAATCCCTGCACAGGGGGGAACCTGATGCACAAGTCAGAACCCCTCCTTCCCCATGGCAAGAAACCTTGCTGCTGGCAGTGAGTCAAACCTTCAGTGTAGGAGAAAACGGCATGGCCCATGAGGCCACGCCCATGTGTGAGGGCCGCCTTGGGCACAAACACACATTGTGTCCCTCAGTACCTTATTCAAGTAACGCCTCTCAGTGATTGGACCAAGAGCCCGCATATGTGGCTTGCCATGCCCATAGGCACGCAGGACTAACTAGATGGTGTGTATTCCAGTTGAGGGAACCCACTGCTGTGCTCTAGAGTCCCTCTCCTGGGGGGTCCCCTGTGGCAGAAAACAGTACTCTTCCCTTCCCACAGAATGAACCCAAACACTTGGGAGCTTGGACAATCCCCCCGAGAGGAAGGCTCTTCCTCGGCCCCTGAAGCAACCCCTACCCTGAACGGCCACTGTGAACGCAACACCCAGAGACAAAAGCCTGAGCGACTGCCTCCCACTTGCCCTCTTTGATATCCAGAGGATCTCCCCTCTCGGACTGGAGATCAGGCCTGCCATTACCTTGGCCCCTACCTGAGCCAAGTTTGCTTTTTCAGACATCTGTCCCCACAGCCCTGGCAAACACAGCCTCTAGGCTGGGTCCTCTGGAGCCATACCACAGGACCATGCCTGCTCTCTCCTGGGAAACTCTGTCCATTCCTTTGGCCACACACCTCCAGAATATGAGAAACCTCAAGGCCCCCGAGGACATACCATTACCGGGAGCCTCCCTGCACACACAGGGGCCTTCGGACACAAGCGGAGCTGCTACCTCCATGAAGGCATGCACACAGATGTCAACAGAGATAGAAGGTTGAGCCCGACAGGCCCTTAGGCCCTAATCTCAACTCTTGCTTTGTTTTCCAGGTGTCACTCCTCAGAGGCTTTGGTTCGAAGAACAGGATATGGGGCTTTCCTGAGGCACTGAACAGAACTTCTCTCGTCTCCACATGGGAAGCTTCCTTGTTGGAGCCGTGTCAAACACCTCAGGTTGGAGAATCCTGCAGAGTCCCTGAGCCACCTCCACATTCCAAGGTCTCCCAGGCCACCAAGCCACAGTAGGACTCATCTTCAGGAGAGTCCATTTCAACTATCCCCTCTGGGTAGCTCACCCAGGAGCCCGCAGATTGAGCCTGCCTTGTCCTGACTAAAGAGTGGGAATATGAGGTGGCGTTCCCAGGCATCCATGCTTAGACACCTGCTCTCGAGTTTTTCCGTATGGGGCCTCCTGGAACCATCCAATAGCACTCGACTTTCGTGCAGAAGGAAACCTTGAGGTTTGGAGTAGTTCACAAATCCCATCGTAGGCAAACCTTCCTGGCCTCATGAGGCCCCCACACCATTCAGGAAGAGGCCATGCTGGACAAAAACTCTAGCCTGAGGCACGTCTCAGAGTTGAAATGACCTCAGTGCAGGAGATCTCGATTCAGCCTCTCAGAGTGGGCCTGCCGTGCCATCGGTCCCAAACCTCACGCTAGCTTGTGTTTTCAGACTTCCTTCCTCACACTCCTGGCAAACAAGCCCTCCGGACTAGGAACTCCAGAACCACAACCCAGCCCAGGGTCTGCCCAAGGGAAGAAAAACGTTTCCCTGTGGGGCTCTCTCCAGAAAACCCAGATGAGGATCAACCTGCTCGGGCCTCGACGGTACCCGAACTGGATAGGCTGCTCTGGGCACTCATGCTCTGTCTGACACAGCCTGAAGCCAGACGTCCAGACAGACAAGGAGACAGCTGGCCGCACACCCAGCACTTCGGACACGCCATGGTCTTATGCCGTCACCTCTTCCTAACCTTGGTTTTCAGATATCTGAACCTAGACATTATATCAATTCTCCACACAGCTGGGTATCGCAAGCACAACACAGAACGCCTCCTTCCCCGTGGCTGTAAAGCTTGCTCTTGGCATGGAGTCACACCTTCAGGGTGGGAGAAACCTTCCTGGTCCCTGATGCCACGCCCAAACTTGAGTGCTGCTTGGGCACAAATTCACACTCTGACCCTCAGCATGAGCCCCATGTCAAAGAAAGGCCTGTCAGGGCCTGGGCCAAGAGCCCGCATATGGGGCTTGCCAAGCCCCTATGCACCCAATCCTCACCAGTGTTTGAGTTTTCCAGTCGCCCCGCCCGTACCTGGGGCTCTGCTCTGGAATCCCTTTCTTGGAGAGACACATGAGCCAGACAACACGACTCCACCCTTCCCACAAAATGACCCCAAACTCTTGGGAGCTGGGACAAATCCCCAGAGAGCGATACTCGTCCACAGTCCCTGAGGCCACCCCTCCAATCAACGGCTATCTCGGACACAACATCCAGAGACAAAAGCCTGAAGGAACGCCTCCCACTCGCCCTTGTTTCAGAGGCCCAGGAGCTCCCTCTCGGGCTGTACATCCGGCCTGCCATACCCTAGGCGCCACTCATAAGCTGAGTTTGTGTTTTCAGACTTCTGTGCCCTCAGCCTGGACCCACACAACCGCCAGCCTGGGCCTCTGGAGCCACAGCGAAAGATTGTGCCTGCCCTCTCCAAGGAAATTGTGCCCAATCCATTGACCACAACCCTACAGGTTAGGGAATAGCTCCAAGGCCCCTGAGGCCATCAATAGTGTAGGCCACCCTGGACTAAGAGGGGCTCTCTGACACCAGCGGAGCAACTATCTCCACTTAGACTCTCAGACAGTGTCCCCAGAGACAGAAGGTTGAAATGGACAGGCCCCCAGGCCCTAATCTGAACCTTAGCTCTGGTTTCCATGTGTCCGTCCTCAGAGGTCTGTTTTCGTAGACCAGCACACGGGGCTTTTCTGAGGCACCAAACCAAACCTCTCTCGCCTCCACATGGGGAGCTTACTTACTGGGGATGTATCAAACCCTTCAGGTAGGAGAGTTCCGCAGGGCCACTGAACAACCAGCACATTCCAAGGTTTCCATGGACCCAAACGCACATTATGACGCATCCTCAGGAGAGGCCATTTCAACTCAGCCCCCTGGTTAGCGTGCCCCAGAGGCAGCAGATCAAACATATCTTGTGGCTAATGGCCAATGGGAATGCGAGGCATGCTGTACAGGGATCCATCCTTCGAACCGTGCTCTCCAGTCCTTCCGTATGGTATGTCCTGGAGCCATGCAACAGGACTCGAATGTCCCACAGAAGGAAACCTGGTGGTTTGGGGCAACCTCCAAACTCAGCGTGGGAAAACTTCTTTGGCCTCATGAGGCCCCCGCTTCATGAAGGTGCCATCATGGACACATACTCCAGCCTCAGCCAATGTCTGATCCTCAGCCTGACTTCAGATGCAGGAGATTTTGATTCAGCCTCTGCCTAGTGGGCCTGCTCTGCCCTTGGCTCCAATCCTCACTTTAGCTTGTGTTCCTAGACTTCCGTCCTCACACTCCTGGCCCACAAACCCTCCCTTCTGGGAATTCTGGGGCCACAATGAAGCACTCCGCCTGCCTCCCAGGAGAAAAACTTTGTCTATGGTGCTGCCCAGAAACCCCAAATGAGGATCAAACTGCTTGGCCCTCGGCAACACCCCAATTGCATAGGCTACCTTAAACACTGATGCTCTGTCGCAAATAGCCTGAGCCCAGACCTTCCAACAGACACCGACACAGCTGGCTGCACACCCAGCACATTGGAACCGCCACTGCCTTAGGCCACCATCCATTCCCAACCTGGGTTTTCAGTCATCAGAACCTAGACCTTATCTCCAATCCCTGCACAGGGGGGAACCTGATGCACAAGTCAGAACCCCTCCTTCCCCATGGCAAGAAACCTTGCTGCTGGCAGTGAGTCAAACCTTCAGTGTAGGAGAAAACGGCATGGCCCATGAGGCCACGCCCATGTGTGAGGGCCGCCTTGGGCACAAACACACATTGTGTCCCTCAGTACCTTATTCAAGTAACGCCTCTCAGTGATTGGACCAAGAGCCCGCATATGTGGCTTGCCATGCCCATAGGCACGCAGGACTAACTAGATGGTGTGTATTCCAGTTGAGGGAACCCACTGCTGTGCTCTAGAGTCCCTCTCCTGGGGGGTCCCCTGTGGCAGAAAACAGTACTCTTCCCTTCCCACAGAATGAACCCAAACACTTGGGAGCTTGGACAATCCCCCGAGAGGAAGGCTCTTCCTCGGCCCCTGAAGCAACCCCTACCCTGAACGGCCACTGTGAACGCAACACCCAGAGACAAAAGCCTGAGCGACTGCCTCCCACTTGCCCTCCTTTGATATCCAGAGGATCTCCCCTCTCGGACTGGAGATCAGGCCTGCCATTACCTTGGCCCCTACCTGAGCCAAGTTTGCTTTTTCAGACATCTGTCCCCACAGCCCTGGCAAACACAGCCTTTAGGCTGGGTCCTCTGGAGCCATACCACAGGCCCATGCCTGCTCTCTCCTGGGAATCTCTGTCCATTCCTTTGGCCACACACCTCCAGAATATGAGAAACCTCAAGGCCCCCGAGGACATACCATTACCGGGAGCCTCCCTGCACACACAGGGGCCTTCGGACACAAGCGGAGCTGCTACCTCCATGAAGGCATGCACACAGATGTCAACAGAGATAGAAGGTTGAGCCGGACAGGCCCTTAGGCCCTAATCTCAACTCTTGCTTTGTTTTCCAGGTGTTACTCCTCAGAGACTTTGGTTCGAAGAACAGGATATGGGGCTTTCCTGAGGCACTGAACAGAACTTCTCTCGTCTCCACATGGGAAGCTTCCTTGTTGGAGCCGTGTCAAACACCTCAGGTTGGAGAATCCTGCAGAGTCCCTGAGCCACCTCCACATTCCAAGGTCTCCCAGGCCACCAAGCCACAGTAGGACTCATCTTCAGGAGAGTCCATTTCAACTCTCCCCTCTGGGTAGCTCACCCAGGAGCCCGCAGATTGAGCCTGCCTTGTCCTGACTAAAGAGTGGGAATATGAGGTGGCGTTCCCAGGCATTCATGCTTAGACACCTGCTCTCGAGTTTTTCCGTATGGGGCCTCCTGGAACCATCCAATAGCACTCGACTTTCGTGTAGAAGGAAACCTTGAGGTTTGGAGTAGTTCACAAATCCCATCGTAGGCAAACCTTCCTGGCCTCATGAGGCCCCCACACCATTCAGGAAGAGGCCATGCTGGACAAAAACTCTAGCCTGAGGCACGTCTCAGAGTTGAAATGACCTCAGTGCAGGAGATCTCGATTCAGCCTCTCAGAGTGGGCCTGCCGTGCCATCGGTCCCAAACCTCACGCTAGCTTGTGTTTTCAGACTTCCTTCCTCACACTCCTGGCAAACAAGCCCTCCGGACTAGGAACTCCAGAACCACAACCCAGCCCAGGGTCTGCCCAAGGGAAGAAAAACGTTTCCCTGTGGGGCTCTCTCCAGAAAACCCAGATGAGGATCAACCTGCTCGGGCCTCGACGGTACCCGAACTGGATAGGCTGCTCTGGGCACTCATGCTCTGTCTGACACAGCCTGAAGCCAGACGTCCAGACAGACAAGGAGACAGCTGGCCGCACACCCAGCACTTCGGACACGCCATGGTCTTATGCCGTCACCTCTTCCTAACCTTGGTTTTCAGATATCTGAACCTAGACATTATATCAATTCTCCACACAGCTGGGTATCGCAAGCACAACACAGAACGCCTCCTTCCCCGTGGCTGTAAAGCTTGCTCTTGGCATGGAGTCACACCTTCAGGGTGGGAGAAACCTTCCTGGTCCCTGATGCCACGCCCAAACTTGAGTGCTGCTTGGGCACAAATTCACACTCTGACCCTCAGCATGAGCCCGATGTCAAAGAAAGGCCTGTCAGGGCCTGGGCCAAGAGCCCGCATATGGGGCTTGCCAAGCCCCTATGCACCCAATCCTCACCAGTGTTTGAGTTTTCCAGTCGCCCCGCCCGTACCTGGGGCTCTGCTCTGGAACCCCTTTCTTGGAGAGACACATGAGCCAGACAACACGACTCCACCCTTCCCACAAAATGACCCCAAACTCTTGGGAGCTGGGACAAATCCCCAGAGAGGGATACTCGTCCACAGTCCCTGAAGCCACCCCTCCAATCCACGGCTATCTCGGACACAACATCCAGAGACAAAATCCTGAAGGAACGCCTCCCACTCGCCCTAGTTTCAGAGGCCCAGGAGCTCCCTCTCGGGCTGTACATCCGGCCTGCCATACCCTAGGCGCCACTCATAAGCTGAGTTTGTGTTTTCAGACTTCTGTGCCCTCAGCCTGGACCCACACAACCGCCAGGCTAGGGCCTCTGGAGCCACAGCGAAAGATTGTGCCTGCCCTCTCCAAGGAAATTGTGCCCAATCCATTGACCACAACCCTACAGGTTAGGGAATAGCTCCAAGGCCCCTGAGGCCATCAATAGTGTAGGCCACACTGGAATAAGAGGGGCTCTCTGACACCAGCGGAGCAACTATCTCCACTTAGACTCTCAGACAGTGTCCCCAGAGACAGAAGGTTGAAATGGACAGGCCCCCAGGCCCTAATCTGAACCTTAGCTCTGGTTTCCATGTGTCCGTCCTCAGAGGTCTGTTTTCGTAGACCAGCACACGGGGCTTTTCTGAGGCACCAAACCAAACCTCTCTCGCCTCCACATTTGGAGCTTACTTACTGGGGATGTATCAAACCCTTCAGGTAGGAGAGTTCCGCAGGGCCACTGAACAACCAGCACATTCCAAGGTTTCCATGGACCCAAACGCACATTATGACGCATCCTCAGGAGAGGCCATTTCAACTCAGCCCCCTGGTTAGCGTGCCCCAGAGGCAGCAGATCAAACATATCTTGTGGCTAATGGCCAATGGGAATGCGAGGCATGCTGTACAGGGATCCATCCTTCGAACCGTGCTCTCCAGTCCTTCCGTATGGTATGTCCTGGAGCCATGCAACAGGACTCGAATGTCCCACAGAAGGAAACCTGGTGGTTTGGGGCAACCTCCAAACTCAGCGTGGGAAAACTTCTTTGGCCTCATGAGGCCCCCGCTTCATGAAGGTGCCATCATGGACACATACTCCAGCCTCAGCCAATGTCTGATCCTCAGCCTGACTTCAGATGCAGGAGATTTTGATTCAGCCTCTGCCTAGTGGGCCTGCTCTGCCCTTGGCTCCAATCCTCACTTTAGCTTGTGTTCCTAGACTTCCGTCCTCACACTCCTGGCCCACAAACCCTCCCTTCTGGGAATTCTGGGGCCACAATGAAGCACTCCGCCTGCCTCCCAGGAGAAAAACTTTGTCTATGGTGCTGCCCAGAAACCCCAAATGAGGATCAAACTGCTTGGCCCTCGGCAACACCCCAATTGCATAGGCTACCTTAAACACTGATGCTCTGTCGCAAATAGCCTGAGCCCAGACCTTCCAACAGACACCGACACAGCTGGCTGCACACCCAGCACATTGGAACCGCCACTGCCTTAGGCCACCATCCATTCCCAACCTGGGTTTTCAATCATCAGAACCTAGACCTTATCTCCAATCCCTGCACAGGGGGGAACCTGATGCACAAGTCAGAACCCCTCCTTCCCCATGGCAAGAAACCTTGCTGCTGGCAGTGAGTCAAACCTTCAGTGTAGGAGAAAACGGCATGGCCCATGAGGCCACGCCCATGTGTGAGGGCCGCCTTGGGCACAAACACACATTGTGTCCCTCAGTACCTTATTCAAGTAACGCCTCTCAGTGATTGGACCAAGAGCCCGCATAGGTGGCTTGCCATGCCCATAGGCACGCAGGACTAAGTAGATGGTGTGTATTCCAGTTGAGGGAACCCACTGCTGTGCTCTAGAGTCCCTCTCCTGGGGGGTCCCCTGTGGCAGAAAACAGTACTCTTCCCTTCCCACAGAATGAACCCAAACACTTGGGAGCTTGGACAATCCCCCCGAGAGGAAGGCTCTTCCTCGGCCCCTGAAGCAACCCCTACCCTGAACGGCCACTGTGAACGCAACACCCAGAGACAAAAGCCTGAGCGACTGCCTCCCACTTGCCCTCCTTTGATATCCAGAGGATCTCCCCTCTCGGACTGGAGATCAGGCCTGCCATTACCTTGGCCCCTAGCTGAGCCAAGTTTGCTTTTTCAGACATCTGTCCCCACAGCCCTGGCAAACACAGCCTCTAGGCTGGGTCCTCTGGAGCCATACCACAGGACCATGCCTGCTCTCTCCTGGGAAACTCTGTCCATTCCTTTGGCCACACACCTCCAGAATATGAGAAGCCTCAAGACCCCCGAGGACATACCATTACCGGGAGCCTCCCTGCACACACAGGTGCCTTCGGACACAAGCGGAGCTGCTACCTCCATGAAGGCATGCACACAGATGTCAACAGAGATAGAAGGTTGAGCCGGACAGGCCCTTAGGCCCTAATCTCAACTCTTGCTTTGTTTTCCAGGTGTCACTCCTCAGAGGCTTTGGTTCGAAGAACAGGATATGGGGCTTTCCTGAGGCACTGAACAGAACTTCTCTCGTCTCCACATGGGAAGCATCCTTGTTGGAGCCGTGTCAAACACCTCAGGTTGGAGAATCCTGCAGAGTCCCTGAGCCACCTCCACATTCCAAGGCCTCCCAGGCCACCAAGCCACAGTAGGACTCATCTTCAGGAGAGTCCATTTCAACTCTCCCCTCTGGGTAGCTCACCCAGGAGCCCGCAGATTGAGCCTGCCTTGTCCTGACTAAAGAGTGGGAATATGAGGTGGCGTTCCCAGGCATCCATGCTTAGACACCTGCTCTCGAGTCTTTCCGTATGGGGCCTCCTGGAACCATCCAATAGCACTCGACTTTCGTGCAGAAGGAAACCTTGAGGTTTGGAGTAGTTCACAAATCCCATCGTAGGCAAACCTTCCTGGCCTCATGAGGCCCCCACACCATTCAGGAAGAGGCCATGCTCTACAAAAACTCTAGCCTGAGGCACGTCTCAGAGTTGAAATGACCTCAGTGCAGGAGATCTCGATTCAGCCTCTCAGAGTGGGGCTGCCGTGTCATCGGTCCCAAACCTCACGCTAGCTTGTGTTTCCAGACTTCCTTCCTCACACTCCTGGCAAACAAGCCCTCCGGACTAGGAACTCCAGAACCACAACCCAGCCCAGGGTCTGCCCAAGGGAAGAAAAACGTTTCCCTGTGGGGCTCACTCCAGAAAACCCAGATGAGGATCAACCTGCTCGGGCCTCGACGGTACCCGAACTGGATAGGCTGCTCTGGGCACTCATGCTCTGTCTGACACAGCCTGAAGCCAGACGTCCAGACAGACAAGGAGACAGCTGGCCGCACACCCAGCACTTCGGACACGCCATGGTCTTATGCCGTCACCTCTTCCTAACCTTGGTTTTCAGATATCTGAACCTAGACATTATATCAATTCTCCACACAGCTGGGTATCGCAAGCACAACACAGAACTCCTCCTTCCCCGTGGCTGTAATGCTTGCTCTTGGCATGGAGTCACACCTTCAGGGTGGGAGAAACCTTCCTGGTCCCTGATGCCACGCCCAAACTTGAGTGCTGCTTGGGCACAAATTCACACTCTGACCCTCAGCATGAGCCCCATGTCAAAGAAAGGCCTGTCAGGGCCTGGGCCAAGAGCCCGCATATGGGGCTTGCCAAGCCCCTATGCACCCAATCCTCACCAGTGTTTGAGTTTTCCAGTCGCCCCGCCCGTACCTGGGGCTCTGCTCTGGAATCCCTTTCTTGGAGAGACACATGAGCCAGACAACACGACTCCACCCTTCCCACAAAATGACCCCAAACTCTTGGGAGCTGGGACAAATCCCCAGAGAGGGATACTCGTCCACAGTCCCTGAGGCCACCCCTCCAATCCACGGCTATCTCGGACACAACATCCAGAGACAAATGCCTGAAGGAACGCCTCCCACTCGCCCTTGTTTCAGAGGCCCAGGAGCTCCCTCTCGGGCTGTACATCCGGCCTGCCATACCCTAGGCGCCACTCATAAGCTGAGTTTGTGTTTTCAGACTTCTGTGCCCTCAGCCTGGACCCACACAACCGCCAGGCTAGGGCCTCTGGAGCCACAGCGAAAGATTGTGCCTGCCCTCTCCAAGGAAATTGTGCCCAATCCATTGACCACAACCCTACAGGTTAGGGAAAAGCTCCAAGGCCCCTGAGGCCATCAATAGTGTAGGCCACCCTGGACTAAGAGGGGCTCTCTGACACCAGCGGAGCAACTATCTCCACTTAGACTCTCAGACAGTGTCCCCAGAGACAGAAGGTTGAAATGGACAGGCCCCCAGGCCCTAATCTGAACCTTAGCTCTGGTTTCCATGTGTCCGTCCTCAGAGGTCTGTTTTCGTAGACCAGCACACGGGGCTTTTCTGAGGCACCAAACCAAACCTCTCTCGTCTCCACATGGGGAGCTTTCTTACTGGGGATGTATCAAACCCTTCAGGTAGGAGAGTTCCGCAGGGCCACTGAACAACCAGCACATTCCAAGGTCTCCATGGACCCAAACGAACATTATGACCCATACTCGGGAGAGGCCATTTCAACTCAGCCCTCTGGTTAGCGTGCCCCAGAGGCAGCAGATCAAACATATCTTGTGGCTAATGGCCAATGGGAATGCGAGGCATGCTGTACAGGGATCCATCCTTCGAACCGTGCTCTCCAGTCCTTCCGTATGGTATGTCCTGGAGCCATGCAACAGGACTCGAATGTCCCACAGAAGGAAACCTGGTGGTTTGGGGCAACCTCCAAACTCAGCGTGGGAAAACTTCCTTGGCCTCATGAGGCCCCCGCTTCATGAAGGTGCCATCATGGACACATACTCCAGCCTCAGCCAACGTCTGATCCTCAGCCTGACTTCAGATGCAGGAGATTTTGATTCAGCCTCTGCCTAGTGGGCCTGCTCTGCCCTTGGCTCCAATCCTCACTTTAGCTTGTGTTCCTAGACTTCCGTCCTCACACTCCTGGCCCACAAACCCTCCCTTCTGGGAATTCTGGGGCCACAATGAAGCACTCCGCCTGCCTCCCAGGAGAAAAACTGTGTCTATGGTGCTGCCCAGAAACCCCAAATGAGGATCAAACTGCTTGGCCCTCGGCAACACCCCAATTGCATAGGCTACCTTAAACACTGAAGCTCTGTCGCAAATAGCCTGAGCCCAGACCTTCCAACAGACACCGACACAGCTGGCTGCACACCCAGCACATTGGACCCGCCACTGCCTTAGGCCACCATCCATTCCCAACCTGGGTTTTCAGTCATCAGAACCTAGACCTTATCTCCAATCCCTGCACAGGGGGGAACCTGATGCACAAGTCAGAACCCCTCCTTCCCCATGGCAAGAAACCTTGCTGCTGGCAGTGAGTCAAACCTTCAGTGTAGCAGAAAACGGCATGGCCCATGAGGACACGCCCATGTATGAGGGCCGCCTTGGGCACAAACACACATTGTGACCCTCAGCGTGAGTACCTTATTCAAGTAACGCCTCTCAGTGATTGGACCAAGAGCCCGCATATGTGGCTTGCCATGCCCATAGGCACGCAGGACTAAATAGATGGTGTGTATTCCAGTTGAGGGAACCCACTGCTGTGCTCTAGAGTCCCTCTCCTGGTGGGTCCTCTGTGGCAGAAAACAGTACTCTTCCCTTCCCACAGAATGAACCCAAACACTTGGGAGCTTGGACAATCCCCCGAGAGGAAGGCTCTTCCTCGGCCCCTGAAGCAACCCCTACCCTGAACGGCCACTGTGAACGCAACACCCAGAGACAAAAGCCTGAGCGACTGCCTCCCACTTGCCCTCCTTTGATATCCAGAGGATCTCCCCTCTCGGACTGAAGATCAGGCCTGCCATTACCTTGGCCCCTACCTGAGCCAAGTTTGCTTTTTCAGACATCTGTCCCCACAGCCCTGGCAAACACAGCCTCTGGGCTGGGTCCTCTGGAGCCATACCACAGGACCATGCCTGCTCTCTCCTGGGAAACTCTGTCCATTCCTTTGGCCACACACCTCCAGAATATGAGAAACCTCAAGGTCCCCGCGGACATACCATTACCGGGAGCCTCCCTGCACACACAGGGGCCTTCGGACACAAGCTGAGCTGCTACCTCCATGAAGGCATGCACACAGATATCAACAGAGATAGAAGGTTGAGCCGGACAGGCCCTTAGGCCCTAATCTCAACTCTTGCTTTGTTTTCCAGGTGTCAATCCTCAGAGGCTTTGGTTCGAAGAACAGGATATGGGGCTTTCCTGAGGCACTGAACAGAACTTCTCTCGTCTCCACATGGGAAGCTTCCTTGTTGGAGCCGTGTCAAACAACTCAGGTTGGAGAATCCTGCAGAGTCCCTGAGCCACCTCCACATTCCAAAGTCTCCCAGGCCACCAAGCCACAGTAGGACTCATCTTCAGGAGAGTCCATTTCAACTCTCCCCTCTGGGTAGCTCACCCAGGAGCCCGCAGATTGAGCCTGCCTTGTCCTGACTAAAGAGTTGGAATATGAGGTGGCGTTCCCAGGCATCCATGCTTAGACACCTGCTCTCGAGTCTTTCCGTATGGGGCCTCCTGGAACCATCCAATAGCACTCGACTTTCGTGCAGAAGGAAACCTTGAGGTTTGGAGTAGTTCACAAATCCCATCGTAGGCAAACCTTCCTGGCCTCATGAGGCCCCCACACCATTCAGGAAGAGGCCATGCTGGACAAAAACTCTTGCCTGAGGCACGTCTCAGAGTTGAAATGACCTCAGTGCAGGAGATCTCGATTCAGCCTCTCACAGTGGGCCTGCCGTGCCATCGGTCCCAAACCTCACGCTAGCTTGTGTTTTCAGACTTCCTTCCTCACACTCCTGGCAAACAAGCCCTCCGGACTAGGAACTCCAGAACCACAACCCAGCCCAGGGTCTGCCCAAGGGAAGAAAAACGTTTCCCTGTGGGGCTGTCTCCAGAAAACCCAGATGAGGACCAACCTGCTCGGGCCTCGACGGTACCCGAACTGGATAGGCTGCTCTGGGCACTCATGCTCTGTCTGACACAGCCTGAAGCCAGACGTCCAGACAGACAAGGAGACAGCTGGCCGCACACCCAGCACTTCGGACACGCCATGGTCTTATGCCGTCACCTCTTCCTAACCTTGGTTTTCAGATATCTGAACCTAGACATTATATCAATTCTCCACACAGCTGGGTATCGCAAGCACAACACAGAACTCCTCCTTCCCCGTGGCTGTAAAGCTTGCTCTTGGCATGGAGTCACACCTTCAGGGTGGGAGAAACCTTCCTGGTCCCTGCTGCCACGCCCAAACTTGAGGGCTGCTTGGGCACAAATTCACACTCTGACCCTCAGCATGAGCCCCATGTCAAAGAAAGGCCTGTCAGGGCCTGGGCCAAGAGCCCGCATATGGGGCTTGCCAAGCCCCTATGCACCCAATCCTCACCAGTGTTTGAGTTTTCCAGTCGCCCCGCCCGTACCTGGGGCTCTGCTCTGGAATCCCTTTCTTGGAGAGACACGTGAGCCAGACAACACTTTTCCACCCTTCCCACAAAATGACCCCAAACTCTTGGGAGCTGGGACTATCCCCAGAGAGGGATACTCGTCCACAGTCCCTGAGGCCACCCCTCCAATCCACGGCTATCTCGGACACAACATCCAGAGACAAAAGCCTGAAGGAACGCCTCCCACTCGCCCTAGTTTCAGAGGCCCAGGAGCTCCCTCTCGGGCTGTACATCCGGCCTGCCATACCCTAGGCGCCACTCATAAGCTGAGTTTGTGTTTTCAGACTTCTGTGCCCTCAGCCTGGACCCACACAACCGCCAGGCTAGGGCCTCTGGAGCCACAGCGAAAGATTGTGCCTGCCCTCTCCAAGGAAATTGTGCCCAATCCATTGACCACAACCCTACAGGTTAGGGAAAAGCTCCAAGGCCCCTGAGGCCATCAATAGTGTAGGCCACCCTGGACTAAGAGGGGCTCTCTGACACCAGCGGAGCAACTATCTCCACTTAGACTCTCAGACAGTGTCCCCAGAGACAGAAGGTTGAAATGCAGAGGTCCCCAGGCCCTATCTGAACCTTAGCTTTAGTTTCCATGTGTCCGTCCTCAGAGGTCTGTTTTCGTAGACCAGCACACGGGGCTTTTCTGAGGCTCCAAACCAAACCTCTCTTGTCTCCACATGGGGAGCTTACTTACTGGGGATGTATCAAACCCTTCAGGTAGGAGAGTTCCGCAGGGCCACTGAACAACCAGCACATTCCAAGGTTTCCATGGACCCAAACGCACATTATGACGCATCCTCAGGAGAGGCCATTTCAACTCAGCCCCCTGGTTAGCGTGCCCCAGAGGCAGCAGATCAAACATATCTTGTGGCTAATGGCCAATGGGAATGCGAGGCATGCTGTACAGGAATCCATCCTTTGAACCGTGCTCTCCAGTCCTTCCATATGGTATGTCCTGGAGCCATGCAACAGGACTCGAATGTCCCACAGAAGGAAACCTGGTGGTTTGGGGCAACCTCCAAACTCAGCGTGGGAAAACTTCCTTGGCCTCATGAGGACCCCGCTTCATGAAGGTGCCAACATGGACGCATACTCCAGCCTCAGCCAACGTCTGATCCTCAGCCTGACTTCAGATGCAGGAGATTTTGATTCAGCCTCTGCCTAGTGGGCCTGCTCTGCCCTTGGCTCCAATCCTCACTTTAGCTTTGTTCCTAGACTTCCGTCCTCACACTCCTGGCCCGCAAACCCTCCCTACTGGGAATTCTGGGGCCACAATGAAGCACTCCGCCTGCCTCCCAGGAGAAAAACTTTGTCTATGGTGCTGCCCAGAAACCCCAAAAGAGGATCAAACTGCTTGGCCCTCGGCAACACCCCAATTGCATAGGCTACCTTAAACACTGATGCTCTGTCGCAAATAGCCTGAGCCCAGACCTTCCAACAGACACCGACACAGCTGGCTGCATACCCAGCACATTGGACCCGCCACTGCCTTAGGCCACCATCCATTCCCAACCTGGGTTTTCAGTCATCAGAACCTAGACCTTATCTCCAATCCCTGCACAGGGCGGAACCTGATGCACAAGTCAGAACCCCTCCTTCCCCATGGCAAGAAACCTTGCTGCTGGCAGTGAGTCAAACCTTCAGTGTAGGAGAAAACTGCAAGGCCCATGAGGCCACGCCCATGTGTGAGGGCCGCCTTGGGCACAAACACACATTGTGACCCTCAGCGTGAGTACCTTATTCAAGTAACGCCTCTCAGTGATTGGACCAAGAGCCCGCATATGTGGCTTGCCATGCCCATAGGCACGCAGGACTAACTAGATGGTGTGTATTCCAGTTGAGGGAACCCACTGCTGTGCTCTAGAGTCCCTCTCCTGGGGGGTCCCCTGTGGCAGAAAACAGTACTCTTCCCTTCCCACAGAATGAACCCAAACACTTGGGAGCTTGGACAATCCCCCGAGAGGAAGGCTCTTCCTCGGCCCCTGAAGCAACCCCTACCCTGAACGTCCACTGTGAACGCAACACCCAGAGACAAAAGCCTGAGCGACTGCCTCCCACTTGCCCTCCTTTGATATCCAGAGGATCTCCCCTCTCGGACTGGAGATCAGGCCTGCCATTACCTTGGCCCCTACCTGAGCCACGTTTGCTTTTTCAGACATCTGTCCCCACAGCCCTGGCAAACACAGCCTCTAGGCTGGGTCCTCTGGAGCCATACCACAGGACCATGCCTGCTCTCTCCTGGGAAACTCTGTCCATTCCTTTGGCCACACACCTCCAGAATATGAGAAACCTCAAGGCCCCCGAGGACATACCATTACCGGGAGCCTCCCTGCACACACAGGGGCCTTTGGACACAAGCGGAGCTGCTACCTCCATGAAGGCATGCACACAGATGTCAACAGAGATAGAAGGTTGAGCCGGACAGGCCCTTAGGCCCTAATCTCAACTCTTGCTTTGTTTTCCAGGTGTCACTCCTCAGAGGCTTTGGTTCGAAGAACAGGATATGGGGCTTTCCTGAGGCACCGAACAGAACTTCTCTCGTCTCCACATGGGAAGCTTCCTTGTTGGAGCCGTGTCAAACACCTCAGGTTGGAGAATCCTGCAGAGTCCCTGAGCCACCTCCACATTCCAAGGTCTCCCAGGCCACCAAGCCACAGTAGGACTCATCTTCAGGAGAGTCCATTTCAACTCTCCCCTCTGGGTAGCTCACCCAGGAGCCCGCAGATTGAGCCTGCCTTGTCCTGACTAAAGAGTGGCGTTCCCAGGCATCCATGCTTAGACACCTGCTCTCGAGTCTTTCCGTATGGGGCCTCCTGGAACCATCCAATAGCACTCGACTTTCGTGCAGAAGGAAACCTTGAGGTTTGGAGTAGTTCACAAATCCCATCGTAGGCAAACCTTCCTGGCCTCATGAGGCCCCCACACCATTCAGGAAGAGGCCATGCTGGACAAAAACTCTAGCCTGATGCACGTCTCAGAGTTGAAATGACCTCAGTGCAGGAGATCTCGATTCAGCCTCTCAGAGTGGGCCTGCCGTGCCATCGGTCCCAAACCTCACGCTAGCTTGTGTTTTCAGACTTCCTTCCTCACACTCCTGGCAAACAAGCCCTCCTTACTAGGAACTCCAGAACCACAACCCAGCCCAGGGTCTGCCCAAGGGAAGAAAAACGTTTCCCTGTGGGGCTCTCTCCAGAAAACCCAGATGAGGATCAACCTGCTCGGGCCTCGACGGTACCCGAACTGGATAGGCTGCTCTGGGCACTCATGCTCTGTCTGACACAGCCTGAAGCCAGACGTCCAGACAGACAAGGAGACAGCTGGCCGCACACCCAGCACTTCGGACACGCCATGGTCTTATGCCGTCACCTCTTCCTAACCTTGGTTTTCAGATATCTGAACCTAGACATTATATCAATTCTCCACACAGCTGGGTATCGCAAGCACAACACAGAACTCCTCCTTCCCCGTGGCTGTAAAGCTTGCTCTTGGCATGGAGTCACACCTTCAGGGGGGAGAAACCTTCCTGGTCCCTGATGCCACGCCCAAACTTGAGTGCTGCTTGGGCACAAATTCACACTCTGACCCTCAGCATGAGCCCCATGTCAAAGAAAGGCCTGTCAGGGCCTGGGCCAAGAGCCCGCATATGGGGCTTGCCAAGCCCCTATGCACCCAATCCTCACCAGTGTTTGAGTTTTCCAGTCGCCCCGCCCGTACCTGGGGCTCTGCTCTGGAATCCCTTTCTTGGAGAGACACGTGAGCCAGACAACACTTTTCCACCCTTCCCACAAAATGACCCCAAACTCTTGGGAGCTGGGACAAATCCCCAGAGTGGGATACTCGTCCACAGTCCGTGAGGCCACCCCTCCAATCCACGGCTATCTCGGACACAACATCCAGAGACAAAAGCCTGAAGGAACGCCTCCCACTCGCCCTTGTTTCAGAGGCCCAGGAGCTCCCTCTCGGGCTGTACATCCGGCCTGCCATACCCTAGGCGCCACTCATAAGCTGAGTTTGTGTTTTCAGACTTCTGTGCCCTCAGCCTGGACCACACAACCGCCAGGCTAGGGCCTCTGGAGCCACAGCGAAATATTGAGCCTGCCCTCTCCAAGGAAATTGTGCCCAATCCATTGACCACAACCCTACAGGTTAGGGAAAAGCTCCAAGGCCCCTGAGGCCATCAATAGTGTAGGCCACCCTGGACTAAGAGGGGCTCTCTGACACCAGCGGAGCAACTATCTCCACTTAGACTCTCAGACAGTGTCCCCAGGGACAGAAGGTTGAAATGGACAGGCCCCCAGGCCCTAATCTGAACCTTAGCTTTGGTTTCCATGTGTCCGTCCTCAGAGGTCTGTTTTCGTAGACCAGCACACGGGGCTTTTCTGAGGCTCCAAACCAAACCTCTCTCGTCTCCACATGGGGAGCTTACTTACTGGGGATGTATCAAACCCTTCAGGTAGGAGAGTTCCGCAGGGCCACTGAACAACCAGCACATTCCAAGGTTTCCATGGACCCAAACGCACATTATGACGCATCCTCAGGAGAGGCCATTTCAACTCAGCCCCCTGGTTAGCGTGCCCCAGAGGCAGCAGATCAAACATATCTTGTGGCTAATGGCCAATGGGAATGCGAGGCATGCTGTACAGGGATCCATCCTTCGAACCGTGCTCTCCAGTCCTTCCGTATGGTATGTCCTGGAGCCATGCAACAGGACTCGAATGTCCCACAGAAGGAAACCTGGTGGTTTGGGGCAACCTCCAAACTCAGCGTGGGAAAACTTCCTTGGCCTCATGAGGCCCCCGCTTCATGAAGGTGCCAACATGGACACATACTCCAGCCTCAGCCAACGTCTGATCCTCAGCCTGACTTCAGATGCAGGAGATTTTGATTCAGCCTCTGCCTAGTGGGCCTGCTCTGCCCTTGGCTCCAATCCTCACTTTAGCTTGTGTTCCTAGACTTCCGTCCTCACACTCCTGGCCCGCAAACCGTCCCTACTGGGAATTCTGGGGCCACAATGAAGCACTCCGCCTGCCTCCCAGGAGAAAAACTTTGTCTATGGTGCTGCCCAGAAACCCCAAATGAGGATCAAACTGCTTGGCCCTCGGCAACACCCCAATTGCATAGGCTACCTTAAACACTGATGCTCTGTCGCAAATAGCCTGAGCCCAGACCTTCCAACAGACACCGACACAGCTGGCTGCACACCCAGCACATTGGACCCGCCACTGCCTTAGGCCACCATCCATTCCCAACCTGGGTTTTCAGTCATCAGAACCTAGACCTTATCTCCAATCCCTGCACAGGGCGGAACCTGATGCACAAGTCAGAACCCCTCCTTCCCCATGGCAAGAAACCTTGCTGCTGGCAGTGAGTCAAACCTTCAGTGTAGGAGAAAACGGCATGGCCCATGAGGCCACGCCCATGTGTGAGGGCCGCCTTGGGCACAAACACACATTGTGTCCCTCAGTACCTTATTCAAGTAACGCCTCTCAGTGATTGGACCAAGAGCCCGCATATGTGGCTTGCCATGCCCATAGGCACGCAGGACTAACTAGATGGTGTGTATTCCAGTTGAGGGAACCCACTGCTGTGCTCTAGAGTCCCTCTCCTGGGGGGTCCCCTGTGGCAGAAAACAGTACTCTTCCCTTCCCACAGAATGAACCCAAACACTTGGGAGCTTGGACAATCCCCCCGAGAGGAAGGCTCTTCCTCGGCCCCTGAAGCAACCCCTACCCTGAACGGCCACTGTGAACGCAACACCCAGAGACAAAAGCCTGAGCGACTGCCTCCCACTTGCCCTCTTTGATATCCAGAGGATCTCCCCTCTCGGACTGGAGATCAGGCCTGCCATTACCTTGGCCCCTACCTGAGCCAAGTTTGCTTTTTCAGACATCTGTCCCCACAGCCCTGGCAAACACAGCCTCTAGGCTGGGTCCTCTGGAGCCATACCACAGGACCATGCCTGCTCTCTCCTGGGAAACTCTGTCCATTCCTTTGGCCACACACCTCCAGAATATGAGAAACCTCAAGGCCCCCGAGGACATACCATTACCGGGAGCCTCCCTGCACACACAGGGGCCTTCGGACACAAGCGGAGCTGCTACCTCCATGAAGGCATGCACACAGATGTCAACAGAGATAGAAGGTTGAGCCCGACAGGCCCTTAGGCCCTAATCTCAACTCTTGCTTTGTTTTCCAGGTGTCACTCCTCAGAGGCTTTGGTTCGAAGAACAGGATATGGGGCTTTCCTGAGGCACTGAACAGAACTTCTCTCGTCTCCACATGGGAAGCTTCCTTGTTGGAGCCGTGTCAAACACCTCAGGTTGGAGAATCCTGCAGAGTCCCTGAGCCACCTCCACATTCCAAGGTCTCCCAGGCCACCAAGCCACAGTAGGACTCATCTTCAGGAGAGTCCATTTCAACTATCCCCTCTGGGTAGCTCACCCAGGAGCCCGCAGATTGAGCCTGCCTTGTCCTGACTAAAGAGTGGGAATATGAGGTGGCGTTCCCAGGCATCCATGCTTAGACACCTGCTCTCGAGTTTTTCCGTATGGGGCCTCCTGGAACCATCCAATAGCACTCGACTTTCGTGCAGAAGGAAACCTTGAGGTTTGGAGTAGTTCACAAATCCCATCGTAGGCAAACCTTCCTGGCCTCATGAGGCCCCCACACCATTCAGGAAGAGGCCATGCTGGACAAAAACTCTAGCCTGAGGCACGTCTCAGAGTTGAAATGACCTCAGTGCAGGAGATCTCGATTCAGCCTCTCAGAGTGGGCCTGCCGTGCCATCGGTCCCAAACCTCACGCTAGCTTGTGTTTTCAGACTTCCTTCCTCACACTCCTGGCAAACAAGCCCTCCGGACTAGGAACTCCAGAACCACAACCCAGCCCAGGGTCTGCCCAAGGGAAGAAAAACGTTTCCCTGTGGGGCTCTCTCCAGAAAACCCAGATGAGGATCAACCTGCTCGGGCCTCGACGGTACCCGAACTGGATAGGCTGCTCTGGGCACTCATGCTCTGTCTGACACAGCCTGAAGCCAGACGTCCAGACAGACAAGGAGACAGCTGGCCGCACACCCAGCACTTCGGACACGCCATGGTCTTATGCCGTCACCTCTTCCTAACCTTGGTTTTCAGATATCTGAACCTAGACATTATATCAATTCTCCACACAGCTGGGTATCGCAAGCACAACACAGAACGCCTCCTTCCCCGTGGCTGTAAAGCTTGCTCTTGGCATGGAGTCACACCTTCAGGGTGGGAGAAACCTTCCTGGTCCCTGATGCCACGCCCAAACTTGAGTGCTGCTTGGGCACAAATTCACACTCTGACCCTCAGCATGAGCCCCATGTCAAAGAAAGGCCTGTCAGGGCCTGGGCCAAGAGCCCGCATATGGGGCTTGCCAAGCCCCTATGCACCCAATCCTCACCAGTGTTTGAGTTTTCCAGTCGCCCCGCCCGTACCTGGGGCTCTGCTCTGGAATCCCTTTCTTGGAGAGACACATGAGCCAGACAACACGACTCCACCCTTCCCACAAAATGACCCCAAACTCTTGGGAGCTGGGACAAATCCCCAGAGAGCGATACTCGTCCACAGTCCCTGAGGCCACCCCTCCAATCAACGGCTATCTCGGACACAACATCCAGAGACAAAAGCCTGAAGGAACGCCTCCCACTCGCCCTTGTTTCAGAGGCCCAGGAGCTCCCTCTCGGGCTGTACATCCGGCCTGCCATACCCTAGGCGCCACTCATAAGCTGAGTTTGTGTTTTCAGACTTCTGTGCCCTCAGCCTGGACCCACACAACCGCCAGCCTGGGCCTCTGGAGCCACAGCGAAAGATTGTGCCTGCCCTCTCCAAGGAAATTGTGCCCAATCCATTGACCACAACCCTACAGGTTAGGGAATAGCTCCAAGGCCCCTGAGGCCATCAATAGTGTAGGCCACCCTGGACTAAGAGGGGCTCTCTGACACCAGCGGAGCAACTATCTCCACTTAGACTCTCAGACAGTGTCCCCAGAGACAGAAGGTTGAAATGGACAGGCCCCCAGGCCCTAATCTGAACCTTAGCTCTGGTTTCCATGTGTCCGTCCTCAGAGGTCTGTTTTCGTAGACCAGCACACGGGGCTTTTCTGAGGCACCAAACCAAACCTCTCTCGCCTCCACATGGGGAGCTTACTTACTGGGGATGTATCAAACCCTTCAGGTAGGAGAGTTCCGCAGGGCCACTGAACAACCAGCACATTCCAAGGTTTCCATGGACCCAAACGCACATTATGACGCATCCTCAGGAGAGGCCATTTCAACTCAGCCCCCTGGTTAGCGTGCCCCAGAGGCAGCAGATCAAACATATCTTGTGGCTAATGGCCAATGGGAATGCGAGGCATGCTGTACAGGGATCCATCCTTCGAACCGTGCTCTCCAGTCCTTCCGTATGGTATGTCCTGGAGCCATGCAACAGGACTCGAATGTCCCACAGAAGGAAACCTGGTGGTTTGGGGCAACCTCCAAACTCAGCGTGGGAAAACTTCTTTGGCCTCATGAGGCCCCCGCTTCATGAAGGTGCCATCATGGACACATACTCCAGCCTCAGCCAATGTCTGATCCTCAGCCTGACTTCAGATGCAGGAGATTTTGATTCAGCCTCTGCCTAGTGGGCCTGCTCTGCCCTTGGCTCCAATCCTCACTTTAGCTTGTGTTCCTAGACTTCCGTCCTCACACTCCTGGCCCACAAACCCTCCCTTCTGGGAATTCTGGGGCCACAATGAAGCACTCCGCCTGCCTCCCAGGAGAAAAACTTTGTCTATGGTGCTGCCCAGAAACCCCAAATGAGGATCAAACTGCTTGGCCCTCGGCAACACCCCAATTGCATAGGCTACCTTAAACACTGATGCTCTGTCGCAAATAGCCTGAGCCCAGACCTTCCAACAGACACCGACACAGCTGGCTGCACACCCAGCACATTGGAACCGCCACTGCCTTAGGCCACCATCCATTCCCAACCTGGGTTTTCAGTCATCAGAACCTAGACCTTATCTCCAATCCCTGCACAGGGGGGAACCTGATGCACAAGTCAGAACCCCTCCTTCCCCATGGCAAGAAACCTTGCTGCTGGCAGTGAGTCAAACCTTCAGTGTAGGAGAAAACGGCATGGCCCATGAGGCCACGCCCATGTGTGAGGGCCGCCTTGGGCACAAACACACATTGTGTCCCTCAGTACCTTATTCAAGTAACGCCTCTCAGTGATTGGACCAAGAGCCCGCATATGTGGCTTGCCATGCCCATAGGCACGCAGGACTAACTAGATGGTGTGTATTCCAGTTGAGGGAACCCACTGCTGTGCTCTAGAGTCCCTCTCCTGGGGGGTCCCCTGTGGCAGAAAACAGTACTCTTCCCTTCCCACAGAATGAACCCAAACACTTGGGAGCTTGGACAATCCCCCGAGAGGAAGGCTCTTCCTCGGCCCCTGAAGCAACCCCTACCCTGAACGGCCACTGTGAACGCAACACCCAGAGACAAAAGCCTGAGCGACTGCCTCCCACTTGCCCTCCTTTGATATCCAGAGGATCTCCCCTCTCGGACTGGAGATCAGGCCTGCCATTACCTTGGCCCCTACCTGAGCCAAGTTTGCTTTTTCAGACATCTGTCCCCACAGCCCTGGCAAACACAGCCTTTAGGCTGGGTCCTCTGGAGCCATACCACAGGCCCATGCCTGCTCTCTCCTGGGAATCTCTGTCCATTCCTTTGGCCACACACCTCCAGAATATGAGAAACCTCAAGGCCCCCGAGGACATACAATTACCGGGAGCCTCCCTGCACACACAGGGGCCTTCGGACACAAGCGGAGCTGCTACCTCCATGAAGGCATGCACACAGATGTCAACAGAGATAGAAGGTTGAGCCGGACAGGCCCTTAGGCCCTAATCTCAACTCTTGCTTTGTTTTCCAGGTGTTACTCCTCAGAGACTTTGGTTCGAAGAACAGGATATGGGGCTTTCCTGAGGCACTGAACAGAACTTCTCTCGTCTCCACATGGGAAGCTTCCTTGTTGGAGCCGTGTCAAACACCTCAGGTTGGAGAATCCTGCAGAGTCCCTGAGCCACCTCCACATTCCAAGGTCTCCCAGGCCACCAAGCCACAGTAGGACTCATCTTCAGGAGAGTCCATTTCAACTCTCCCCTCTGGGTAGCTCACCCAGGAGCCCGCAGATTGAGCCTGCCTTGTCCTGACTAAAGAGTGGGAATATGAGGTGGCGTTCCCAGGCATTCATGCTTAGACACCTGCTCTCGAGTTTTTCCGTATGGGGCCTCCTGGAACCATCCAATAGCACTCGACTTTCGTGTAGAAGGAAACCTTGAGGTTTGGAGTAGTTCACAAATCCCATCGTAGGCAAACCTTCCTGGCCTCATGAGGCCCCCACACCATTCAGGAAGAGGCCATGCTGGACAAAAACTCTAGCCTGAGGCACGTCTCAGAGTTGAAATGACCTCAGTGCAGGAGATCTCGATTCAGCCTCTCAGAGTGGGCCTGCCGTGCCATCGGTCCCAAACCTCACGCTAGCTTGTGTTTTCAGACTTCCTTCCTCACACTCCTGGCAAACAAGCCCTCCGGACTAGGAACTCCAGAACCACAACCCAGCCCAGGGTCTGCCCAAGGGAAGAAAAACGTTTCCCTGTGGGGCTCTCTCCAGAAAACCCAGATGAGGATCAACCTGCTCGGGCCTCGACGGTACCCGAACTGGATAGGCTGCTCTGGGCACTCATGCTCTGTCTGACACAGCCTGAAGCCAGACGTCCAGACAGACAAGGAGACAGCTGGCCGCACACCCAGCACTTCGGACACGCCATGGTCTTATGCCGTCACCTCTTCCTAACCTTGGTTTTCAGATATCTGAACCTAGACATTATATCAATTCTCCACACAGCTGGGTATCGCAAGCACAACACAGAACGCCTCCTTCCCCGTGGCTGTAAAGCTTGCTCTTGGCATGGAGTCACACCTTCAGGGTGGGAGAAACCTTCCTGGTCCCTGATGCCACGCCCAAACTTGAGTGCTGCTTGGGCACAAATTCACACTCTGACCCTCAGCATGAGCCCGATGTCAAAGAAAGGCCTGTCAGGGCCTGGGCCAAGAGCCCGCATATGGGGCTTGCCAAGCCCCTATGCACCCAATCCTCACCAGTGTTTGAGTTTTCCAGTCGCCCCGCCCGTACCTGGGGCTCTGCTCTGGAACCCCTTTCTTGGAGAGACACATGAGCCAGACAACACGACTCCACCCTTCCCACAAAATGACCCCAAACTCTTGGGAGCTGGGACAAATCCCCAGAGAGGGATACTCGTCCACAGTCCCTGAAGCCACCCCTCCAATCCACGGCTATCTCGGACACAACATCCAGAGACAAAATCCTGAAGGAACGCCTCCCACTCGCCCTAGTTTCAGAGGCCCAGGAGCTCCCTCTCGGGCTGTACATCCGGCCTGCCATACCCTAGGCGCCACTCATAAGCTGAGTTTGTGTTTTCAGACTTCTGTGCCCTCAGCCTGGACCCACACAACCGCCAGGCTAGGGCCTCTGGAGCCACAGCGAAAGATTGTGCCTGCCCTCTCCAAGGAAATTGTGCCCAATCCATTGACCACAACCCTACAGGTTAGGGAATAGCTCCAAGGCCCCTGAGGCCATCAATAGTGTAGGCCACACTGGAATAAGAGGGGCTCTCTGACACCAGCGGAGCAACTATCTCCACTTAGACTCTCAGACAGTGTCCCCAGAGACAGAAGGTTGAAATGGACAGGCCCCCAGGCCCTAATCTGAACCTTAGCTCTGGTTTCCATGTGTCCGTCCTCAGAGGTCTGTTTTCGTAGACCAGCACACGGGGCTTTTCTGAGGCACCAAACCAAACCTCTCTCGCCTCCACATGGGGAGCTTACTTACTGGGGATGTATCAAACCCTTCAGGTAGGAGAGTTCCGCAGGGCCACTGAACAACCAGCACATTCCAAGGTTTCCATGGACCCAAACGCACATTATGACGCATCCTCAGGAGAGGCCATTTCAACTCAGCCCCCTGGTTAGCGTGCCCCAGAGGCAGCAGATCAAACATATCTTGTGGCTAATGGCCAATGGGAATGCGAGGCATGCTGTACAGGGATCCATCCTTCGAACCGTGCTCTCCAGTCCTTCCGTATGGTATGTCCTGGAGCCATGCAACAGGACTCGAATGTCCCACAGAAGGAAACCTGGTGGTTTGGGGCAACCTCCAAACTCAGCGTGGGAAAACTTCCTTGGCCTCATGAGGCCCCCGCTTCATGAAGGTGCCATCATGGACACATACTCCAGTCTCAGCCAACGTCTGATCCTCAGCCTGACTTCAGATGCAGGAGATTTTGATTCAGCCTCTGCCTAGTGGGCCTGCTCTGCCCTTGGCTCCAATCCTCACTTTAGCTTGTGTTCCTAGACTTCCGTCCTCACACTCCTGGCCCACAAACCCTCCCTTCTGGGAATTCTGGGGCCACAATGAAGCACTCCGCCTGCCTCCCAGGAGAAAAACTTTGTCTATGGTGCTGCCCAGAAACCCCAAATGAGGATCAAACTGCTTGGCCCTCGGCAACACCCCAATTGCATAGGCTACCTTAAACACTGATGCTCTGTCGCAAATAGCCTGAGCCCAGACCTTCCAACAGACACCGACACAGCTGGCTGCACACCCAGCACATTGGAACCGCCACTGCCTTAGGCCACCATCCATTCCCAACCTGGGTTTTCAATCATCAGAACCTAGACCTTATCTCCAATCCCTGCACAGGGGGGAACCTGATGCACAAGTCAGAACCCCTCCTTCCCCATGGCAAGAAACCTTGCTGCTGGCAGTGAGTCAAACCTTCAGTGTAGGAGAAAACGGCATGGCCCATGAGGCCACGCCCATGTGTGAGGGCCGCCTTGGGCACAAACACACATTGTGTCCCTCAGTACCTTATTCAAGTAACGCCTCTCAGTGATTGGACCAAGAGCCCGCATAGGTGGCTTGCCATGCCCATAGGCACGCAGGACTAAGTAGATGGTGTGTATTCCAGTTGAGGGAACCCACTGCTGTGCTCTAGAGTCCCTCTCCTGGGGGGTCCCCTGTGGCAGAAAACAGTACTCTTCCCTTCCCACAGAATGAACCCAAACACTTGGGAGCTTGGACAATCCCCCCGAGAGGAAGGCTCTTCCTCGGCCCCTGAAGCAACCCCTACCCTGAACGGCCACTGTGAACGCAACACCCAGAGACAAAAGCCTGAGCGACTGCCTCCCACTTGCCCTCCTTTGATATCCAGAGGATCTCCCCTCTCGGACTGGAGATCAGGCCTGCCATTACCTTGGCCCCTAGCTGAGCCAAGTTTGCTTTTTCAGACATCTGTCCCCACAGCCCTGGCAAACACAGCCTCTAGGCTGGGTCCTCTGGAGCCATACCACAGGACCATGCCTGCTCTCTCCTGGGAAACTCTGTCCATTCCTTTGGCCACACACCTCCAGAATATGAGAAGCCTCAAGGCCCCCGAGGACATACCATTACCGGGAGCCTCCCTGCACACACAGGTGCCTTCGGACACAAGCGGAGCTGCTACCTCCATGAAGGCATGCACACAGATGTCAACAGAGATAGAAGGTTGAGCCGGACAGGCCCTTAGGCCCTAATCTCAACTCTTGCTTTGTTTTCCAGGTGTCACTCCTCAGAGGCTTTGGTTCGAAGAACAGGATATGGGGCTTTCCTGAGGCACTGAACAGAACTTCTCTCGTCTCCACATGGGAAGCATCCTTGTTGGAGCCGTGTCAAACACCTCAGGTTGGAGAATCCTGCAGAGTCCCTGAGCCACCTCCACATTCCAAGGCCTCCCAGGCCACCAAGCCACAGTAGGACTCATCTTCAGGAGAGTCCATTTCAACTCTCCCCTCTGGGTAGCTCACCCAGGAGCCCGCAGATTGAGCCTGCCTTGTCCTGACTAAAGAGTGGGAATATGAGGTGGCGTTCCCAGGCATCCATGCTTAGACACCTGCTCTCGAGTCTTTCCGTATGGGGCCTCCTGGAACCATCCAATAGCACTCGACTTTCGTGCAGAAGGAAACCTTGAGGTTTGGAGTAGTTCACAAATCCCATCGTAGGCAAACCTTCCTGGCCTCATGAGGCCCCCACACCATTCAGGAAGAGGCCATGCTCTACAAAAACTCTAGCCTGAGGCACGTCTCAGAGTTGAAATGACCTCAGTGCAGGAGATCTCGATTCAGCCTCTCAGAGTGGGGCTGCCGTGTCATCGGTCCCAAACCTCACGCTAGCTTGTGTTTCCAGACTTCCTTCCTCACACTCCTGGCAAACAAGCCCTCCGGACTAGGAACTCCAGAACCACAACCCAGCCCAGGGTCTGTCCAAGGGAAGAAAAACGTTTCCCTGTGGGGCTCACTCCAGAAAACCCAGATGAGGATCAACCTGCTCGGGCCTCGACGGTACCCGAACTGGATAGGCTGCTCTGGGCACTCATGCTCTGTCTGACACAGCCTGAAGCCAGACGTCCAGACAGACAAGGAGACAGCTGGCCGCACACCCAGCACTTCGGACACGCCATGGTCTTATGCCGTCACCTCTTCCTAACCTTGGTTTTCAGATATCTGAACCTAGACATTATATCAATTCTCCACACAGCTGGGTATCGCAAGCACAACACAGAACTCCTCCTTCCCCGTGGCTGTAATGCTTGCTCTTGGCATGGAGTCACACCTTCAGGGTGGGAGAAACCTTCCTGGTCCCTGATGCCACGCCCAAACTTGAGTGCTGCTTGGGCACAAATTCACACTCTGACCCTCAGCATGAGCCCCATGTCAAAGAAAGGCCTGTCAGGGCCTGGGCCAAGAGCCCGCATATGGGGCTTGCCAAGCCCCTATGCACCCAATCCTCACCAGTGTTTGAGTTTTCCAGTCGCCCCGCCCGTACCTGGGGCTCTGCTCTGGAATCCCTTTCTTGGAGAGACACATGAGCCAGACAACACGACTCCACCCTTCCCACAAAATGACCCCAAACTCTTGGGAGCTGGGACAAATCCCCAGAGAGGGATACTCGTCCACAGTCCCTGAGGCCACCCCTCCAATCCACGGCTATCTCGGACACAACATCCAGAGACAAATGCCTGAAGGAACGCCTCCCACTCGCCCTTGTTTCAGAGGCCCAGGAGCTCCCTCTCGGGCTGTACATCCGGCCTGCCATACCCTAGGCGCCACTCATAAGCTGAGTTTGTGTTTTCAGACTTCTGTGCCCTCAGCCTGGACCCACACAACCGCCAGGCTAGGGCCTCTGGAGCCACAGCGAAAGATTGTGCCTGCCCTCTCCAAGGAAATTGTGCCCAATCCATTGACCACAACCCTACAGGTTAGGGAAAAGCTCCAAGGCCCCTGAGGCCATCAATAGTGTAGGCCACCCTGGACTAAGAGGGGCTCTCTGACACCAGCGGAGCAACTATCTCCACTTAGACTCTCAGACAGTGTCCCCAGAGACAGAAGGTTGAAATGGACAGGCCCCCAGGCCCTAATCTGAACCTTAGCTCTGGTTTCCATGTGTCCGTCCTCAGAGGTCTGTTTTCGTAGACCAGCACACGGGGCTTTTCTGAGGCACCAAACCAAACCTCTCTCGTCTCCACATGGGGAGCTTTCTTACTGGGGATGTATCAAACCCTTCAGGTAGGAGAGTTCCGCAGGGCCACTGAACAACCAGCACATTCCAAGGTCTCCATGGACCCAAACGAACATTATGACCCATACTCGGGAGAGGCCATTTCAACTCAGCCCTCTGGTTAGCGTGCCCCAGAGGCAGCAGATCAAACATATCTTGTGGCTAATGGCCAATGGGAATGCGAGGCATGCTGTACAGGGATCCATCCTTCGAACCGTGCTCTCCAGTCCTTCCGTATGGTATGTCCTGGAGCCATGCAACAGGACTCGAATGTCCCACAGAAGGAAACCTGGTGGTTTGGGGCAACCTCCAAACTCAGCGTGGGAAAACTTCCTTGGCCTCATGAGGCCCCCGCTTCATGAAGGTGCCATCATGGACACATACTCCAGCCTCAGCCAACGTCTGATCCTCAGCCTGACTTCAGATGCAGGAGATTTTGATTCAGCCTCTGCCTAGTGGGCCTGCTCTGCCCTTGGCTCCAATCCTCACTTTAGCTTGTGTTCCTAGACTTCCGTCCTCACACTCCTGGCCCACAAACCCTCCCTTCTGGGAATTCTGGGGCCACAATGAAGCACTCCGCCTGCCTCCCAGGAGAAAAACTGTGTCTATGGTGCTGCCCAGAAACCCCAAATGAGGATCAAACTGCTTGGCCCTCGGCAACACCCCAATTGCATAGGCTACCTTAAACACTGAAGCTCTGTCGCAAATAGCCTGAGCCCAGACCTTCCAACAGACACCGACACAGCTGGCTGCACACCCAGCACATTGGACCCGCCACTGCCTTAGGCCACCATCCATTCCCAACCTGGGTTTTCAGTCATCAGAACCTAGACCTTATCTCCAATCCCTGCACAGGGGGGAACCTGATGCACAAGTCAGAACCCCTCCTTCCCCATGGCAAGAAACCTTGCTGCTGGCAGTGAGTCAAACCTTCAGTGTAGCAGAAAACGGCATGGCCCATGAGGACACGCCCATGTATGAGGGCCGCCTTGGGCACAAACACACATTGTGACCCTCAGCGTGAGTACCTTATTCAAGTAACGCCTCTCAGTGATTGGACCAAGAGCCCGCATATGTGGCTTGCCATGCCCATAGGCACGCAGGACTAAATAGATGGTGTGTATTCCAGTTGAGGGAACCCACTGCTGTGCTCTAGAGTCCCTCTCCTGGTGGGTCCTCTGTGGCAGAAAACAGTACTCTTCCCTTCCCACAGAATGAACCCAAACACTTGGGAGCTTGGACAATCCCCCGAGAGGAAGGCTCTTCCTCGGCCCCTGAAGCAACCCCTACCCTGAACGGCCACTGTGAACGCAACACCCAGAGACAAAAGCCTGAGCGACTGCCTCCCACTTGCCCTCCTTTGATATCCAGAGGATCTCCCCTCTCGGACTGAAGATCAGGCCTGCCATTACCTTGGCCCCTACCTGAGCCAAGTTTGCTTTTTCAGACATCTGTCCCCACAGCCCTGGCAAACACAGCCTCTGGGCTGGGTCCTCTGGAGCCATACCACAGGACCATGCCTGCTCTCTCCTGGGAAACTCTGTCCATTCCTTTGGCCACACACCTCCAGAATATGAGAAACCTCAAGGTCCCCGCGGACATACCATTACCGGGAGCCTCCCTGCACACACAGGGGCCTTCGGACACAAGCTGAGCTGCTACCTCCATGAAGGCATGCACACAGATATCAACAGAGATAGAAGGTTGAGCCGGACAGGCCCTTAGGCCCTAATCTCAACTCTTGCTTTGTTTTCCAGGTGTCAATCCTCAGAGGCTTTGGTTCGAAGAACAGGATATGGGGCTTTCCTGAGGCACTGAACAGAACTTCTCTCGTCTCCACATGGGAAGCTTCCTTGTTGGAGCCGTGTCAAACAACTCAGGTTGGAGAATCCTGCAGAGTCCCTGAGCCACCTCCACATTCCAAAGTCTCCCAGGCCACCAAGCCACAGTAGGACTCATCTTCAGGAGAGTCCATTTCAACTCTCCCCTCTGGGTAGCTCACCCAGGAGCCCGCAGATTGAGCCTGCCTTGTCCTGACTAAAGAGTTGGAATATGAGGTGGCGTTCCCAGGCATCCATGCTTAGACACCTGCTCTCGAGTCTTTCCGTATGGGGCCTCCTGGAACCATCCAATAGCACTCGACTTTCGTGCAGAAGGAAACCTTGAGGTTTGGAGTAGTTCACAAATCCCATCGTAGGCAAACCTTCCTGGCCTCATGAGGCCCCCACACCATTCAGGAAGAGGCCATGCTGGACAAAAACTCTTGCCTGAGGCACGTCTCAGAGTTGAAATGACCTCAGTGCAGGAGATCTCGATTCAGCCTCTCACAGTGGGCCTGCCGTGCCATCGGTCCCAAACCTCACGCTAGCTTGTGTTTTCAGACTTCCTTCCTCACACTCCTGGCAAACAAGCCCTCCGGACTAGGAACTCCAGAACCACAACCCAGCCCAGGGTCTGCCCAAGGGAAGAAAAACGTTTCCCTGTGGGGCTGTCTCCAGAAAACCCAGATGAGGACCAACCTGCTCGGGCCTCGACGGTACCCGAACTGGATAGGCTGCTCTGGGCACTCATGCTCTGTCTGACACAGCCTGAAGCCAGACGTCCAGACAGACAAGGAGACAGCTGGCCGCACACCCAGCACTTCGGACACGCCATGGTCTTATGCCGTCACCTCTTCCTAACCTTGGTTTTCAGATATCTGAACCTAGACATTATATCAATTCTCCACACAGCTGGGTATCGCAAGCACAACACAGAACTCCTCCTTCCCCGTGGCTGTAAAGCTTGCTCTTGGCATGGAGTCACACCTTCAGGGTGGGAGAAACCTTCCTGGTCCCTGCTGCCACGCCCAAACTTGAGGGCTGCTTGGGCACAAATTCACACTCTGACCCTCAGCATGAGCCCCATGTCAAAGAAAGGCCTGTCAGGGCCTGGGCCAAGAGCCCGCATATGGGGCTTGCCAAGCCCCTATGCACCCAATCCTCACCAGTGTTTGAGTTTTCCAGTCGCCCCGCCCGTACCTGGGGCTCTGCTCTGGAATCCCTTTCTTGGAGAGACACGTGAGCCAGACAACACTTTTCCACCCTTCCCACAAAATGACCCCAAACTCTTGGGAGCTGGGACTATCCCCAGAGAGGGATACTCGTCCACAGTCCCTGAGGCCACCCCTCCAATCCACGGCTATCTCGGACACAACATCCAGAGACAAAAGCCTGAAGGAACGCCTCCCACTCGCCCTAGTTTCAGAGGCCCAGGAGCTCCCTCTCGGGCTGTACATCCGGCCTGCCATACCCTAGGCGCCACTCATAAGCTGAGTTTGTGTTTTCAGACTTCTGTGCCCTCAGCCTGGACCCACACAACCGCCAGGCTAGGGCCTCTGGAGCCACAGCGAAAGATTGTGCCTGCCCTCTCCAAGGAAATTGTGCCCAATCCATTGACCACAACCCTACAGGTTAGGGAAAAGCTCCAAGGCCCCTGAGGCCATCAATAGTGTAGGCCACCCTGGACTAAGAGGGGCTCTCTGACACCAGCGGAGCAACTATCTCCACTTAGACTCTCAGACAGTGTCCCCAGAGACAGAAGGTTGAAATGCAGAGGTCCCCAGGCCCTATCTGAACCTTAGCTTTAGTTTCCATGTGTCCGTCCTCAGAGGTCTGTTTTCGTAGACCAGCACACGGGGCTTTTCTGAGGCTCCAAACCAAACCTCTCTTGTCTCCACATGGGGAGCTTACTTACTGGGGATGTATCAAACCCTTCAGGTAGGAGAGTTCCGCAGGGCCACTGAACAACCAGCACATTCCAAGGTTTCCATGGACCCAAACGCACATTATGACGCATCCTCAGGAGAGGCCATTTCAACTCAGCCCCCTGGTTAGCGTGCCCCAGAGGCAGCAGATCAAACATATCTTGTGGCTAATGGCCAATGGGAATGCGAGGCATGCTGTACAGGAATCCATCCTTTGAACCGTGCTCTCCAGTCCTTCCATATGGTATGTCCTGGAGCCATGCAACAGGACTCGAATGTCCCACAGAAGGAAACCTGGTGGTTTGGGGCAACCTCCAAACTCAGCGTGGGAAAACTTCCTTGGCCTCATGAGGACCCCGCTTCATGAAGGTGCCAACATGGACGCATACTCCAGCCTCAGCCAACGTCTGATCCTCAGCCTGACTTCAGATGCAGGAGATTTTGATTCAGCCTCTGCCTAGTGGGCCTGCTCTGCCCTTGGCTCCAATCCTCACTTTAGCTTTGTTCCTAGACTTCCGTCCTCACACTCCTGGCCCGCAAACCCTCCCTACTGGGAATTCTGGGGCCACAATGAAGCACTCCGCCTGCCTCCCAGGAGAAAAACTGTGTCTATGGTGCTGCCCAGAAACCCCAAAAGAGGATCAAACTGCTTGGCCCTCGGCAACACCCCAATTGCATAGGCTACCTTAAACACTGATGCTCTGTCGCAAATAGCCTGAGCCCAGACCTTCCAACAGACACCGACACAGCTGGCTGCATACCCAGCACATTGGACCCGCCACTGCCTTAGGCCACCATCCATTCCCAACCTGGGTTTTCAGTCATCAGAACCTAGACCTTATCTCCAATCCCTGCACAGGGCGGAACCTGATGCACAAGTCAGAACCCCTCCTTCCCCATGGCAAGAAACCTTGCTGCTGGCAGTGAGTCAAACCTTCAGTGTAGGAGAAAACTGCAAGGCCCATGAGGCCACGCCCATGTGTGAGGGCCGCCTTGGGCACAAACACACATTGTGACCCTCAGCGTGAGTACCTTATTCAAGTAACGCCTCTCAGTGATTGGACCAAGAGCCCGCATATGTGGCTTGCCATGCCCATAGGCACGCAGGACTAACTAGATGGTGTGTATTCCAGTTGAGGGAACCCACTGCTGTGCTCTAGAGTCCCTCTCCTGGGGGGTCCCCTGTGGCAGAAAACAGTACTCTTCCCTTCCCACAGAATGAACCCAAACACTTGGGAGCTTGGACAATCCCCCGAGAGGAAGGCTCTTCCTCGGCCCCTGAAGCAACCCCTACCCTGAACGTCCACTGTGAACGCAACACCCAGAGACAAAAGCCTGAGCGACTGCCTCCCACTTGCCCTCCTTTGATATCCAGAGGATCTCCCCTCTCGGACTGGAGATCAGGCCTGCCATTACCTTGGCCCCTACCTGAGCCACGTTTGCTTTTTCAGACATCTGTCCCCACAGCCCTGGCAAACACAGCCTCTAGGCTGGGTCCTCTGGAGCCATACCACAGGACCATGCCTGCTCTCTCCTGGGAAACTCTGTCCATTCCTTTGGCCACACACCTCCAGAATATGAGAAACCTCAAGGCCCCCGAGGACATACCATTACCGGGAGCCTCCCTGCACACACAGGGGCCTTTGGACACAAGCGGAGCTGCTACCTCCATGAAGGCATGCACACAGATGTCAACAGAGATAGAAGGTTGAGCCGGACAGGCCCTTAGGCCCTAATCTCAACTCTTGCTTTGTTTTCCAGGTGTCACTCCTCAGAGGCTTTGGTTCGAAGAACAGGATATGGGGCTTTCCTGAGGCACCGAACAGAACTTCTCTCGTCTCCACATGGGAAGCTTCCTTGTTGGAGCCGTGTCAAACACCTCAGGTTGGAGAATCCTGCAGAGTCCCTGAGCCACCTCCACATTCCAAGGTCTCCCAGGCCACCAAGCCACAGTAGGACTCATCTTCAGGAGAGTCCATTTCAACTCTCCCCTCTGGGTAGCTCACCCAGGAGCCCGCAGATTGAGCCTGCCTTGTCCTGACTAAAGAGTGGCGTTCCCAGGCATCCATGCTTAGACACCTGCTCTCGAGTCTTTCCGTATGGGGCCTCCTGGAACCATCCAATAGCACTCGACTTTCGTGCAGAAGGAAACCTTGAGGTTTGGAGTAGTTCACAAATCCCATCGTAGGCAAACCTTCCTGGCCTCATGAGGCCCCCACACCATTCAGGAAGAGGCCATGCTGGACAAAAACTCTAGCCTGATGCACGTCTCAGAGTTGAAATGACCTCAGTGCAGGAGATCTCGATTCAGCCTCTCAGAGTGGGCCTGCCGTGCCATCGGTCCCAAACCTCACGCTAGCTTGTGTTTTCAGACTTCCTTCCTCACACTCCTGGCAAACAAGCCCTCCTTACTAGGAACTCCAGAACCACAACCCAGCCCAGGGTCTGCCCAAGGGAAGAAAAACGTTTCCCTGTGGGGCTCTCTCCAGAAAACCCAGATGAGGATCAACCTGCTCGGGCCTCGACGGTACCCGAACTGGATAGGCTGCTCTGGGCACTCATGCTCTGTCTGACACAGCCTGAAGCCAGACGTCCAGACAGACAAGGAGACAGCTGGCCGCACACCCAGCACTTCGGACACGCCATGGTCTTATGCCGTCACCTCTTCCTAACCTTGGTTTTCAGATATCTGAACCTAGACATTATATCAATTCTCCACACAGCTGGGTATCGCAAGCACAACACAGAACTCCTCCTTCCCCGTGGCTGTAAAGCTTGCTCTTGGCATGGAGTCACACCTTCAGGGGGGAGAAACCTTCCTGGTCCCTGATGCCACGCCCAAACTTGAGTGCTGCTTGGGCACAAATTCACACTCTGACCCTCAGCATGAGCCCCATGTCAAAGAAAGGCCTGTCAGGGCCTGGGCCAAGAGCCCGCATATGGGGCTTGCCAAGCCCCTATGCACCCAATCCTCACCAGTGTTTGAGTTTTCCAGTCGCCCCGCCCGTACCTGGGGCTCTGCTCTGGAATCCCTTTCTTGGAGAGACACGTGAGCCAGACAACACTTTTCCACCCTTCCCACAAAATGACCCCAAACTCTTGGGAGCTGGGACAAATCCCCAGAGTGGGATACTCGTCCACAGTCCGTGAGGCCACCCCTCCAATCCACGGCTATCTCGGACACAACATCCAGAGACAAAAGCCTGAAGGAACGCCTCCCACTCGCCCTTGTTTCAGAGGCCCAGGAGCTCCCTCTCGGGCTGTACATCCGGCCTGCCATACCCTAGGCGCCACTCATAAGCTGAGTTTGTGTTTTCAGACTTCTGTGCCCTCAGCCTGGACCACACAACCGCCAGGCTAGGGCCTCTGGAGCCACAGCGAAATATTGAGCCTGCCCTCTCCAAGGAAATTGTGCCCAATCCATTGACCACAACCCTACAGGTTAGGGAAAAGCTCCAAGGCCCCTGAGGCCATCAATAGTGTAGGCCACCCTGGACTAAGAGGGGCTCTCTGACACCAGCGGAGCAACTATCTCCACTTAGACTCTCAGACAGTGTCCCCAGGGACAGAAGGTTGAAATGGACAGGCCCCCAGGCCCTAATCTGAACCTTAGCTTTGGTTTCCATGTGTCCGTCCTCAGAGGTCTGTTTTCGTAGACCAGCACACGGGGCTTTTCTGAGGCTCCAAACCAAACCTCTCTCGTCTCCACATGGGGAGCTTACTTACTGGGGATGTATCAAACCCTTCAGGTAGGAGAGTTCCGCAGGGCCACTGAACAACCAGCACATTCCAAGGTTTCCATGGACCCAAACGCACATTATGACGCATCCTCAGGAGAGGCCATTTCAACTCAGCCCCCTGGTTAGCGTGCCCCAGAGGCAGCAGATCAAACATATCTTGTGGCTAATGGCCAATGGGAATGCGAGGCATGCTGTACAGGGATCCATCCTTCGAACCGTGCTCTCCAGTCCTTCCGTATGGTATGTCCTGGAGCCATGCAACAGGACTCGAATGTCCCACAGAAGGAAACCTGGTGGTTTGGGGCAACCTCCAAACTCAGCGTGGGAAAACTTCCTTGGCCTCATGAGGCCCCCGCTTCATGAAGGTGCCAACATGGACACATACTCCAGCCTCAGCCAACGTCTGATCCTCAGCCTGACTTCAGATGCAGGAGATTTTGATTCAGCCTCTGCCTAGTGGGCCTGCTCTGCCCTTGGCTCCAATCCTCACTTTAGCTTGTGTTCCTAGACTTCCGTCCTCACACTCCTGGCCCGCAAACCGTCCCTACTGGGAATTCTGGGGCCACAATGAAGCACTCCGCCTGCCTCCCAGGAGAAAAACTTTGTCTATGGTGCTGCCCAGAAACCCCAAATGAGGATCAAACTGCTTGGCCCTCGGCAACACCCCAATTGCATAGGCTACCTTAAACACTGATGCTCTGTCGCAAATAGCCTGAGCCCAGACCTTCCAACAGACACCGACACAGCTGGCTGCACACCCAGCACATTGGACCCGCCACTGCCTTAGGCCACCATCCATTCCCAACCTGGGTTTTCAGTCATCAGAACCTAGACCTTATCTCCAATCCCTGCACAGGGCGGAACCTGATGCACAAGTCAGAACCCCTCCTTCCCCATGGCAAGAAACCTTGCTGCTGGCAGTGAGTCAAACCTTCAGTGTAGGAGAAAACGGCATGGCCCATGAGGCCACGCCCATGTGTGAGGGCCGCCTTGGGCACAAACACACATTGTGACCCTCAGCGTGAGTACCTTATTCAAGTAACGCCTCTCAGTGATTGGACCAAGAGCCCGCATATGTGGCTTGCCATGCCCATAGGCACGCAGGACTAACTAGATGGTGTGTATTCCAGTTGAGGGAACCCACTGCTGTGCTCTAGAGTCCCTCTCCTGGGGGGTCCCCTGTGGCAGAAAACAGTACTCTTCCCTTCCCACAGAATGAACCCAAACACTTGGGAGCTTGGACAATCCCCCGAGAGGACGGCTCTTCCTCGGCCCCTGAAGCAACCCCTACCCTGAACGGCCACTGTGAACGCAACACCCAGAGACAAAAGCCTGAGCGACTGCCTCCCACTTGCCCTCCTTTGATATCCAGAGGATCTCCCCTCTCGGACTGGAGATCAGGCCTGCCATTTCCATTGCCCCTACCTGAGCCACGTTTGCTTTTTCAGACATCTGTCCCCACAGCCCTGGCAAACACAGCCTCTAGGCTGGGTCCTCTGGAGCCATACCACAGGACCATGCCTGCTCTCTCCTGGGAAACTCTGTCCATTCCTTTGGCCACACACCTCCAGAATATGAGAAACCTCAAGGCCCCCGAGGACATACCATTACCGGGAGCCTCCCTGCACACACAGGGGCCTTCGGACACAAGCGGAGCTGCTACCTCCATGAAGGCATGCACACAGATGTCAACAGAGATAGAAGGTTGAGCCCGACAGGCCTTTAGGCCCTAATCTCAACTCTTGCTTTGTTTTCCAGGTGTCACTCCTCAGAGGCTTTGGTTCGAAGAACAGGATATGGGGCTTTCCTGAGGCACTGAACAGAACTTCTCTCGTCTCCACATGGGAAGCTTCCTTGTTGGAGCCGTGTCAAACACCTCAGGTTGGAGAATCCTGCAGAGTCCCTGAGCCACCTCCACATTCCAAGGTCTCCCAGGCCACCAAGCCACAGTAGGACTCATCTTCAGGAGAGTCCATTTCAACTCTCCCTTCTGGGTATCTCACCCAGGAGCCCGCAGATTGAGCCTGCCTTGTCCTGACTAAAGAGTGGGAATATGAGGTGGCGTTCCCAGGCATCCATGCTTAGACACCTGCTCTCGAGTCTTTCCGTATGGGGCCTCCTGGAACCATCCAATAGCACTCGACTTTCGTGCAGAAGGAAACCTTGAGGTTTGGAGTAGTTCACAAATCCCATCATAGGCAAACCTTCCTGGCCTCATGAGGCCCCCACCCCATTCAGGAAGAGGCCATGCTGGACAAAAACTCTAGCCTGATGCAGGTCTCAGAGTTGAAATGACCTCAGTGCAGGAGATCTCGATTCAGCCTCTCAGAGTGGGCCTGCCGTGCCATCGGTCCCAAACCTCACGCTAGCTTGTGTTTTCAGTCTTCCTTCCTCACACTCCTGGCAAACAAGCCCTCCGGACTAGGAACTCCAGAACCACAAGCCAGCCCAGGGTCTGCCCAAGGGAAGAAAAACGTTTCCCTGTGGGGCTCTCTCCAGAAAACCCAGATGAGGATCAACCTGCTCGGGCCTCGACGGTACCCGAACTGGATAGGCTGCTCTGGGCACTCATGCTCTGTCTGACACAGCCTGAAGCCAGACGTCCAGACAGACAAGGAGACAGCTGGCCGCACACCCAGCACTTCGGACACGCCATGGTCTTATGCCGTCACCTCTTCCTAACCTTGGTTTTCAGATATCTGAACCTAGACATTATATCAATTCTCCACACAGCTGGGTATCGCAAGCACAACACAGAACTCCTCCTTCCCCGTGGCTGTAAAGCTTGCTCTTGGCATGGAGTCACACCTTCAGGGTGGGAGAAACCTTCCTGAACCCTGATGCCACGCCCAAACTTGAGTGCTGCTTGGGCACAAATTCACACTCTGACCCTCAGCATGAGCTCCATGTCAAAGAAAGGCCTGTCAGGGCCTGGGCCAAGAGCCCGCATATGGGGCTTGCCAAGCCCCTATGCACCCAATCCTCACCAGTGTTTGAGTTTTCCTGTCGCCCCGCCCGTACCTGGGGCTCTGCTCTGGAATCCCTTTCTTGGAGAGACACGTGAGCCAGACAACACTTTTCCACCCTTCCCACAAAATGACCCCAACTCTTGGGGCTGGGACAAATCCCCAGAGAGGGATACTCGTCCACAGTCCCTGAGGCCACCCCTCCAATCCACGGCTATCTCGGACACAACATCCAGAGACAAAAGCCTGAAGGAACGCCTCCCACTCGCCCTTGTTTCAGAGGCCCAGGAGCTCACTCTCGGGCTGTACATCCGGCCTGCCATACCCTAGGCGCCACTCATAAGCTGAGTTTGTGTTTTCAGACTTCTGTGCCCTCAGCCTGGACCCACACAACCGCCAGGCTAGGGCCTCTGGAGCCACAGCGAAAGATTGTGCCTGCCCTCTCCAAGGAAATTGTGCCCAATCCATTGACCACAACCCTACAGGTTAGGGAAAAGCTCCAAGCCCCTGAGGCCATCAATAGAGTAGGCCACCCTGGACTAAGAGGGGCTCTCTGACACCAGCGGAGCAACTATCCCCACTTAGACTCTCAGACAGTGTCCCCAGAGACAGAAGGTTGAAATGGACAGGCCCCCAGGCCCTAATCTGAACCTTAGCTTTGGTTTCCATGTGTCCGTCCTCAGAGGTCTGTTTTCGTGACCAGCACACGGGGCTTTTCTGAGGCTCCAAGCCAAACCTCTCTCGTCTCCACATGGGGAGCTTACTTACTGGGGATGTATCAAACCCTTCAGGTAGGAGAGTTCCGCAGGGCCACTGAACAACCAGCACATTCCAAGGTTTCCATGGACCCAAACGCACATTATGACGCATCCTCAGGAGAGGCCATTTCAACTCAGCCCCCTGGTTAGCGTGCCCCAGAGGCAGCAGATCAAACATATCTTGTGGCTAATGGCCAATGGGAATGCGAGGCATGCTGTACAGGGATCCATCCTTCGAACCGTGCTCTCCAGTCCTTCCGTATGGTATGTCCTGGAGCCATGCAACAGGACTCGAATGTCCCACAGAAGGAAACCTGGTGGTTTGGGGCAACCTCCAAACTCAGCGTGGGAAAACTTCCTTGGCCTCATGAGGCCCCCGCTTCATGAAGGTGCCAACATGGACACATACTCCAGCCTCAGCCAACGTCTGATCCTCAGCCTGACTTCAGATGCAGGAGATTTTGATTCAGCCTCTGCCTAGTGGGCCTGCTCTGCCCTTGGCTCCAATCCTCACTTTAGCTTGTGTTCCTAGACTTCCGTCCTCACACTCCTGGCCCGCAAACCGTCCCTACTGGGAATTCTGGGGCCACAATGAAGCACTCCGCCTGCCTCCCAGGAGAAAAACTTTGTCTATGGTGCTGCCCAGAAACCCCAAATGAGGATCAAACTGCTTGGCCCTCGGCAACACCCCAATTGCATAGGCTACCTTAAACACTGATGCTCTGTCGCAAATAGCCTGAGCCCAGACCTTCCAACAGACACCGACACAGCTGGCTGCACACCCAGCACATTGGACCCGCCACTGCCTTAGGCCACCATCCATTCCCAACCTGGGTTTTCAGTCATCAGAACCTAGACCTTATCTCCAATCCCTGCACAAGGCGGAACCTGATGCACAAGTCAGAACCCCTCCTTCCCCATGGCAAGAAACCTTGCTGCTGGCAGTGAGTCAAACCTTCAGTGTAGGAGAAAACGGCATGGCCCATGAGGCCACGCCCATGTGTGAGGGCCGCCTTGGGCACAAACACACATTGTGACCCTCAGCGTGAGTACCTTATTCAAGTAACGCCTCTCAGTGATTGGACCAAGAGCCCGCATATGTGGCTTGCCATGCCCATAGGCACGCAGGACTAACTAGATGGTGTGTATTCCAGTTGAGGGAACCCACTGCTGTGCTCTAGAGTCCCTCTCCTGGGGGGTCCCCTGTGGCAGAAAACAGTACTCTTCCCTTCCCACAGAATGAACCCAAACACTTGGGAGCTTGGACAATCCCCCGAGAGGAAGGCTCTTCCTCGGCCCCTGAAGCAACCCCTACCCTGAACGGCCACTGTGAACGCAACACCCAGAGACAAAAGCCTGAGCGACTGCCTCCCACTTGCCCTCCTTTGATATCCAGAGGATCTCCCCTCTCGGACTGGAGATCAGGCCTGCCATTACCTTGGCCCCTACCTGAGCCAAGTTTGCTTTTTCAGACATCTGTCCCCACAGCCCTGGCAAACACAGCCTCTAGGCTGGGTCCTCTGGAGCCATACCACAGGACCATGCCTGCTCTCTCCTGGGAAACTCTGTCCATTCCTTTGGCCACACACCTCCAGAATATGAGAAACCTCAAGGCCCCCGAGGACATACCATTACCGGGAGCCTCCCTGCACACACAGGGGCCTTTGGACACAAGCGGAGCTGCTACCTCCATGAAGGCATGCACACAGATGTCAACAGAGATAGAAGGTTGAGCCGGACAGGCCCTTAGGCCCTAATCTCAACTCTTGCTTTGTTTTCCAGGTGTCACTCCTCAGAGGCTTTGGTTCGAAGAACAGGATATGGGGCTTTCCTGAGGCACTGAACAGAACTTCTCTCGTCTCCACATGGGAAGCTTCCTTGTTGGAGCCGTGTCAAACACCTCAGGTTGGAGAATCCTGCAGAGTCCCTGAGCCACCTCCACATTCCAAGGTCTCCCAGGCCACCAAGCCACAGTAGGACTCATCTTCAGGAGAGTCCATTTCAACTCTCCCCTCTGGGTAGCTCACCCAGGAGCCCGCAGATTGAGCCTGCCTTGTCCTGACTAAAGAGTGGGAATATGAGGTGGCGTTCCCAGGCATCCATGCTTAGACACCTGCTCTCGAGTCTTTCCGTATGGGGCCTCCTGGAACCATCCAATAGCACTCGACTTTCGTGCAGAAGGAAACCTTGAGGTTTGGAGTAGTTCACAAATCCCATCGTAGGCAAACCTTCCTGGCCTCATGAGGCCCCCACCCCATTCAGGAAGAGGCCATGCTGGACAAAAACTCTAGCCTGATGCACGTCTCAGAGTTGAAATGACCTCAGTGCAGGAGATCTCGATTCAGCCTCTCAGAGTGGGCCTGCCGTGCCATCGGTCCCAAACCTCACGCTAGCTTGTGTTTTCAGTCTTCCTTCCTCACACTCCTGGCAAACAAGCCCTCCGGACTAGGAACTCCAGAACCACAAGCCAGCCCAGGGTCTGCCCAAGGGAAGAAAAACGTTTCCCTGTGGGGCTGTCTCCAGAAAACCCAGATGAGGACCAACCTGCTCGGGCCTCGACGGTACCCGAACTGGATAGGCTGCTCTGGGCACTCATGCTCTGTCTGACACAGCCTGAAGCCAGACGTCCAGACAGACAAGGAGACAGCTGGCCGCACACCCAGCACTTCGGACACGCCATGGTCTTATGCCGTCACCTCTTCCTAACCTTGGTTTTCAGATATCTGAACCTAGACATTATATCAATTCTCCACACAGCTGGGTATCGCAAGCACAACACAGAACTCCTCCTTCCCCGTGGCTGTAAAGCTTGCTCTTGGCATGGAGTCACACCTTCAGGGTGGGAGAAACCTTCCTGAACCCTGATGCCTCGCCCAAACTTGAGTGCTGCTTGGGCACAAATTCACACTCTGACCCTCAGCATGAGCTCCATGTCAAAGAAAGGCCTGTCAGGGCCTGGGCCAAGAGCCCGCATATGGGGCTTGCCAAGACCCTATGCACCCAATCCTCACCAGTGTTTGAGTTTTCCAGTCGCCCCGCCCGTACCTGGGGCTCTGCTCTGGAATCCCTTTCTTGGAGAGACACGTGAGCCAGACAACACTTTTCCACCCTTCCCACAAAATGACCCCAAACTCTTGGGGCTGGGACAAATCCCCAGAGAGGGATACTCGTCCACAGTCCCTGAGGCCACCCCTCCAATCCACGGCTATCTCGGACACAACATCCAGAGACAAAAGCCTGAAGGAACGCCTCCCACTCGCCCTTGTTTCAGAGGCCCAGGAGCTCCCTCTCGGGCTGTACATCCGGCCTGCCATACCCTAGGCGCCACTCATAAGCTGAGTTTGTGTTTTCAGACTTCTGTGCCCTCAGCCTGGACCCACACAACCGCCAGGCTAGGGCCTCTGGAGCCACAGCGAAAGATTGTGCCTGCCCTCTCCAAGGAAATTGTGCCCAATCCATTGACCACAACCCTACAGGTTAGGGAAAAGCTCCAAGCCCCTGAGGCCATCAATAGAGTAGGCCACCCTGGACTAAGAGGGGCTCTCTGACACCAGCGGAGCAACTATCTCCACTTAGACTCTCAGACAGTGTCCCCAGGGACAGAAGGTTGAAATGGACAGGCCCCCAGGCCCTAATCTGAACCTTAGCTTTGGTTTCCATGTGTCCGTCCTCAGAGGTCTGTTTTCGTAGACCAGCACACGGGGCTTTTCTGAGGCTCCAAACCAAACCTCTCTCGTCTCCACATGGGGAGCTTACTTACTGGGGATGTATCAAACCCTTCAGGTAGGAGAGTTCTGCAGGGCCACTGAACAACCAGCACATTCCAAGGTTTCCATGGACCCAAACGCACATTATGACGCATCCTCAGGAGAGGCCATTTCAACTCAGCCCCCTGGTTAGCGTGCCCCAGAGGCAGCAGATCAAACATATCTTGTGGCTAATGGCCAATGGGAATGCGAGGCATGCTGTACAGGGATCCATCCTTCGAACCGTGCTCTCCAGTCCTTTCGTATGGTATGTCCTGGAGCCATGCAACAGGACTCGAATGTCCCACAGAAGGAAACCTGGTGGTTTGGGGCAACCTCCAAACTCAGCGTGGGAAAACTTCCTTGGCCTCATGAGGCCCCCGCTTCATGAAGGTGCCAACATGGACACATACTCCAGCCTCAGCCAACGTCTGATCCTCAGCCTGACTTCAGATGCAGGAGATTTTGATTCAGCCTCTGCCTAGTGGGCCTGCTCTGCCCTTGGCTCCAATCCTCACTTTAGCTTGTGTTCCTAGACTTCCGTCCTCACACTCCTGGCCCGCAAACCCTCCCTTCTGGGAATTCTGGGGCCACAATGAAGCACTCCGCCTGCCTCCCAGGAGAAAAACTTTGTCTATGGTGCTGCCCAGAAACCCCAAATGAGGATCAAACTGCTTGGCCCTCGGCAACACCCCAATTGCATAGGCTACCTTAAACACTGATGCTCTGTCGCAAATAGCCTGAGCCCAGACCTTCCAACAGACACCGACACAGCTGGCTGCACACCCAGCACATTGGACCCGCCACTGCCTTAGGCCACCATCCATTCCCAACCTGGGTTTTCAGTCATCAGAATCTAGACCTTATCTCCAATCCCTGCACAGGGGGGAACCTGATGCACAAGTCAGAACCCCTCCTTCCCCATGGCAAGAAACCTTGCTGCTGGCAGTGAGTCAAACCTTCAGTGTAGGAGAAAACGGCATGGCCCATGAGGCCACGCCCATGTGTGAGGGCCGCCTTGGGCACAAACACACATTGTGACCCTCAGCGTGAGTACCTTATTCAAGTAACGCCTCTCAGTGATTGGACCAAGAGCCCGCATATGTGGCTTGCCATGCCCATAGGCACGCAGGACTAACTAGATGGTGTGTATTCCAGTTGAGGGAACCCACTGCTGTGCTCTAGAGTCCCTCTCCTGGGGGGTCCCCTGTGGCAGAAAACAGTACTCTTCCCTTCCCACAGAATGAACCCAAACACTTGGGAGCTTGGACAATCCCCCGAGAGGAAGGCTCTTCCTCGGCCCCTGAAGCAACCCCTACCCTGAACGGCCACTGTGAACGCAACACCCAGAGACAAAAGCCTGAGCGACTGCCTCCCACTTGCCCTCCTTTGATATCCAGCGGATCTCCCCTCTCGGACTGGAGATCAGGCCTGCCATTACCTTGGCCCCTACCTGAGCCAAGTTTGCTTTTTCAGACATCTGTCCCCACAGCCCTGGCAAACACAGCCTCTCGGCTGGGTCCTCTGGAGCCATACCACAGGACCATGCCTGCTCTCTCCTGGGAAACTCTGTCCATTCCTTTGGCCACACACCTCCAGAATATGAGAAACCTCAAGGCCCCCGAGGACATACCATTACCGGGAGCCTCCCTGCACACACAGGGGCCTTCGGACACAAGCGGAGCTGCTACCTCCATGAAGGCATGCACACAGATGTCAACAGAGATAGAAGGTTGAGCCCGACAGGCCCTTAGGCCCTAATCTCAACTCTTGCTTTGTTTTCCAGGTGTCACTCCTCAGAGGCTTTGGTTCGAAGAACAGGATATGGGGCTTTCCTGAGGCACTGAACAGAACTTCTCTCGTCTCCACATGGGAAGCTTCCTTGTTGGAGCCGTGTCAAACACCTCAGGTTGGAGAATCCTGCAGAGTCCCTGAGCCACCTCCACATTCCAAGGTCTCCCAGGCCACCAAGCCACAGTAGGACTCATCTTCAGGAGAGTCCATTTCAACTCTCCCCTCTGGGTAGCTCACCCAGGAGCCCGCAGATTGAGCCTGCCTTGTCCTGACTAAAGAGTGGGAATATGAGGTGGCGTTCCCAGGCATCCATGCTTAGACACCTGCTCTCGAGTCTTTCCGTATGGGGCCTCCTGGAACCATCCAATAGCACTCGACTTTCGTGCAGAAGGAAACCTTGAGGTTTGGAGTAGTTCACAAATCCCATCGTAGGCAAACCTTCCTGGCCTCATGAGGCCCCCACACCATTCAGGAAGAGGCCATGGTGGACAAAAACTCTAGCCTGAGGCACGTCTCAGAGTTGAAATGACCTCAGTGCAGGAGATCTCGATTCAGCCTCTCAGAGTGGGCCTGCCGTGCCATCGGTCCCAAACCTCACGCTAGCTTGTGTTTTCAGTCTTCCTTCCTCACACTCCTGGCAAACAAGCCCTCCGGACTAGGAACTCCAGAACCACAACCCAGCCCAGGGTCTGCCCAAGGGAAGAAAAACGTTTCCCTGTGGGGCTCTCTCCAGAAAACCCAGATGAGGATCAACCTGCTCGGGCCTCGACGGTACCCGAACTGGATAGGCTGCTCTGGGCACTCATGCTCTGTCTGACACAGCCTGAAGCCAGACGTCCAGACAGACAAGGAGACAGCTGGCCGCACACCCAGCACTTCGGACACGCCATGGTCTTATGCCGTCACCTCTTCCTAACCTTGGTTTTCAGATATCTGAACCTAGACATTATATCAATTCTCCACACAGCTGGGTATCGCAAGCACAACACAGAACGCCTCCTTCCCCGTGGCTGTAAAGCTTGCTCTTGGCATGGAGTCACACCTTCAGGGTGGGAGAAACCTTCCTGAACCCTGATGCCACGCCCAAACTTGAATGCTGCTTGGGCACAAATTCACACTCTGACCCTCAGCATGAGCTCCATGTCAAAGAAAGGCCTGTCAGGGCCTGGGCCAAGAGCCCGCATATGGGGCTTGCCAAGCCCCTATGCACCCAATCCTCACCAGTGTTTGAGTTTTCCAGTCGCCCCGCCCGTACCTGGGGCTCTGCTCTGGAATCCCTTTCTTGGAGAGACACGTGAGCCAGACAACACTTTTCCACCCTTCCCACAAAATGACCCCAAACTCTTGGGAGCTGGGACAAATCCCCAGAGAGGGATACTCGTCCACAGTCCGTGAGGCCACCACTCCAATCCACGGCTATCTCGGACACAACATCCAGAGACAAAAGCCTGAAGGAACGCCTCCCACTCGCCCTTGTTTCAGAGGCCCAGGAGCTCCCTCTCGGGCTGTACATCCGGCCTGCCATACCCTAGGCGCCACTCATAAGCTGAGTTTGTGTTTTCAGACTTCTGTGCCCTCAGCCTGGACCCACACAACCGCCAGGCTAGGGCCTCTGGAGCCACAGCGAAAGATTGTGCCGGCCCTCTCCAAGGAAATTGTGCCCAATCCATTGACCACAACCCTACAGGTTAGGGAAAAGCTCCAAGGCCCCTGAGGCCATCAATAGAGTAGGCCACCCTGGACTAAGAGGGGCTCTCTGAACCCGCGGAGCAACTATCTCCACTTAGACTCTCAGACAGTGTCCCCAGAGACAGAAGGTTGAAATGGACAGGCCCCCAGGCCCTAATCTGAACCTTAGCTTTGGTTTCCATGTGTCCGTCCTCAGAGGTCAGTTTTCATAGACCAGCACACGGGGCTTTTCTGAGCTCCAAACCAAACCTCTCTCGTCTCCACATGGGGAGCTTACTTACTGGGGATGTATCAATTCCTTCAGGTAGGTGAGTTCCACAGGGCCACTGAACAACCAGCACATTCCAAGGTTTCCATGGACCCAAACGCACATTATGACGCATCCTCAGGAGAGGCCATTTCAACTCAGCCCCCTGGTTAGCGTGCCCCAGAGGCAGCAGATCAAACATATCTTGTGGCTAATGGCCAATGGGAATGCGAGGCATGCTGTACAGGGATCCATCCTTCGAACCGTGCTCTCCAGTCCTTCCGTATGGTATGTCCTGGAGCCATGCAACAGGACTCGAATGTCCCACAGAAGGAAACCTGGTGGTTTGGGGCAACCTCCAAACTCAGCGTGGGAAAACTTCCTTGGCCTCATGAGGCCCCCGCTTCATGAAGGTGCCAACATGGACACATACTCCAGCCTCAGCCAACGTCTGATCCTCAGCCTGACTTCAGATGCAGGAGATTTTGATTCAGCCTCTGCCTAGTGGGCCTGCTCTGCCCTTGGCTCCAATCCTCACTTTAGCTTGTGTTCCTAGACTTCCGTCCTCACACTCCTGGCCCACAAACCCTCCCTTCTGGGAATTCTGGGGCCACAATGAAGCACTCCGCCTGCCTCCCAGGAGAAAAACTTTGTCTATGGTGCTGCCCAGAAACCCCAAATGAGGATCAAACTGCTTGGCCCTCGGCAACACCCCAATTGCATAGGCTACCTTAAACACTGATGCTCTGTCGCAAATAGCCTGAGCCCAGACCTTCCAACAGACACCGACACAGCTGGCTGCACACCCAGCACATTGGACCCGCCACTGCCTTAGGCCACCATCCATTCCCAACCTGGGTTTTCAGTCATCAGAACCTAGACCTTATCTCCAATCCCTGCACAGGGGGGAACCTGATGCACAAGTCAGAACCCCACCTTCCCCATGGCAAGAAACCTTGCTGCTGGCAGTGAGTCAAACCTTCAGTGTAGGAGAAAACGGCATGGCCCATGAGGCCACGCCCATGTGTGAGGGCCGCCTTGGGCACAAACACACATTGTGACCCTCAGCGTGAGTACCTTATTCAAGTAACACCTCTCAGTGATTGGACCAAGAGCCCGCATATGTGGCTTGCCATGCCCATAGGCACGCAGGACTAACTAGATGGTGTGTATTCCAGTTGAGGGAACCCACTGCTGTGCTCTAGAGTCCCTCTCCTGGGGGGTCCCCTGTGGCAGAAAACAGTACTCTTCCCTTCCCACAGAATGAACCCAAACACTTGGGAGCTTGGACAATCCCCCGAGAGGAAGGCTTTTCCTCGGCCCCTGAAGCAACCCCTACCCTGAACGTCCACTGTGAACGCAACACCCAGAGACAAAAGCCTGAGCGACTGCCTCCCACTTGCCCTCCTTTGATATCCAGAGGATCTCCCCTCTCGGACTGGAGATCAGGCCTGCCATTACCTTGGCCCCTACCTGAGCCAAGTTTGCTTTTTCAGACATCTGTCCCCACAGCCCTGGCAAACACAGCCTCTAGGCTGGGTCCTCTGGAGCCATACCACAGGACCATGCCTGCTCTCTCCTGGGAAACTCTGTCCATTCCTTTGGCCACACACCTCCAGAATATGAGAAACCTCAAGGCCCCCGAGGACATACCATTACCGGGAGCCTCCCTGCACACACAGGGGCCTTCGGACACAAGCTGAGCTGCTACCTCCATGAAGGCATGCACACAGATGTCAACAGAGATAGAAGGTTGAGCCGGACAGGCCCTTAGGCTCTAATCTCAACTCTTGCTTTGTTTTCCAGGTGTCACTCCTCAGAGGCTTTGGTTCGAAGAACAGGATATGGGGCTTTCCTGAGGCACTGAACAGAACTTCTCTCATCTCCACATGGGAAGCTTCCTTGTTGGAGCCGTGTCAAACACCTCAGGTTGGAGAATCCTGCAGAGTCCCTGAGCCACCTCCACATTCCAAGGTCTCCCAGGCCACCAAGCCACAGTAGGACTCATCTTCAGGAGAGTCCATTTCAACTCTCCCTTCTGGGTAGCTCACCCAGGAGCCCGCAGATTGAGCCTGCCTTGTCCTGACTAAAGAGTGGGAATATGAGGTGGCGTTCCCAGGCATCCATGCTTAGACACCTGCTCTCGAGTCTTTCCGTATGGGGCCTCCTGGAACCATCCAATAGCACTCGACTTTCGTGTAGAAGGAAACCTTGAGGTTTGGAGTAGTTCACAAATCCCATCGTAGGCAAAACTTCCTGGCCTCATGAGGCCCCCACACCATTCAGGAAGAGGCCATGGTGGACAAAAACTCTAGCCTGAGGCACGTCTCAGAGTTGAAATGACCTCAGTGCAGGAGATCTCGATTCAGCCTCTCAGAGTGGGCCTGCCGTGCCATCGGTCCCAAACCTCACACTAGCTTGTGTTTTCAGACTTCCTTCCTCACACTCCTGGCAAACAAGCCCTCTGGACTAGGAACTCCAGAACCACAACCCAGCCCAGGGTCTGCCCAAGGGAAGAAAAACGTTTCCCTGTGGGGCTCTCTCCAGAAAACCCAGATGAGGATCAACCTTCTCGGGCCTCGACGGTACCCGAACTGGATAGGCTGCTCTGGGCACTCATGCTCTGTCTGACACAGCCTGAAGCCAGACGTCCAGACAGACAAGGAGACAGCTGGCCGCTCACCCAGCACTTCGGACACGCCATGGTCTTATGCCGTCACCTCTTCCTAACCTTGGTTTTCAGATATCTGAACCTAGACATTATATCAATTCTCCACACAGCTGGGTATCGCAAGCACAACACAGAACTCCTCCTTCCCCGTGGCTGTAAAGCTTGCTCTTGGCATGGAGTCACACCTTCAGGGTGGGAGAAACCTTCCTGGTCCCTGATGCCACGCCCAAACTTGAGTGCTGCTTGGGCACAAATTCACACTCTGACCCACAGCATGAGCCCCATGTCAAAGAAAGGCCTGTCAGGGCCTGGGCCAAGAGCCCGCATATGGGGCTTGCCAAGCCCCTATGCACCCAATCCTCACCAGTGTTTGAGTTTTCCAGTCGCCCCGCCCGTACCTGGGGCTCTGCTCTGGAATCCCTTTCCTGGAGAGACACGTGAGCCAGACAACACGACTCCACCCTTCCCACAAAATGACCCCAAACTCTTGGGAGCTGGGACAAATCCCCAGAGAGGGATACTCGTCCACAGTCCCTGAGGCCACCCCTCCAATCCACGGCTATCTCGGACACAACATCCAGAGACAAAAGCCTGAAGGAACGCCTCCCACTCGCCCTTGTTTCAGAGGCCGAGGAGCTCCCTCTCGGGCTGTACATCCGGCCTGCCATACCCTAGGCGCCACTCATAAGCTGAGTTTGTGTTTTCAGACTTCTGTGCCCTCAGCCTGGACCCACACAACCGCCAGGCTAGGGCCTCTGGAGCCACAGCGAAAGATTGTGCCTGCCCTCTCCAAGGAAATTGTGCCCAATCCATTGACCACAACCCTACAGGTTAGGGAAAAGCTCCAAGGCCCCTGAGGCCATCAATAGTGTAGGCCACCCTGGACTAAGAGGGGCTCTCTGACACCAGCGGAGCAACTATCTTCACTTAGACTCTCAGACAGTGTCCCCAGAGACAGAAGGTTGAAATGGACAGGCCCCCAGGCCCTAATCTGAACCTTAGCTTTGGTTTCCATGTGTCCGTCCTCAGAGGTCTGTTTTCGTAGACCAGCACACGGGGCTTTTCTGAGGCTCCAAACCAAACCTCTCTCGTCTCCACATGGGGAGCTTACTTACTGGGGATGTATCAAACCCTTCAGGTAGGAGAGTTCCGCAGGGCCACTGAACAACCAGCACATTCCAAGGTTTCCATGGACCCAAACGCACATTATGACGCATCCTCAGGAGAGGCCATTTCAACTCAGCCCCCTGGTTAGCGTGCCCCCGAGGCAGCAGATCAAACATATCTTGTGGCTAATGGCCAATGGGAATGCGAGGCATGCTGTACAGGGATCCATCCTTCGAACCGTGCTCTCCAGTCCTTCCGTATGGTATGTCCTGGAGCCATGCAACAGGACTCGAATGTCCCACAGAAGGAAACCTGGTGGTTTGGGGCAACCTCCAAACTCAGCATGGGAAAACTTCCTTGGCCTCATGAGGCCCCCGCTTCATGAAGGTGCCATCATGGACACATACTCCAGCCTCAGCCAACGTCTGATCCTCAGCCTGACTTCAGATGCAGGAGATTTTGATTCAGCCTCTGCCTAGTGGGCCTGCTCTGCCCTTGGCTCCAATCCTCACTTTAGCTTGTGTTCCTAGACTTCCGTCCTCACACTCCTGGCCCACAAACCCTCCCTACTGGGAATTCTGGGGCCACAATGAAGCACTCCGCCTGCCTCCCAGGAGAAAAACTTTGTCTATGGTGCTGCCCAGAAACCCCAAATGAGGATCAAACTGCTTGGCCCTCGGCAACACCCCAATTGCATAGGCTACCTTAAACACTGATGCTCTGTCGCAAATAGCCTGAGCCCAGACCTTCCAACAGACACCGACACAGCTGGCTGCACACCCAGCACATTGGACCCGCCACTGCCTTAGGCCACCATCCATTCCCAACCTGGGTTTTCCGTCATCAGAACCTAGACCTTTCTCCAATCCCTGCACAGGGGGGAACCTGATGCACAAGTCAGAACCCCTCCTTCCCCATGGCAAGAAACCTTGCTGCTGGCAGTGAGTCAAACCTTCAGTGTAGGAGAAAACGGCATGGCCCATGAGGCCACGCCCATGTGTGAGGGCCGCCTTGGGCACAAACACACATTGTGACCCTCAGCGTGAGTACCTTATTCAAGTAACGCCTCTCAGTGATTGGACCAAGAGCCCGCATATGTGGCTTGCCATGCCCATAGGCACGCAGGACTAACTAGATGGTGTGTATTCCAGTTGAGGGAACCCACTGCTGTGCTCTAGAGTCCCTCTCCTGGGGGGTCCCCTGTGGCAGAAAACAGTACTCTTCCCTTCCCACAGAATGAACCCAAACACTTGGGAGCTTGGACAATCCCCCGAGAGGAAGGCTCTTCCTCGGCCCCTGAAGCAACCCCTACCCTGAACGTCCACTGTGAACGCAACACCTAGAGACAAAAGCCTGAGCGACTGCCTCCCACTTGCCCTCCTTTGATATCCAGAGGATCTCCCCTCTCGGACTGGAGATCAGGCCTGCCATTACCTTGGCCCCTACCTGAGCCAAGTTTGCTTTTTCAGACATCTGTCCCCACGGCCCTGGCAAACACAGCCTCTAGGCTGGGTCCTCTGGAGCCATACCACAGGACCATGCCTGCTCTCTCCTGGGAAACTCTGTCCATTCCTTTGGCCACACACCTCCAGAATATGAGAAACCTCAAGGCCCCCGAGGACATACCATTACCGGGAGCCTCCCTGCACACACAGGGGCCTTCGGACACAAGCTGAGCTGCTACCTCCATGAAGGCATGCACACAGATGTCAACAGAGATAGAAGGTTGAGCCGGACAGGCCCTTAGGCTCTAATCTCAACTCTTGCTTTGTTTTCCAGGTGTCACTCCTCAGAGGCTTTGGTTCGAATAACAGGATATGGGGCTTTCCTGAGGCACTGAACAGAACTTCTCTCAACTCCACATGGGAAGCTTCCTTGTTGGAGCCGTGTCAAACACCTCAGGTTGGAGAATCCTGCAGAGTCGCTGAGCCACCTCCACATTCCAAGGTCTCCCAGGCCACCAAGCCACAGTAGGACTCATCTTCAGGAGAGTCCATTTCAACTCTCCCCTCTGGGTAGCTCACCCAGGAGCCCGCAGATTGAGCCTGCCTTGTCCTGACTAAAGAGTGGGAATATGAGGTGGCGTTCCCAGGCATCCATGCTTAGACACCTGCTCTCGAGTCTTTCCGTATGGGGCCTCCTGGAACCATCCAATAGCACTCGACTTTCGTGCAGAAGGAAACCTTGAGGTTTGGAGTAGTTCACAAATCCCATCGTAGGCAAACCTTCCTGGCCTCATGAGGCCCCCACACCATTCAGGAAGAGGCCATGCTGGACAAAAACTCTAGCCTGAGGCACGTCTCAGAGTTGAAATGACCTCAGTGCAGGAGTTCTCGATTCAGCCTCTCAGAGTGGGCCTGCCGTGCCATCGGTCCCAAATCTCACGCTAGCTTGTGTTTTCAGACTTCCTTCCTCACACTCCTGGCAAACAAGCCCTCCGGACTAGGAACTCCAGAACCACAACCCAGCCCAGGGTCTGCCCAAGGGAAGAAAAACGTTTCCCTGTGGGGCTCTCTCCAGAAAACCCAGATGAGGATCAACCTGCTCGGGCCTCGACCGGTACCCGAACTGGATAGGCTGCTCTGGGCACTCATGCTCTGTCTGACACAGCCTGAAGCCAGACGTCCAGACAGACAAGGAGACAGCTGGCCGCACACCCAGCACTTCGGACACGCCATGGTCTTATGCCGTCACCTCTTCCTAACCTTGGTTTTCAGATATCTGAACCTAGACATTATATCAATTCTCCACACAGCTGGGTATCGCAAGCACAACACAGAACTCCTCCTTCCCCGTGGCTGTAAAGCTTGCTCTTGGCATGGAGTCACACCTTCAGGGTGGGAGAAACCTTCCTGGTCCCTGATGCCACGCCCAAACTTGAGTGCTGCTTGGGCACAAATTCACACTCTGACCCTCAGCATGAGCCCCATGTCAAAGAAAGGCCTGTCAGGGCCTGGGCCAAGAGCCCGCATATGGGGCTTGCCAAGCCCCTATGCACCCAATCCTCACCAGTGTTTGAGTTTTCCAGTCGCCCCGCCCGTACCTGGGGCTCTGCTCTGGAATCCCTTTCTTGGAGAGACACGTGAGCCAGACAACACTTTTCCACCCTTCCCACAAAATGACCCCAAACTCTTGGGAGCTGGGACAAATCCCCAGAGAGGGATACTCGTCCACTGTCCCTGAGGCTACCCCTCCAATCCACGGCTATCTCGGACACAACATCCAGAGACAAAAGCCTGAAGGAACGCCTCCCACTCGCCCTTGTTTCAGAGGCCGAGGAGCTCCCTCTCAGGCTGTACATCCGGCCTGCCATACCCTAGGCGCCACTCATAAGCTGAGTTTGTGTTTTCAGACTTCTGTGCCCTCAGCCTGGACCCACACAACCGCCAGGCTAGGGCCTCTGGAGCCACAGCGAAAGATTGTGCCTGCCCTCTCCAAGGAAATTGTGCCCAATCCATTGACCACAACCCTACAGGTTAGGGAAAAGCTCCAAGGCCCCTGAGGCCATCAATAGTGCAGGCCACCCTGGACTAAGAGGGGCTCTCTGACACCAGCGGAGCAACTATCTCCACTTAGACTCTCAGACAGTGTCCCCAGAGACAGCAGGTTGAAATGGACAGGCCCCCAGGCCCTAATCTGAACCTTAGCTTTGGTTTCCATGTGTCCGTCCTCAGAGGTCTGTTTTCGTAGACCAGCACACGGGGCTTTTCTGAGGCTCCAAACCAAACCTCTCTCGTCTCCACATGGGGAGCTTACTTACTGGGGATGTATCAAACCCTTCAGGTAGGAGAGTTCCGCAGGGCCACTGAACAACCAGCACATTCCAAGGTTTCCATGGACCCAAACGCACATTATGACACATCCTCAGTAGAGGCCATTTCAACTCAGCCCCCTGGTTAGCGTGCCCCAGAGGCAGCAGATCAAATATATCTTGTGGCTAATGGCCAATGGGAATGCGAGGCATGCTGTACAGGTATCCATCCTTCGAACCGTGCTCTCCAGTCCTTCCGTATGGTATGACCTGGAGCCATGCAACAGGACTCGAATGTCCCACAGAAGGAAACCTGGTGGTTTGGGGCAACCTCCAAACTCAGCATGGGAAAACTTCCTTGGCCTCATGAGGCCCCCGCTTCATGAAGGTGCCATCATGGACACATACTCCAGCCTCAGCCAACGTCTGATCCTCAGCCTGACTTCAGATGCAGGAGATTTTGTTTCAGCCTCTGCCTAGTGGGCCTGCTCTGCCCTTGGCTCCAATCCTCACTTTAGATTGTGTTCCTAGACTTCCGTCCTCACACTCCTGGCCCACAAACCCTCCCTACTGGGAATTCTGGGGCCACAATGAAGCACTCCGCCTGCCTCCCAGGAGAAAAACTTTGTCTATGGTGCTGCCCAGAAACCCCAAATGAGGATCAAACTGCTTGGCCCTCGGCAACACCCCAATTGCATAGGCTACCTTAAACACTGATGCTCTGTCGCAAATAGCCTGAGCCCAGACCTTCCAACAGACACCGACACAGCTGGCTGCACACCCAGCACATTGGACCCGCCACTGCCTTAGGCCACCATCCATTCCCAACCTGGGTTTTCAGTCATCAGAACCTAGACCTTATCTCCAATCCCTGCACAGGGGGGAACCTGATGCACAAGTCAGAACCCCTCCTTCCCCATGGCAAGAAACCTTGCTGCTGGCAGTGTGTCAAACCTTCAGTGTAGGAGAAAATGGCATGGCCCCTGAGGCCACGCCCATGTGTGAGGGCCGCCTTGGGCACAAACACACATTGTGACCCTCAGCGTGAGTACCTTATTCAAGTAACGCCTCTCAGTGATTGGACCAAGAGCCCGCATATGTGGCTTGCCATGCCCATAGGCACGCAGGACTAACTAGATGGTGTGTATTCCAGTTGAGGGAACCCACTGCTGTGCTCTAGAGTCCCTCTCTTCTTGGGGCTCCCCTGTGGCAGAAAACAGTACTCTTCCCTTCCCACAGAATGAACCCAAACACTTGGGAGCTTGGACAATCCCCCGAGAGGAAGGCTCTTCCTCGGCCCCTGAAGCAACCCCTACCCTGAACGGCCACTGTGAACGCAACACCCAGAGACAAATGCCTGAGCGACTGCCTCCCACTTGCCCTCCTTTGATATCCAGAGGATCTCCCCTCTTGGACTGGAGATCAGGCCTGCCATTACCTTGGCCCCTACCTGAGCCAAGTTTGCTTTTTCAGACATCTGTCCCCACAGCCCTGGCAAACACAGCCTCTAGGCTGGGTCCTCTGGAGCCATACCACAGGACCATGCCTGCTCTCTCCTGGGAAACTCTGTCCATTCCTTTGGCCACACACCTCCAGAATATGAGAAACCTCAAGGCCCCCGAGGACATACCATTACCGGGAGCCTCCCTGCACACACAGGGGCCTTCGGACACAAGCTGAGCTGCTACCTCCATGAAGGCATGCACACAGATGTCAACAGAGATAGAAGGTTGAGCCCGACAGGCCCTTAGGCCCTAATCTCAACTCTTGCTTTGTTTTCCAGGTGTCACTCCTCAGAGGCTTTGGTTCGAAGAACAGGATATGGGGCTTTCCTGAGGCACTGAACAGAACTTCTCTCGTCTCCACATGGGAAGCTTCCTTGTTGGAGCCGTGTCAAACACCTCAGGTTGGAGAATCCTGCAGAGTCCCTGAGCCACCTCCACATTCCAAGGTCTCCCAGGCCACCAAGCCACAGTAGGACTCATCTTCAGGAGAGTCCATTTCAACTCTCCCCTCTGGGTAGCTCACCCAGGAGCCCGCAGATTGAGCCTGCCTTGTCCTGACTAAAGAGTGGGAATATGAGGTGGCGTTCCCAGGCATCCATGCTTAGACACCTGCTCTCGAGTCTTTCCGTATGGGGCCTCCTGGAACCATCCAATAGCACTCGACTTTCGTGCAGAAGGAAACCTTGAGGTTTGGAGTAGTTCACAAATCCCATCGTAGGCAAACCTTCCTGGCCTCATGAGGCCCCCACACCATTCAGGAAGAGGCCATGCTGGACAAAAACTCTAGCCTGAGGCACGTCTCAGAGTTGAAATGACCTCAGTGCAGGAGATCTCGATTCAGCCTCTCAGAGTGGGCCTGCCGTGCCATCGGTCCCAAACCTCACGCTAGCTTGTGTTTTCAGACTTCCTTCCTCACACTCCTGGCAAACAAGCCCTCCGGACTAGGAACTCCAGAACCACAAGCCAGCCCAGGGTCTGCCCAAGGGAAGAAAGACGTTTCCCTGTGGGGTTCTCTCCAGAAAACCCAGATGAGGATCAACCTGCTCGGGCCTCGACGGTACCCGAACTGGATAGGCTGCTCTGGGCACTCATGCTCTGTCTGACACAGCCTGAAGCCAGACGTCCAGACAGACAAGGAGACAGCTGGCCGCACACCCAGCACTTCGGACACGCCATGGTCTTATGCCGTCACCTCTTCCTAACCTTGGTTTTCAGATATCTGAACCTAGACATTATATCAATTCTCCACACAGCTGGGTATCGCAAGCACAACACAGAACTCCTCCTTCCCCGTGGCTGTAAAGCTTGCTCTTGGCATGGAGTCACACCTTCAGGGTGGGAGAAACCTTCCTGGTCCCTGATGCCACGCCCAAACTTGAGTGCTGCTTGGGCACAAATTCACACTCTGACCCTCAGCATGAGCCCCATGTCAAAGAAAGGCCTGTCAAAGCCTGGGCCAAGAGCCCGCATATGGGGCTTGCCAAGCCCCTATGCACCCAATCCTCACCAGTGTTTGAGTTTTCCAGTCGCCCCGCCCGTACCTGGGGCTCTGCTCTGGAATCCCTTTCTTGGAGAGACACGTGAGCCAGACAACACTTTTCCACCCTTCCCACAAAATGACCCCAAACTCTTGGGAGCTGGGACAAATCCCTAGAGAGGAATACTCGTCCACAGTCCCTGAGGCCACCCCTCCAATCCACGGCTATCTCGGACACAACATCCAGAGACAAAGCCTGAAGGAACGCCTCCCACTCTCCCTTGTTTCAGAGGCCCAGGAGCTCCCTCTCGGGCTGTACATCCGGCCTGCCATACCCTAGGCGCCACTCATGAGCTGAGTTTGTGTTTTCAGACTTCTGTGCCCTCAGCCTGGACCCACACAACCGCCAGGCTAGGGCCTCTGGAGCCACAGCGAAAGATTGTGCCTGCCCTCTCCAAGGAAATTGTGCCCAATCCATTGACCACAACCCTACAGGTTAGGGAAAAGCTCCAAGGCCCCTGAGGCCATCAATAGTGTAGGCCACCCTGGACTAAGAGGGGCTCTCTGACACCAGCGGAGCAACTATCTCCACTTAGACTCTCAGACAGTGTCCCCAGAGACAGAAGGTTGAAATGGACAGGCCCCCAGGCCCTAATCTGAACCTTAGCTTTGGTTTCCATGTGTCCGTCCTCAGAGGTCTGTTTTCGTAGACCAGCACACGGGGCTTTTCTGAGGCTCCAAACCAAACCTCTCTCGTCTCCACATGGGGAGCTTACTTACTGGGGATGTATCAAACCCTTCAGGTAGGAGAGTTCCGCAGGGCCACTGAACAACCAGCACATTCCAAGGTTTCCATGGACCCAAACGCACATTATGACGCATCCTCAGGAGAGGCCATTTCAACTCAGCCCCCTGGTTAGCGTGCCCCAGAGGCAGCAGATCAAACATATCTTGTGGCTAATGGCCAATGGGAATGCGAGGCATGCTGTACAGGGATCCATCCTTCGAACCGTGCTCTCCAGTCCTTCCGTATGGTATGTCCTGGAGCCATGCAACAGGACTCGAATGTCCCACAGAAGGAAACCTGGTGGTTTGGGGCAACCTCCAAACTCAGCATGGGAAAACTTCCTTGGCCTCATGAGGCCCCCGCTTCATGAAGGTGCCATCATGTACACATACTCCAGCCTCAGCCAACGTCTGATCCTCAGCCTGACTTCAGATGCAGGAGATTTTGTTTCAGCCTCTGCCTAGTGGGCCTGCTCTGCCCTTGGCTCCAATCCTCACTTTAGCTTGTGTTCCTAGACTTCCGTCCTCACACTCCTGGCCCACAAACCCTCCCTACTGGGAATTCTGGGGCCACAATGAAGCACCCCGCCTGCCTCCCAGGAGAAAAACTTTGTCTATGGTGCTGCCCAGAAACCCCAGATGAGGATCAAACTGCTTGGCCCTCGGCAACACCCCAATTGCATAGGCTACCTTAAACACTGATGCTCTGTCGCAAATAGCCTGAGCCCAGACCTTCCAACAGACACCGACACAGCTGGCTGCACACCCAGCACATTGGACCCGCCACTGCCTTAGGCCACCATCCATTCCCAACCTGGGTTTTCAGTCATCAGAATCTAGACCTTATCTCCAATCCCTGCACAGGGGGGAACCTGATGCACAAGTCAGAACCCCTCCTTCCCCATGGCAAGAAACCTTGCTGCTGGCAGTGAGTCAAACCTTCAGTGTAGGAGAAAACGGCATGGCCCATGAGGCCACGCCCATGTGTGAGGGCCGCCTTGGGCACAAACACACATTGTGACCCTCAGCGTGAGTACCTTATTCAAGTAACGCCTCTCAGTGATTGGACCAAGAGCCCGCATATGTGGCTTGCCATGCCCATAGGCACGCAGGACTAACTAGATGGTGTGTATTCCAGTTGAGGGAACCCACTGCTGTGCTCTAGAGTCCCTCTCCTGGGGGGTCCCCTGTGGCAGAAAACAGTACTCTTCCCTTCCCACAGAATGAACCCAAACACTTGGGAGCTTGGACAATCCCCCGAGAGGAAGGCTCTTCCTCGGCCCCTGAAGCAACCCCTACCCTGAACGGCCACTGTGAACGCAACACCCAGAGACAAATGCCTGAGCGACTGCCTCCCACTTGCCCTCCTTTGATATCCAGAGGATCTCCCCTCTCGGACTGGAGATCAGGCCTGCCATTACCTTGGCCCCTACCTGAGCCAAGTTTGCTTTTTCAGACATCTGTCCCCACAGCCCTGGCAAACACAGCCTCTAGGCTGGGTCCTCTGGAGCCATACCACAGGACCATGCCTGCTCTCTCCTGGGAAACTCTGTCCATTCCTTTGGCCACACACCTCCAGAATATGAGAAACCTCAAGGCCCCCGAGGACATACCATTACCGGGAGCCTCCCTGCACACACAGGGGCCTTCGGACACAAGCGGAGCTGCTACCTCCATGAAGGCATGCACACCGATGTCAACAGAGATAGAAGGTTGAGCCGGACAGGCCCTTAGGCCCTAATCTCAACTCTTGCTTTGTTTTCCAGGTGTCACTCCTCAGAGGCTTTGGTTCGAAGAACAGGATATGGGGCTTTCCTGAGGCACTGAACAGAACTTCTCTCGTCTCCACATGGGAAGCTTCCTTGTTGGAGCCGTGTCAAACACCTCAGGTTGGAGAATCCTGCAGAGTCCCTGAGCCACCTCCACATTCCAAGGTCTCCCAGGCCACCAAGCCACAGTAGGACTCATCTTCAGGAGAGTCCATTTCAACTCTCCCCTCTGGGTAGCTCACCCAGGAGCCCGCAGATTGAGCCTGCCTTGTCCTGACTAAAGAGTGGGAATATGAGGTGGCGTTCCCAGGCATCCATGCTTAGACACCTGCTCTCGAGTCTTTCCGTATGGGGCCTCCTGGAACCATCCAATAGCACTCGACTTTCGTGCAGAAGGAAACCTTGAGGTTTGGAGTAGTTCACAAATCCCATCGTAGGCAAAACTTCCTGGCCTCATGAGGCCCCCACACCATTCAGGAAGAGGCCATGCTGGACAAAAACTCTAGCCTGAGGCACGTCTCAGAGTTGAAATGACCTCAGTGCAGGAGATCTCGATTCAGCCTCTCAGAGTGGGCCTGCCGTGCCATCGGTCCCAAACCTCACGCTAGCTTGTGTTTTCAGACTTCCTTCCTCACACTCCTGGCAAACAAGCCCTCCAGACTAGGAACTCCAGAACCACAACCCAGCCCAGGGTCTGCCCAAGGGAAGAAAGACGTTTCCCTGTGGGGTTCTCTCCAGAAAACCCAGATGAGGATCAACCTGCTCGGGCCTCGACCGGTAACCGAACTGGATAGGCTGCTCTGGGCACTCATGCTCTGTCTGACACAGCCTGAATTCAGACGTCCAGACAGACAAGGAGACTGCTGGCCGCACACCCAGCACTTCGGACACGCCATGGTCTTATGCCGTCACCTCTTCCTAACCTTTGTTTTCAGATATCTGAACCTAGACATTATATCAATTTTCCACACAGCTGGGTGTCGCAAGCACAACACAGAACTCCTCCTTCCCCGTGGCTGTAAAGCTTGCTCTTGGCATGGAGTCACACCTTCAGGGTGGGAGAAACCTTCCTGGTCCCTGATGCCACGCCCAAACTTGAGTGCTGCTTGGGCACAAATTCACACTCTGACCGTCAGCATGAGCCCCATGTCAAAGTAAGGCCTGTCAGGGCCTGGGCCAAGAGCCCGCATATGGGGCTTTCCAAGCCCCTATGCACCCAATCCTCACCAGTGTTTGAGTTTTCCAGTCGCCCCGCCCGTACCTGGGGCTCTGCTCTGGAATCCCTTTCTTGGAGAGACACGTGAGCCAGACAACACTTTTCCACCCTTCCCACAAAATGACCCCAAACTCTTGGGAGCTGGGACAAATCCCCAGAGAGGGATACTCGTCCACAGTCCCTGAGGCCACCCCTCCAATCCACGGCTATCTCGGACACAACATCCAGAGACAAAAGCCTGAAGGAACGCCTCCCACTCACCCTTGTTTCAGAGGCCCAGGAGCTCCCTCTCGGGCTGTACATCCGGCCTGCCATACCCTAGGCACCACTCATAAGCTGAGTTTGTGTTTTCAGACTTCTGTGCCCTCAGCCTGGACCCACACAACCGCCAGGCTAGGGCCTCTGGAGCCACAGCGAAAGATTGTGCCTGCCCTCTCCAAGGAAATTGTGCCCAATCCATTGACCACAACCCTACAGGTTAGGGAAAAGCTCCAAGGCCCCTGAGGCCATCAATAGTGTAGGCCACCCTGGACTAAGAGGGGCTCTCTGACACCAGCGGAGCAACTATCTCCACTTAGACTCTCAGACAGTGTCCCCAGAGACAGAAGGTTGAAATGGACAGGCCCCCAGGCCCTAATCTGAACCTTAGCTTTGGTTTCCATGTGTCCGTCCTCAGAGGTCTGTTTTCGTAGACCAGCACACTGGGCTTTTCTGAGGCTCCAAACCAAACCTCTCTCGTCTCCACATGGGGAGCTTACTTACTGGGGATATATCAAACCCTTCAGGTAGGAGAGTTCCGCAGGGCCACTGAACAACCAGCACATTCCAAGGTTTCCATGGACCCAAACGCACATTATGACGCATCCTCAGGAGAGGCCATTTCAACTCAGCCCCCTGGTTAGCGTGCCCCAGAGGCAGCAGATCAAACATATCTTGTGGCTAATGGCCAATGGGAATGCGAGGCATGCTGTACAGGGATCCATCCTTCGAACCGTGCTCTCCAGTCCTTCCGTATGGTATGTCCTGGAGCCATGCAACAGGACTCGAATGTCCCACAGAAGGAAACCTGGTGGTTTGGGGCAACCTCCAAACTCAGCGTGGGAAAACTTCCTTGGCCTCATGAGGCCCCCGCTTCATGAAGGTGCCATCATGGACACATACTCCAGCCTCAGCCAACGTCTGATCCTCAGCCTGACTTCAGATGCAGGAGATATTGTTTCAGCCTCTGCCTAGTGGGCCTGCTCTGCCCTTGGCTCCAATCCTCACTTTAGCTTGTGTTCCTAGACTTCCGTCCTCACACTCCTGGCCCACAAACCCTCCCTACTGGGAATTCTGGGGCCACAATGAAGCACTCCGCCTGCCTCCCAGGAGAAAAACTTTGTCTATGGTGCTGCCCAGAAACCACAGATGAGGATCAAACTGCTTGGCCCTCGGCAACACCCCAATTGCATAGGCTACCTTAAACACTGATGCTCTGTCGCAAATAGCCTGAGCCCAGACCTTCCAACAGACACCGAGACAGCTGGCTGCACACCCAGCACATTGGACCCGCCACTGCCTTAGGCCACCATCCATTCCCAACCTGGGTTTTCAGTCATCAGAACCTAGACCTTATCTCCAATCCCTGCACAGGGGGGAACCTGATGCACAAGTCAGAACCCCTCCTTCCCCATGGCAAGAAACCTTGCTGCTGGCAGTGAGTCAAACCTTCAGTGTAGGAGAAAACGGCATGGCCCATGAGGCCACGCCCATGTGTGAGGGCCGCCTTGGGCACAAACACACATTGTGACCCTCAGCGTGAGTACCTTATTCAAGTAACGCCTCTCAGTGATTGGACCAAGAGCCCGCATATGTGGCTTGCCATGCCCATAGGCACGCAGGACTAACTAGATGGTGTGTATTCCAGTTGAGGGAACCCACTGCTGTGCTCTAGAGTCCCTCTCCTGGGGGGTCCCCTGTGGCAGAAAACAGTACTCTTCCCTTCCCACAGAATGAACCCAAACACTTGGGAGCTTGGACAATCCCCCGAGAGGAAGGCTCTTCCTCGGCCCCTGAAGCAACCCCTACCCTGAACAGCCACTGTGAACGCAACACCCAGAGACAAAAGCCTGAGCGACTGCCTCCCACTTGCCCTCCTTTGATATCCAGAGGATCTCCCCTCTCGGACTGGAGATCAGGCCTGCCATTACCTTGGCCCCTACCTGAGCCAAGTTTGCTTTTTCAGACATCTGTCCCCACAGCCCTGGCAAACACAGCCTCTAGGCTGGGTCCTCTGGAGCCATACCACAGGACCATGCCTGCTCTCTCCTGGGAAACTCTGTCCATTCCTTTGGCCACACACCTCCAGAATATGAGAAACCTCAAGGGCCCCGAGGACATACCATTACCGGGAGCCTCCCTGCACACACAGGGGCCTTCGGACACAAGCGGAGCTGCTACCTCCATGAAGGCATGCACACAGATGTCAACAGAGATAGAAGGTTGAGCCCGACAGGCCCTTAGGCCCTAATCTCAACTCTTGCTTTGTTTTCCAGGTGTCACTCCTCAGAGGCTTTGGTTCGAAGAACAGGATATGGGGCTTTTTTGAGGCACTGAACAGAACTTCTCTCGTCTCCACATGGGAAGCTTCCTTGTTGGAGCCGTGTCAAACACCTCAGGTTGGAGAATCCTGCAGAGTCCCTGAGCCACCTCCACATTCCAAGGTCTCCCAGGCCACCAAGCCACAGTAGGACTCATCTTCAGGAGAGTCCATTTCAACTCTCCCCTCTGGGTAGCTCACCCAGGAGCCCGCAGATTGAGCCTGCCTTGTCCTGACTAAAGAGTGGGAATATGAGGTGGCGTTCCCAGGCATCCATGCTTAGACACCTGCTCTCGAGTCTTTCCGTATGGGGCCTCCTGGAACCATCCAATAGCACTCGACTTTCGTGCAGAAGGAAACCTTGAGGTTTGGAGTAGTTCACAAATCCCATCGTAGGCAAACCTTCCTGGCCTCATGAGGCCCCCACACCATTCAGGAAGAGGCCATGCTGGACAAAAACTCTAGCCTGAGGCACGTCTCAGAGTTGAAATGACCTCAGTGCAGGAGATCTCGATTCAGCCTCTCAGAGTGGGCCTGCCGTGCCATCGGTCCCAAACCTCACGCTAGCTTGTGTTTTCAGACTTCCTTCCTCACACTCCTGGCAAACTAGCCCTCCGGACTAGGAACTCCAGAACCACAACCCAGCCCAGGGTCTGCCCAAGGGAAGAAAGACGTTTCCCTGTGGGGCTCTCTCCAGAAAACCCAGATGAGGATCAACCTGCTCGGGCCTCGACCGGTACCCGAACTGGATAGGCTGCTCTGGGCACTCATGCTCTGTCTGACACAGCCTGAAGCCAGACGTCCAGACAGACAAGGAGACAGCTGGCCGCACACCCAGCACTTCGGACACGCCATGGTCTTATGCCGTCACCTCTTCCTAACCTTGGTTTTCAGATATCTGAACCTAGACATTATATCAATTCTCCACACAGCTGGGTATCGCAAGCACAACACAGAACTCCTCCTTCCCCGTGGCTGTAAAGCTTGCTCTTGGCATGGAGTCACACCTTCAGGGTGGGAGAAACCTTCCTGGTCCCTGATGCCACGCCCAAACTTGAGTGCTGCTTGGGCACAAATTCACACTCTGACCCTCAGCATGAGCCCCATGTCAAAGAAAGGCCTGTCAGGGCCTGGGCCAAGAGCCCGCATATGGGGCTTGCCAAGCCCCTATGCACCCAATCCTCACCAGTGTTTGAGTTTTCCAGTCGCCCCGCCCGTACCTGGGGCTCTGCTCTGGAATCCCTTTCTTGGAGAGACACGTGAGCCAGACAACACTTTTCCACCCTTCCCACAAAATGACCCCAAACTCTTGGGAGCTGGGACAAATCCCCAGAGAGGGATACTCGTCCACAGTCCCTGAGGCCACCCCTCCAATCCACGGCTATCTCGGACACAACATCCAGAGACAAAAGCCTGAAGGAACGCCTCCCACTCGCCCTTGTTTCAGAGGCCCAGGAGCTCCCTCTCGGGCTGTACATCCGGCCTGCCATACCCTAGGTGCCACTCATAAGCTGAGTTTGTGTTTTCAGACTTCTGTGCCCTCAGCCTGGACCCACACAACCGCCAGGCTAGGGCCTCTGGAGCCACAGCGAAAGATTGTGCCTGCCCTCTCCAAGGAAATTGTGCCCAATCCATTGACCACAACCCTACAGGTTAGGGAAAAGCTCCAAGGCCCCTGAGGCCATCAATAGTGTAGGCCACCCTGGACTAAGAGGGGATCTCTGACACCAGCGGAGCAACTATCTCCACTTAGACTCTCAGACAGTGTCCCCAGAGACAGAAGGTTGAAATGGACAGGCCCCCAGGCCCTAATCTGAACCTTAGCTTTGGTTTCCATGTGTCCGTCCTCAGAGGTCTGTTTTCGTAGACCAGCACACGGGGCTTTTCTGAGGCACCAAACCAAACCTCTCTCGTCTCCACATGGGGAGCTTCCTTACTGGGGATATATCAAACCCTTCAGGTAGGAGAGTTCCGCAGGGCCACTGAACAACCAGCACATTCCAAGGTTTCCATGGACCCAAACGCACATTATGACGCATCCTCAGGAGAGGCCATTTCAACTCAGCCCCCTGGTTAGCGTGCCCCAGAGGCAGCAGATCAAACATATCTTGTGGCTAATGGCCAATGGGAATGTGAGGTATGCTGTTCAGGGATCCATCCTTCGAACCGTGCTCTCCAGTCCTTCCGTATGGTATGTCCTGGAGCCATGCAACAGGACTCGAATGTCCCACAGAAGGAAACCTGGTGGTTTGGGGCAACCTCCAAACTCAGCGTGGGAAAACTTCCTTGGCCTCATGAGGCCCCCGCTTCATGAAGGTGCCATCATGGACACATACTCCAGCCTCAGCCAACGTCTGATCCTCAGCCTGACTTCAGATGCAGGAGATTTTGTTTCAGCCTCTGCCTAGTGGGCCTGCTCTGCCCTTGGCTCCAATCCTCACTTTAGCTTGTGTTCCTAGACTTCCGTCCTCACACTCCTGGCCCACAAACCCTCCCTACTGGGAATTCTGGGGCCACAATGAAGCACTCCGCCTGCCTCCCAGGAGAAAAACTTTGTCTATGGTGCTGCCCAGAAACCCCAAATGAGGATCAAACTGCTTGGCCCTCGGCAACACCCCAATTGCATAGGCTACCTTAAACACTGATGCTCTGTCGCAAATAGCCTGAGCCCAGACCTTCCAACAGACACCGACACAGCTGGCTGCACACCCAGCACATTGGACCCGCCACTGCCTTAGGCCACCATCCATTCCCAACCTGGGTTTTCAGTCATCAGAACCTAGACCTTATCTCCAATCCCTGCACAGGTGGGAACCTGATGCACAAGTCAGAACCCCTCCTTCCCCATGGCAAGAAACCTTGGGCTGGCAGTGAGTCAAACCTTCAGTGTAGGAGAAAACGGCATGGCCCCTGAGGCCACGCCCATGTGTGAGGGCCGCCTTGGGCACAAACACACATTGTGACCCTCAGCGTGAGTACCTTATTCAAGTAACGACTCTCAGTGATTGGACCAAGAGCCCGCATATGTGGCTTGCCATGCCCATAGGCACGCAGGACTAACTAGATGGTGTGTATTCCAGTTGAGGGAACCCACTGCTGTGCTCTAGAGTCCCTCTCCTGGGGGGTCCCCTGTGGCAGAAAACAGTACTCTTCCCTTCCCACAGAATGAACCCAAACACTTGGGAGCTTGGACAATCCCCCGAGAGGAAGGCTCTTCCTCGGCCCCTGAAGCAACCCCTACCCTGAACGGCCACTGTGAACGCAACACCCAGAGACAAAAGCCTGAGCGACTGCCTCCCACTTGCCCTCCTTTGATATCCAGAGGATCTCCCCTCTCGGACTGGAGATCAGGCCTGCCATTACCTTGGCCCCTACCTGAGCCAAGTTTGCTTTTTCAGACATCTGTCCCCACAGCCCTGGCAAACACAGCCTCTAGGCTGGGTCCTCTGGAGCCATACCACAGGACCATGCCTGCTCTCTCCTGGGAAACTCTGTCCATTCCTTTGGCCACACACCTCCAGAATATGAGAAACCTCAAGGCCCCCGAGGACATACCATTACCGGGAGCCTCCCTGCACACACAGGGGCCTTCGGACACAAGCGGAGCTGCTACCTCCATGAAGGCATGCACACAGATGTCAACAGAGATAGAAGGTTGAGCCCGACAGGCCCTTAGGCCCTAATCTCAACTCTTGCTTTGTTTTCCAGGTGTCACTCCTCAGAGGCTTTGGTTCGAAGAACAGGATATGGGGCTTTCCTGAGGCACTGAACAGAACTTCTCTCGTCTCCACATGGGAAGCTTCCTTGTTGGAGCCGTGTCAAACACCTCAGGTTGGAGAATCCTGCAGAGTCCCTGAGCCACCTCCACATTCCAAGGTCTCCCAGGCCACCAAGCCACAGTAGGACTCATCTTCAGGAGAGTCCATTTCAACTCTTCCCTCTGGGTAGCTCACCCAGGAGCCCGCAGATTGAGCCTGCCTTGTCCTGACTAAAGAGTGGGAATATGAGGTGGCGTTCCCAGGCATCCATGCTTAGACACCTGCTCTCGAGTCTTTCCGTATGGGGCCTCCTGGAACCATCCAATAGCACTCGACTTTCGTGCAGAAGGAAACCTTGAGGTTTGGAGTAGTTCACAAATCCCATCGTAGGCAAACCTTCCTGGCCTCATGAGGCCCCCACACCATTCAGGAAGAGGCCATGCTGGACAAAAACTCTAGCCTGAGGCACGTCTCAGAGTTGAAATGACCTCAGTGCAGGAGATCTCGATTCAGCCTCTCAGAGTGGGCCTGCCGTGCCATCGGTCCCAAACCTCACGCTAGCTTGTGTTTTCAGACATCCTTCCTCACACTCCTGGCAAACAAGCCCTCCGGACTAGGAACTCCAGAACCACAACCCAGCCCAGGGTCTGCCCAAGGGAAGAAAGACGTTTCCCTGTGGGGCTCTCTCCAGAAAACCCAGATGAGGATCAACCTGCTCGGGCCTCGACCGGTACCCGAACTGGATAGGCTGCTCTGGGCACTCATGCTCTGTCTGACACAGCCTGAAGCCAGACGTCCAGACAGACAAGGAGACAGCTGGCCGCACACCCAGCACTTCGGACACGCCATGGTCTTATGCCGTCACCTCTTCCTAACCTTGGTTTTCAGATATCTGAACCTAGACATTATATCAATTCTCCACACAGCTGGGTATCGCAAGCACAACACAGAACTCCTCCTTCCCCGTGGCTGTAAAGCTTGCTCTTGGCATGGAGTCACACCTTCAGGGTGGGAGAAACCTTCCTGGTCCCTGATGCCACGCCCAAACTTGAGTGCTGCTTGGGCACAAATTCACACTCTGACCCTCAGCATGAGCCCCATGTCAAAGAAAGGCCTGTCAGGGCCTGGGCCAAGAGCCCGCATATGGGGCTTGCCAAGCCCCTATGCACCCAATCCTCACCAGTGTTTGAGTTTTCCAGTCGCCCCGCCCGTACCTGGGGCTCTGCTCTGGAATCCCTTTCTTGGAGAGACACGTGAGCCAGACAACACTTTTCCACCCTTCCCACAAAATGACCCCAAACTCTTGGGAGCTGGGACAAATCCCCAGAGAGGGATACTCGTCCACAGTCCCTGAGGCCACCCCTCCAATCCACGGCTATCTCGGACACAACATCCAGAGACAAAAGCCTGAAGGAACGCCTCCCACTCGCCCTTGTTTCAGAGGCCCAGGAGCTCCCTCTCGGGCTGTACATCCGGCCTGCCATACCCTAGGTGCCACTCATAAGCTGAGTTTGTGTTTTCAGACTTCTGTGCCCTCAGCCTGGACCCACACAACCGCCAGGCTAGGGCCTCTGGAGCCACAGCGAAAGATTGTGCCTGCCCTCTCCAAGGAAATTGTGCCCAATCCATTGACCACAACCCTACAGGTTAGGGAAAAGCTCCAAGGCCCCTGAGGCCATCAATAGTGTAGGCCACCCTGGACTAAGAGGGGCTCTCTGACACCAGCGGAGCAACTATCTCCACTTAGACTCTCAGACAGTGTCCCCAGAGACAGAAGGTTGAAATGGACAGGCCCCCAGGCCCTAATCTGAACCTTAGCTTTGGTTTCCATGTGTCCGTCCTCAGAGGTCTGTTTTCGTAGACCAGCACACGGGGCTTTTCTGAGGCTCCAAACCAAACCTCTCTCGTCTCCACATGGGGAGCTTACTTACTGGGGATGTATCAAACCCTTCAGGTAGGAGAGTTCCGCAGGGCCACTGAACAACCAGCACATTCCAAGGTTTCCATGGACCCAAACGCACATTATGACGCATCCTCAGGAGAGGCCATTTCAACTCAGCCCCCTGGTTAGCGTGCCCCAGAGGCAGCAGATCAAACATATCTTGTGGCTAATGGCCAATGGGAATGCGAGGCATGCTGTTCAGGGATCCATCCTTCGAACCGTGCTCTCCAGTCCTTCCGTATGGTATGTCCTGGAGCCATGCAACAGGACTCGAATGTCCCACAGAAGGAAACCTGGTGGTTTGGGGCAACCTCCAAACTCAGCGTGGGAAAACTTCCTTGGCCTCATGAGGCCCCCGCTTCATGAAGGTGCCATCATGGACACATACTCCAGCCTCAGCCAACGTCTGATCCTCAGCCTGACTTCAGATGCAGGAGATTTTGATTCAGCCTCTGCCTAGTGGGCCTGCTCTGCCCTTGGCTCCAATCCTCACTTTAGCTTGTGTTCCTAGACTTCCGTCCTCACACTCCTGGCCCACAAACCCTCCCTACTGGGAATTCTGGGGCCACAATGAAGCTCTCCGCCTGCCTCCCAGGAGAAAAACTTTGTCTATGGTGCTGCCCAGAAACCCCAAATGAGGATCAAACTGCTTGGCCCTCGGCAACACCCCAATTGCATAGGCTACCTTAAACACTGATGCTCTGTCACAAATAGCCTGAGCCCAGACCTTCCAACAGACACCGACACAGCTGGCTGCACACCCAGCACATTGGACCCGCCACTGCCTTAGGCCACCATCCATTCCCAACCTGGGTTTTCAGTCATCAGAACCTAGACCTTATCTCCAATCCCTGCACAGGGGGGAACCTGATGCACAAGTCAGAACCCCTCCTTCCCCATGGCAAGAAACCTTGGGCTGGCAGTGAGTCAAACCTTCAGTGTAGGAGAAAACGGCATGGCCCATGAGGCCACGCCCATGTGTGAGGGCCGCCTTGGGCACAAACACACATTGTGACCCTCAGCGTGAGTACCTTATTCAAGTAACGCCTCTCAGTGATTGGACCAAGAGCCCGCATATGTGGCTTGCCATGCCCATAGGCACGCAGGACTAACTAGATGGTGTGTATTCCAGTTGAGGGAACCCACTGCTGTGCTCTAGAGTCCCTCTCCTGGGGGGTCCCCTGTGGCAGAAAACAGTACTCTTCCCTTCCCACAGAATGAACCCAAACACTTGGGAGCTTGGACAATCTCCCGAGAGGAAGGCTCTTCCTCGGCCCCTGAAGCAACCCCTACCCTGAACGGCCACTGTGAACGCAACACCCAGAGACAAAAGCCTGAGCGACTGCCTCCCACTTGCCCTCCTTTGATATCCAGAGGATCTCCCCTCTCGGACTGGAGATCAGGCCTGCCATTACCTTGGCCCCTACCTGAGCCAAGTTTGCTTTTTCAGACATCTGTCCCCACAGCCCTGGCAAACACAGCCTCTAGGCTGGGTCCTCTGGAGCCATACCACAGGACCATGCCTGCGCTCTCCTGGGAAACTCTGTCCATTCCTTTGGCCACACACCTCCAGAATATGAGAAACCTCAAGGCCCCCGAGGACATACCATTACCGGGAGCCTCCCTGCACACACAGGGGCCTTCGGACACAAGCGGAGCTGCTACCTCCATGAAGTCATGCACACAGATGTCAACAGAGATAGAAGGTTGAGCCCGACAGGCCCTTAGGCCCTAATCTCAACTCTTGCTTTGTTTTCCAGGTGTCACTCCTCAGAGGCTTTGGTTCGAAGAACAGGATATGGGGCTTTCCTGAGGCACTGAACAGAACTTCTCTCGTCTCCACATGGGAAGCTTCCTTGTTGGAGCCGTGTCAAACACCTCAGGTTGGAGAATCCTGCAGAGTCCCTGAGCCACCTCCACATTCCAAGGTCTCCCAGGCCACCAAGCCACAGTAGGACTCATCTTCAGGAGAGTCCATTTCAACTCTCCCCTCTGGGTAGCTCACCCAGGAGCCCGCAGATTGAGCCTGCCTTGTCCTGACTAAAGAGTGGGAATATGAGGTGGCGTTCCCAGGCATCCATGCTTAGACACCTGCTCTCGAGTCTTTCCGTATGGGGCCTCCTGGAACCATCCAATAGCACTCGACTTTCGTGCAGAAGGAAACCTTGAGGTTTGGAGTAGTTCACAAATCCCATCGTAGGCAAACCTTCCTGGCCTCATGAGGCCCCCACACCATTCAGGAAGAGGCCATGCTGGACAAAAACTCTAGCCTGAGGCACGTCTCAGAGTTGAAATGACCTCAGTGCAGGAGATCTCGATTCAGCCTCTCAGAGTGGGCCTGCCGTGCCATCGGTCCCAAACCTCACGCTAGCTTGTGTTTTCAGACTTCCTTCCTCACACTCCTGGCAAACAAGCCCTCCGGACTAGGAACTCCAGAACCACAACCCAGCCCAGGGTCTGCCCAAGGGAAGAAAAACGTTTCCCTGTGGGGCTCTCTCCAGAAAACCCAGATGAGGATCAACCTGCTCGGGCCTCGACCGGTACCCGAACTGGATAGGCTGCTCTGGGCACTCATGCTCTGTCTGACACAGCCTGAAGCCAGACGTCCAGACAGACAAGGAGACAGCTGGCCGCACACCCAGCACTTCGGACACGCCATGGTCTTATGCCGTCACCTCTTCCTAACCTTGGTTTTCAGATATCTGAACCTAGACATTATATCAATTCTCCACACAGCTGGGTATCGCAAGCACAACACAGAACTCCTCCTTCCCCGTGGCTGTAAAGCTTGCTCTTGGCATGGAGTCACACCTTCAGGGTGGGAGAAACCTTCCTGGTCCCTGATGCCACGCCCAAACTTGAGTGCTGCTTGGGCACAAATTCACACTCTGACCCTCAGCATGAGCCCCATGTCAAAGAAAGGCCTGTCAGGGCCTGGGCCAAGAGCCCGCATATGGGGCTTGCCAAGCCCCTATGCACCCAATCCTCACCAGTGTTTGAGTTTTCCAGTTGCCCCGCCCGTACCTGGGGCTCTGCTCTGGAATCCCTTTCTTGGAGAGACACGTGAGCCAGACAACACTTTTCCACCCTTCCCACAAAATGACCCCAAACTCTTGGGAGCTGGGACAAATCCCCAGAGAGGGATACTCGTCCACAGTCCCTGAGGCCACCCCTCCAATCCACGGCTATCTCGGACACAACATCCAGAGACAAAAGCCTGAAGGAACGCCTCCCACTCGCCCTTGTTTCAGAGGCCCAGGAGCTCCCTCTCGGGCTGTACATCCGGCCTGCCATACCCTAGGCGCCACTCATAAGCTGACTTTGTGTTTTCAGACTTCTGTGCCCTCAGCCTGGACCCACACAACCGCCAGGCTAGGGCCTCTGGAGCCACAGCGAAAGATTGTGCCTGCCCTCTCCAAGGAAATTGTGCCCAATCCATTGACCACAACCCTACAGGTTAGGGAAAAGCTCCAAGGCCCCTGAGGCCATCAATAGTGTAGGCCACCCTGGACTAAGAGGGGCTCTCTGACACCAGCGGAGCAACTATCTCCACTTAGACTCTCAGACAGTGTCCCCAGAGACAGAAGGTTGAAATGGACAGGCCCCCAGGCCCTAATCTGAACCTTAGCTTTGGTTTCCATGTGTCCGTCCTAGAGGTCTGTTTTCGTAGACCAGCACACGGGGCTTTTCTGAGGCTCCAAACCAAACCTCTCTCGTCTCCACATGGGGAGCTTACTTACTGGGGATGTATCAAACCCTTCAGGTAGGAGAGTTCCGCAGGGCCACTGAACAACCAGCACATTCCAAGGTTTCCATGGACCCAAACGCACATTATGACGCATCCTCAGGAGAGGCCATTTCAACTCAGCCCCCTGGTTAGCGTGCCCCAGAGGCAGCAGATCAAACATATCTTGTGGCTAATGACCAATGGGAATGCGAGGCATGCTGTACAGGGATCCATCCTTCGAACCGTGCTCTCCAGTCCTTCCGTATGGTATGTCCTGGAGCCATGCAACAGGACTCGAATGTCCCACAGAAGGAAACCTGGTGGTTTGGGGCAACCTCCAAACTCAGCGTGGGAAAACTTCCTTGGCCTCATGAGGCCCCCGCTTCATGAAGGTGCCAACATGGACACATACTCCAGCCTCAGCCAACGTCTGATCCTCAGCCTGACTTCAGATGCAGGAGATTTTGATTCAGCCTCTGCCTAGTGGGCCTGCTCTGCCCTTGGCTCCAATCCTCACTTTAGCTTGTGTTCCTAGACTTCCGTCCTCACACTCCTGGCCCACAAACCCTCCCTACTGGGAATTCTGGGGCCACATGAAGCACTCCGCCTGCCTCCCAGGAGAAAAACTTTGTCTATGGTGCTGCCCAGAAACCCCAGATGAGGATCAAACTGCTTGGCCCTCGGCAACACCCCAATTGCATAGGCTACCTTAAACACTGATGCTCTGTCGCAAATAGCCTGAGCCCAGACCTTCCAACAGACACCGACACAGCTGGCTGCACACCCAGCACATTGGACCCGCCACTGCCTTAGGCCACCATCCATTCCCAACCTGGGTTTTCAGTCATCAGAACCTAGACCTTATCTCCAATCCCTGCACAGGGGGGAACCTGATGCACAAGTCAGAACCCCTCCTTCCCCATGGCAAGAAACCTTGCTGCTGGCAGTGAGTCAAACCTTCAGTGTAGGAGAAAACGGCATGGCCCATGAGGCCACGCCCATGTGTGAGGGCCGCCTTGGGCACAAACACACATTGTGACCCTCAGCGTGAGTACCTTATTCAAGTAACGCCTCTCAGTGATTGGACCAAGAGCCCGCATATGTGGCTTGCCATGCCCATAGGCACGCAGGACTAACTAGATGGTGTGTATTCCAGTTGAGGGAACCCACTGCTGTGCTCTAGAGTCCCTCTCCTGGGGGGTCCCCTGTGGCAGAAAACAGTACTCTTCCCTTCCCACAGAATGAACCCAAACACTTGGGAGCTTGGACAATCCCCCGAGAGGAAGGCTCTTCCTCGGCCCCTGAAGCAACCCCTACCCTGAACGGCCACTGTGAACGCAACACCCAGAGACAAAAGCCTGAGCGACTGCCTCCCACTTGCCCTCCTTTGATATCCAGAGGATCTCCCCTCTCGGACTGGAGATCAGGCCTGCCATTACCTTGGCCCCTACCTGAGCCAAGTTTGCTTTTTCAGACATCTGTCCCCACAGCCCTGGCAAACACAGCCTCTAGGCTGGGTCCTCTGGAGCCATACCACAGGACCATGCCTGCTCTCTCCTGGGAAACTCTGTCCATTCCTTTGGCCACACACCTCCAGAATATGAGAAACCTCAAGGCCCCCGAGGACATACCATTACCGGGAGCCTCCCTGCACACACAGGGGCCTTCGGACACAAGCGGAGCTGCTACCTCCATGAAGGCATGCACACAGATGTCAACAGAGATAGAAGGTTGAGCCGGACAGGCCCTTAGGCCCTAATCTCAACTCTTGCTTTGTTTTCCAGGTGTCACTCCTCAGAGGCTTTGGTTCGAAGAACAGGATATGGGGCTTTCCTGAGGCACTGAACAGAACTTCTCTCGTCTCCACATGGGAAGCTTCCTTGTTGGTGCCGTGTCAAACACCTCAGGTTGGAGAATCCTGCAGAGTCCCTGAGCCATCTCCACATTCCAAGGTCTCCCAGGCCACCAAGCCACAGTAGGACTCATCTTCAGGAGTGTCCATTTCAACTCTACCCTCTGGGTAGCTCACCCAGGAGCCCGCAGATTGAGCCTGCCTTGTCCTGACTAAAGAGTGGGAATATGAGGTGGCGTTCCCAGGCATCCATGCTTAGACACCTGCTCTCGAGTCTTTCCGTATGGGGCCTCCTGGAACCATCCAATAGCACTCGACTTTCGTGCAGAAGGAAACCTTGAGGTTTGGAGTAGTTCACAAATCCCATCGTAGGCAAACCTTCCTGGCCTCATGAGGCCCCCACACCATTCAGGAAGAGGCCATGCTGGACAAAAACTCTAGCCTGAGGCACGTCTCAGAGTTGAAATGACCTCAGTGCAGGAGATCTCGATTCAGCCTCTCAGAGTGGGCCTGCCGTGCCATCGGTCCCAATCCTCACGCTAGCTTGTGTTTTCAGACTTCCTTCCTCACACTCCTGGCAAACAAGCCCTCCGGAATAGGAACTCCAGATCCACAACCCAGCCCAGGGTCTGCCCAAGGGAAGAAAAACGTTTCCCTGTGGGGCTCTCTCCAGAAAACCCAGATGAGGATCAACCTGCTCGGGCCTCGACCGGTACCCGAACTGGATAGGCTGCTCTGGGCACTCATGCTCTGTCTGACACAGCCTGAAGCCAGACGTCCAGACAGACAAGGAGACAGCTGGCCGCACACCCAGCACTTCGGACACGCCATGGTCTTATGCCGTCACCTCTTCCTAACCTTGGTTTTCAGATATCAGAACCTAGACATAATATCAATTCTCCGCACAGCTGGGTGTCGCAAGCACAACACAGAACTCCTCCTTCCCCGTGGCTGTAAAGCTTGCTCTTGGCATGGAGTCACACCTTCAGGGTGGGAGAAACCTTCCTGGTCCCTGATGCCACGCCCAAACTTGAGTGCTGCTTGGGCACAAATTCACACTCTGACCCTCAGCATGAGCCCCATGTCAAAGAAAGGCCTGTCAGGGCCTGGGCCAAGATCCCGCATATGGGGCTTGCCAAGCCCCTATGCACCCAATCCTCACCAGTGTTTGAGTTTTCCAGTCGCCCCGCCCGTACCTGGGGCTCTGCTCTGGAATCCCTTTCTTGGAGAGACACGTGAGCCAGACAACACTTTTCCACCCTTCCCACAAAATGACCCCAAACTCTTGGGAGCTGGGACAAATCCCCAGAGAGGGATACTCGTCCACAGTCCCTGAGGCCACCCCTCCAATCCACGGCCATCTCGGACACAGCATCCAGAGACAAAAGCCTGAAGGAACGCCTCCCACTCGCCCTTGTTTCAGAGGCCCAGGAGCTCCCTCTCGGGCTGTACATCCGGCCTGCCATACCCTAGGCGCCACTCATAAGCTGAGTTTGTGTTTTCAGACTTCTGTGCCCTCAGCCTGGACCCACACAACCGCCAGGCTAGGGCCTCTGGAGCCACAGCGAAAGATTGTGCCTGCCCTCTCCAAGGAAATTGTGCCCAATCCATTGACCACAACCCTACAGGTTAGGGAAAAGCTCCAAGGCCCCTGAGGCCATCAATAGTGTAGGCCACCCTGGACTAAGAGGGGCTCTCTGACACCAGCGGAGCAACTATCTCCACTTAGACTCTCAGACAGTGTCCCCAGAGACAGAAGGTTGAAATGGACAGGCCCCCAGGCCCTAATCTGAACCTTAGCTTTGGTTTCCATGTGTCCGTCCTCAGAGGTCTGTTTTCGTAGACCAGCACACGGGGCTTTTCTGAGGCTCCAAACCAAACCTCTCTCGTCTCCACATGGGGAGCTTACTTACTGGGGATGTATCAAACCCTTCAGGTAGGAGAGTTCCGCAGGGCCACTGAACAACCAGCACATTCCAAGGTTTCCATGGACCCAAACGCACATTATGACGCATCCTCAGGAGAGGCCATTTCAACTCAGCCCCCTGGTTAGCGTGCCCCAGAGGCAGCAGATCAAACATATCTTGTGGCTAATGGCCAATGGGAATGCGAGGCATGCTGTACAGGGATCCATCCTTCGAACCGTGCTCTCCAGTCCTTCCGTATGGTATGTCCTGGAGCCATGCAACAGGACTCGAATGTCCCACAGAAGGAAACCTGGTGGTTTGGGGCAACCTCCAAACTCAGCGTGGGAAAACTTCCTTGGCCTCATGAGGCCCCCGCTTCATGAAGGTGCCATCATGGACACATACTCCAGCCTCAGCCAACGTCTGATCCTCAGCCTGACTTCAGATGCAGGAGATTTTGATTCAGCCTCTGCCTAGTGGGCCTGCTCTGCCCTTGGCTCCAATCCTCACTTTAGCTTGTGTTCCTAGACTTCCGTCCTCACACTCCTGGCCCACAAACCCTCCCTACTGGGAATTCTGGGGCCACAATGAAGCACTCCGCCTGCCTCCCAGGAGAAAAACTTTGTCTATGGTGCTGCCCAGAAACCCCAAATGAGGATCAAACTGCTTGGCCCTCGGCAACACCCCAATTGCATAGGCTACCTTAAACACTGATGCTCTGTCGCAAATAGCCTGAGCCCAGACCTTCCAACAGACACCGAGACAGCTGGCTGCACACCCCGCACATTGGACCCGCCACTGCCTTAGGCCACCATCCATTCCCAACCTGGGTTTTCAGTCATCAGAACCTAGACCTTATCTCCAATCCCTGCACAGGGGGGAACCTGATGCACAAGTCAGAACCCCTCCTTCCCCATGGCAAGAAACCTTGCTGCTGGCAGTGAGTCAAACCTTCAGTGTAGGAGAAAACGGCATGGCCCATGAGGCCACGCCCATGTGTGAGGGCCGCCTTGGGCACAAACACACATTGTGACCCTCAGCGTGAGTACCTTTATTCAAGTAACGCCTCTCAGTGATTGGACCAAGAGCCCGCATATGTGGCTTGCCATGCCCATAGGCACGCAGGACTAACTAGATGGTGTGTATTCCAGTTGAGGGAACCCACTGCTGTGCTCTAGAGTCCCTCTCCTGGGGGGTCCCCTGTGGCAGAAAACAGTACTCTTCCCTTCCCACAGAATGAACCCAAACACTTGGGAGCTTGGACAATCCCCCGAGAGGAAGGCTCTTCCTCGGCCCCTGAAGCAACCCCTACCCTAAACGGCCACTGTGAACGCAACACCCAGAGACAAAAGCCTGAGCGACTGCCTCCCACTTGCCCTCCTTTGATATCCAGAGGATCTCCCCTCTCGGACTGGAGATCAGGCCTGCCATTACCTTGGCCCCTACCTGAGCCATGTTTGCTTTTTCAGACATCTGTCCCCACAGCCCTGGCAAACACAGCCTCTAGGCTGGGTCCTCTGGAGCCATACCACAGGACCATGCCTGCTCTCTCCTGGGAAACTCTGTCCATTCCTTTGGCCACACACCTCCAGAATATGAGAAACCTCAAGGCCCCCGAGGACATACCATTACCGGGAGCCTCCCTGCACACACAGGGGCCTTCGGACACAAGCGGAGCTGCTACCTCCATGAAGGCATGCACACAGATGTCAACAGAGATAGAAGGTTGAGCCCGACAGGCCCTTAGGCCCTAATCTCAACTCTTGCTTTGTTTTCCAGGTGTCACTCCTCAGAGGCTTTGGTTCGAAGAACAGGATATGGGGCTTTCCTGAGGCACTGAACAGAACTTCTCTCGTCTCCACATGGGAAGCTTCCTTGTTGGAGCCGTGTCAAACACCTCAGGTTGGAGAATCCTGCAGAGTCCCTGAGCCACCTCCACATTCCAAGGTCTCCCAGGCCACCAAGCCACAGTAGGACTCATCTTCAGGAGTGTCCATTTCAACTCTACCCTCTGGGTAGCTCACCCAGGAGCCCGCAGATTGAGCCTGCCTTGTCCTGACTAAAGAGTGGGAATATGAGGTGGCTTTCCCAGGCATCCATGCTTAGACACCTGCTCTCGAGTCTTTCCGTATGGGGCCTCCTGGAACCATCCAATAGCACTCGACTTTCGTGCAGAAGGAAACCTTGAGGTTTGGAGTAGTTCACAAATCCCATCGTAGGCAAACCTTCCTGGCCTCATGAGGCCCCCACACCATTCAGGAAGAGGCCATGCTGGACAAAAACTCTAGCCTGAGGCACGTCTCATAGTTGAAATGACCTCAGTGCAGGAGATCTCGATTCAGCCTCTCAGAGTGGGCCTGCCGTGCCATCGGTCCCAAACCTCACGCTAGCTTGTGTTTTCAGACTTCCTTCCTCACACTCCTGGCAAACAAGCCCTCCGGACTAGGAACTCCAGAACCACAACCCAGCCCAGGGTCTGCCCAAGGGAAGAAAAACGTTTCCCTGTGGGGCTCTCTCCAGAAAACCCAGATGAGGATCAACCTGCTCGGGCCTCGACCGGTAACCGAACTGGATAGGCTGCTCTGGGCACTCATGCTCTGTCTGACACAGCCTGAAGCCAGACGTCCAGACAGACAAGGAGACAGCTGGCCGCACACCCAGCACTTCGGACACGCCATGGTCTTATGCCGTCACCTCTTCCTAACCTTGGTTTTCAGATATCTGAACCTAGACATTATATCAATTCTCCACACAGCTGGGTGTCGCAAGCACAACACAGAACTCCTCCTTCCCCGTGGCTGTAAAGCATGCTCTTGGCATGGAGTCACACCTTCAGGGTGGGAGAAACCTTCCTGGTCCCTGATGCCACGCCCAAACTTGAGTGCTGCTTGGGCACAAATTCACACTCTGACCCTCAGCATGAGCCCCATGTCAAAGAAAGGCCTGTCAGGGCCTGGGCCAAGAGCCCGCATATGGGGCTTGCCAAGCCCCTATGCACCCAATCCTCACCAGTGTTTGAGTTTTCCAGTCGCCCCGCCCGTACCTGGGGCTCTGCTCGGGAATCCCTTTCTTGGAGAGACACGTGAGCCAGACAACACTTTTCCACCCTTCCCACAAAATGACCCCAAACTCTTGGGAGCTGGGACAAATCCCCAGAGAGGGATACTCGTCCACAGTCCCTGAGGCCACCCCTCCAATCCACGGCTATCTCGGACACAACATCCAGAGACAAAAGCCTGAAGGAACGCCTCCCACTCGCCCTTGTTTCAGAGGCTCAGGAGCTCCCTCTCGGGCTGTACATCCGGCCTGCCATACCCTAGGCGCCACTCATAAGCTGAGTTTGTGTTTTCAGACTTCTGTGCCCTCAGCCTGGACCCACACAACCGCCAGGCTAGGGCCTCTGGAGCCACAGCGAAAGATTGTGCCTGCCCTCTCCAAGGAAATTGTGCCCAATCCATTGACCACAACCCTACAGGTTAGGGAAAAGCTCCAAGGCCCCTGAGGCCATCAATAGTGTAGGCCACCCTGGACTAAGAGGGGCTCTCTGACACCAGCGGAGCAACTATCTCCACTTAGACTCTCAGACAGTGTCCCCAGAGACAGAAGGTTGAAATGGACAGGCCCCCAGGCCCTAATCTGAACCTTAGCTTTGGTTTCCATGTGTCCGTCCTCAGAGGTCTGTTTTCGTAGACCAGCACACGGGGCTTTTCTGAGGCTCCAAACCAAACCTCTCTCGTCTCCACATGGGGAGCTTACTTACTGGGGATGTATCAAACCCTTCAGGTAGGAGAGTTCCGCAGGGCCACTGAACAACCAGCACATTCCAAGGTTTCCATGGACCCAAACGCACATTATGACGCATCCTCAGGAGAGGCCATTTCAACTCAGCCCCCTGGTTAGCGTGCCCCAGAGGCAGCAGATCAAACATATCTTGTGGCTAATGGCCAATGGGAATGCGAGGCATGCTGTACAGGGATCCATCCTTCGAACCGTGCTCTCCAGTCCTTCCGTATGGTATGTCCTGGAGCCATGCAACAGGACTCGAATGTCCCACAGAAGGAAACCTGGTGGTTTGGGGCAACCTCCAAACTCAGCGTGGGAAAACTTCCTTGGCCTCATGAGGCCCCCGCTTCATGAAGGTGCCAACATGGACACATACTCCAGCCTCAGCCAACGTCTGATCCTCAGCCTGACTTCAGATGCAGGAGATTTTGATTCAGCCTCTGCCTAGTGGGCCTGCTCTGCCCTTGGCTCCAATCCTCACTTTAGCTTGTGTTCCTAGACTTCCGTCCTCACACTCCTGGCCCACAAACCCTCCCTACTGGGAATTCTGGGGCCACAATGAAGCACTCCGCCTGCCTCCCAGGAGAAAAACTTTGTCTATGGTGCTGCCCAGAAACCCCAAATGAGGATCAAACTGCTTGGCCCTCGGCAACACCCCAATTGCATAGGCTACCTTAAACACTGATGCTCTGTCGCAAATAGCCTGAGCCCAGACCTTCCAACAGACACCGACACAGCTGGCTGCACACCCAGCACATTGGACCCGCCACTGCCTTAGGCCACCATCCATTCCCAACCTGGGTTTTCAGTCATCAGAACCTAGACCTTATCTCCAATCCCTGCACAGGGCGGAACCTGATGCACAAGTCAGAACCCCTCCTTCCCCATGGCAAGAAACCTTGCTGCTGGCAGTGAGTCAAACCTTCAGTGTAGGAGAAAACGGCATGGCCCATGAGGCCACGCCCATGTGTGAGGGCCGCCTTGGGCACAAACACACATTGTGACCCTCAGCGTGAGTACCTTATTCAAGTAACGCCTCTCAGTGATTGGACCAAGAGCCCGCATATGTGGCTTGCCATGCCCATAGGCACGCAGGACTAACTAGATGGTGTGTATTCCAGTTGAGGGAACCCACTGCTGTGCTCTAGAGTCCCTCTCCTGGGGGGTCCCCTGTGGCAGAAAACAGTACTCTTCCCTTCCCACAGAATGAACCCAAACACTTGGGAGCTTGGACAATCCCCCGAGAGGAAGGCTCTTCCTCGGCCCCTGAAGCAACCCCTACCCTGAACGGCCACTGTGAACGCAACACCCAGAGACAAAAGCCTGAGCGACTGCCTCCCACTTGCCCTCCTTTGATACCCAGAGGATCTCCCCTCTCGGACTGGAGATCAGGCCTGCCATTACCTTGGCCCCTACCTGAGCCAAGTTTGCTTTTTCAGACATCTGTCCCCACAGCCCTGGCAAACACAGCCTCTAGGCTGGGTCCTCTAGAGCCATACCACAGGACCATGCCTGCTCTCTCCTGGGAAACTCTGTCCATTCCTTTGGCCACACACCTCCAGAATATGAGAAACCTCAAGGCCCCCGAGGACATACCATTACCGGGAGCCTCCCTGCACACACAGGGGCCTTCGGACACAAGCTGAGCTGCTACCTCCATGAAGGCATGCACACAGATGTCAACAGAGATAGAAGGTTGAGCCGGACAGGCCCTTAGGCCCTAATCTCAACTCTTGCTTTGTTTTCCAGGTGTCACTCCTCAGAGGCTTTGGTTCGAAGAACAGGATATGGGGCTTTCCTGAGGCACTGAACAGAACTTCTCTCGTCTCCACATGGGAAGCTTCCTTGTTGGAGCCGTGTCAAACACCTCAGGTTGGAGAATCCTGCAGAGTCCCTGAGCCACCTCCACATTCCAAGGCCTCCCAGGCCACCAAGCCACAGTAGGACTCATCTTCAGGAGAGTCCATTTCAACTCTACCCTCTGGGTAGCTCACCCAGGAGCCCGCAGATTGAGCCTGCCTTGTCCTGACTAAAGAGTGGGAATATGAGGTGGCGATCCCAGGCATCCATGCTTAGACACCTGCTCTCGAGTCTTTCCGTATGGGGCCTCCTGGAACCATCCAATAGCACTCGACTTTCGTGCAGAAGGAAACCTTGAGGTTTGGAGTAGTTCACAAATCCCATCGTAGGCAAACCTTCCTGGCCTCATGAGGCCCCCACACCATTCAGGAAGAGGCCATGCTGGACAAAAACTCTAGCCTGAGGCACGTCTCATAGTTGAAATGACCTCAGTGCAGGAGATCTCGATTCAGCCTCTCAGAGTGGGCCTGCCGTGCCATCGGTCCCAAACCTCACGCTAGCTTGTGTTTTCAGACTTCCTTCCTCACACTCCTGGCAAACAAGCCCTCCGGACTAGGAACTCCAGAACCGCAACCCAGCCCAGGGTTTGCCCAAGGGAAGAAAAACGTTTCCCTGTGGGGCTCTCTCCAGAAAACCCAGATGAGGATCAACCTGCTCGGGCCTCGACGGTACCCGAACTGGATAGGCTGCTCTGGGCACTCATGCTGTGTCTGACACAGCCTGAAGCCAGACGTCCAGACAGACAAGGAGACAGCTGGCCGCACACCCAGCACTTCGGACACGCCATGGTCTTATGCCGTCACCTCTTCCTAACCTTGGTTTTCAGATATCTTAACCTAGACATTATATCAATTCTCCACACAGCTGGGTATCGCAAGCACAACACAGAACTCCTCCTTCCCCGTGGCTGTAAAGCTTGCTCTTGGCATGGAGTCACACCTTCAGGGTGGGAGAAACCTTCCTGGTCCCTGATGGCACGCCCAAACTTGAGTGCTGCTTGGGCACAAATTCACACTCTGACCCTCAGCATGAGCCCCATGTCAAAGAAAGGCCTGTCAGGGCCTGGGCCAAGAGCCCGCATATGGGGCTTGCCAAGCCCCTATGCACCCAATCCTCACCAGTGTTTGAGATTTCCAGTCGCCCCGCCCGTACCTGGGGCTCTGCTCGGGAATCCCTTTCTTGGAGAGACACGTGAGCCAGACAACACTTTTCCACCCTTCCCACAAAATGACCCCAAACTCTTGGGAGCTGGGACAAATCCCCAGAGAGGGATACTCGTCCACAGTCCCTGAGGCCACCCCTCCAATCCACGGCTATCTCGGACACAACATCCAGAGACAAAAGCCTGAAGGAACGCCTCCCACTCGCCCTTGTTTCAGAGGCCCAGGAGCTCCCTCTCGGGCTGTACATCCGGCCTGCCATACCCTAGGCGCCACTCATAAGCTGAGTTTGTGTTTTCAGACTTCTGTGCCCTCAGCCTGGACCCACACAACCGCCAGGCTAGGGCCTCTGGAGCCACAGCGAAAGATTGTGCCTGCCCTCTCCAAGGAAATTGTGCCCAATCCATTGACCACAACCCTACAGGTTAGGGAAAAGCTCCAAGGCCCCTGAGGCCATCAATAGTGTAGGCCACCCTGGACTAAGAGGGGCTCTCTGACACCAGCGGAGCAACTATCTCCACTTAGACTCTCAGACAGTGTCCCCAGAGACAGAAGGTTGAAATGGACAGGCCCCCAGGCCCTAATCTGAACCTTAGCTTTGGTTTCCATGTGTCCGTCCTCAGAGGTCTGTTTTCGTAGACCAGCACACGGGGCTTTTCTGAGGCTCCAAACCAAACCTCTCTCGTCTCCACATGGGGAGCTTACTTACTGGGGATGTATCAAACCCTTCAGGTAGGAGAGTTCCGCAGGGCCACTGAACAACCAGCACATTCCAAGGTTTCCATGGACCCAAACGCACATTATGACGCATCCTCAGGAGAGGCCATTTCAACTCAGCCCCCTGGTTAGCGTGCCCCAGAGGCAGCAGATCAAACATATCTTGTGGCTAATGGCCAATGGGAATGCGAGGCATGCTGTACAGGGATCCATCCTTCGAACCGTGCTCTCCAGTCCTTCCGTATGGTATGTCCTGGAGCCATGCAACAGGACTCGAATGTCCCACAGAAGGAAACCTGGTGGTTTGGGGCAACCTCCAAACTCAGCGTGGGAAAACTTCCTTGGCCTCATGAGGCCCCCGCTTCATGAAGGTGCCAACATGGACACATACTCCAGCCTCAGCCAACGTCTGATCCTCAGCCTGACTTCAGATGCAGGAGATTTTGATTCAGCCTCTGCCTAGTGGGCCTGCTCTGCCCTTGGCTCCAATCCTCACTTTAGCTTGTGTTCCTAGACTTCCGTCCTCACACTCCTGGCCCACAAACCCTCCCTACTGGGAATTCTGGGGCCACAATGAAGCACTCCGCCTGCCTCCCAGGAGAAAAACTTTGTCTATGGTGCTGCCCAGAAACCCCAAATGAGGATCAAACTGCTTGGCCCTCGGCAACACCCCAATTGCATAGGCTACCTTAAACACTGATGCTCTGTCGCAAATAGCCTGAGCCCAGACCTTCCAACAGACACCGACACAGCTGGCTGCACACCCAGCACATTGGACCCGCCACTGCCTTAGGCCACCATCCATTCCCAACCTGGGTTTTCAGTCATCAGAACCTAGACCTTATCTCCAATCCCTGCACAGGGCGGAACCTGATGCACAAGTCAGAACCCCTCCTTCCCCATGGCAAGAAACCTTGCTGCTGGCAGTGAGTCAAACCTTCAGTGTAGGAGAAAACGGCATGGCCCATGAGGCCACGCCCATGTGTGAGGGCCGCCTTGGGCACAAACACACATTGTGACCCTCAGCGTGAGTACCTTATTCAAGTAACGCCTCTCAGTGATTGGACCAAGAGCCCGCATATGTGGCTTGCCATGCCCATAGGCACGCAGGACTAACTAGATGGTGTGTATTCCAGTTGAGGGAACCCACTGCTGTGCTCTAGAGTCCCTCTCCTGGGGGGTCCCCTGTGGCAGAAAACAGTACTCTTCCCTTCCCACAGAATGAACCCAAACACTTGGGAGCTTGGACAATCCCCCGAGAGGAAGGCTCTTCCTCGGCCCCTGAAGCAACCCCTACCCTGAACGGCCACTGTGAACGCAACACCCAGAGACAAAAGCCTGAGCGACTGCCTCCCACTTGCCCTCCTTTGATACCCAGAGGATCTCCCCTCTCGGACTGGAGATCAGGCCTGCCATTACCTTGGCCCCTACCTGAGCCAAGTTTGCTTTTTCAGACATCTGTCCCCACAGCCCTGGCAAACACAGCCTCTAGGCTGGGTCCTCTAGAGCCATACCACAGGACCATGCCTGCTCTCTCCTGGGAAACTCTGTCCATTCCTTTGGCCACACACCTCCAGAATATGAGAAACCTCAAGGCCCCCGAGGACATACCATTACCGGGAGCCTCCCTGCACACACAGGGGCCTTCGGACACAAGCTGAGCTGCTACCTCCATGAAGGCATGCACACAGATGTCAACAGAGATAGAAGGTTGAGCCGGACAGGCCCTTAGGCCCTAATCTCAACTCTTGCTTTGTTTTCCAGGTGTCACTCCTCAGAGGCTTTGGTTCGAAGAACAGGATATGGGGCTTTCCTGAGGCACTGAACAGAACTTCTCTCGTCTCCACATGGGAAGCTTCCTTGTTGGAGCCGTGTCAAACACCTCAGGTTGGAGAATCCTGCAGAGTCCCTGAGCCACCTCCACATTCCAAGGCCTCCCAGGCCACCAAGCCACAGTAGGACTCATCTTCAGGAGAGTCCATTTCAACTCTACCCTCTGGGTAGCTCACCCAGGAGCCCGCAGATTGAGCCTGCCTTGTCCTGACTAAAGAGTGGGAATATGAGGTGGCGATCCCAGGCATCCATGCTTAGACACCTGCTCTCGAGTCTTTCCGTATGGGGCCTCCTGGAACCATCCAATAGCACTCGACTTTCGTGCAGAAGGAAACCTTGAGGTTTGGAGTAGTTCACAAATCCCATCGTAGGCAAACCTTCCTGGCCTCATGAGGCCCCCACACCATTCAGGAAGAGGCCATGCTGGACAAAAACTCTAGCCTGAGGCACGTCTCATAGTTGAAATGACCTCAGTGCAGGAGATCTCGATTCAGCCTCTCAGAGTGGGCCTGCCGTGCCATCGGTCCCAAACCTCACGCTAGCTTGTGTTTTCAGACTTCCTTCCTCACACTCCTGGCAAACAAGCCCTCCGGACTAGGAACTCCAGAACCGCAACCCAGCCCAGGGTTTGCCCAAGGGAAGAAAAACGTTTCCCTGTGGGGCTCTCTCCAGAAAACCCAGATGAGGATCAACCTGCTCGGGCCTCGACGGTACCCGAACTGGATAGGCTGCTCTGGGCACTCATGCTGTGTCTGACACAGCCTGAAGCCAGACGTCCAGACAGACAAGGAGACAGCTGGCCGCACACCCAGCACTTCGGACACGCCATGGTCTTATGCCGTCACCTCTTCCTAACCTTGGTTTTCAGATATCTTAACCTAGACATTATATCAATTCTCCACACAGCTGGGTATCGCAAGCACAACACAGAACTCCTCCTTCCCCGTGGCTGTAAAGCTTGCTCTTGGCATGGAGTCACACCTTCAGGGTGGGAGAAACCTTCCTGGTCCCTGATGGCACGCCCAAACTTGAGTGCTGCTTGGGCACAAATTCACACTCTGACCCTCAGCATGAGCCCCATGTCAAAGAAAGGCCTGTCAGGGCCTGGGCCAAGAGCCCGCATATGGGGCTTGCCAAGCCCCTATGCACCCAATCCTCACCAGTGTTTGAGATTTCCAGTCGCCCCGCCCGTACCTGGGGCTCTGCTCGGGAATCCCTTTCTTGGAGAGACACGTGAGCCAGACAACACTTTTCCACCCTTCCCACAAAATGACCCCAAACTCTTGGGAGCTGGGACAAATCCCCAGAGAGGGATACTCGTCCACAGTCCCTGAGGCCACCCCTCCAATCCACGGCTATCTCGGACACAACATCCAGAGACAAAAGCCTGAAGGAACGCCTCCCACTCGCCCTTGTTTCAGAGGCCCAGGAGCTCCCTCTCGGGCTGTACATCCGGCCTGCCATACCCTAGGCGCCACTCATAAGCTGAGTTTGTGTTTTCAGACTTCTGTGCCCTCAGCCTGGACCCACACAACCGCCAGGCTAGGGCCTCTGGAGCCACAGCGAAAGATTGTGCCTGCCCTCTCCAAGGAAATTGTGCCCAATCCATTGACCACAACCCTACAGGTTAGGGAAAAGCTCCAAGGCCCCTGAGGCCATCAATAGTGTAGGCCACCCTGGACTAAGAGGGGCTCTCTGACACCAGCGGAGCAACTATCTCCACTTAGACTCTCAGACAGTGTCCCCAGAGACAGAAGGTTGAAATGGACAGGCCCCCAGGCCCTAATCTGAACCTTAGCTTTGGTTTCCATGTGTCCGTCCTCAGAGGTCTGTTTTCGTAGACCAGCACACGGGGCTTTTCTGAGGCTCCAAACCAAACCTCTCTCGTCTCCACATGGGGAGCTTACTTACTGGGGATGTATCAAACCCTTCAGGTAGGAGAGTTCCGCAGGGCCACTGAACAACCAGCACATTCCAAGGTTTCCATGGACCCAAACGCACATTATGACGCATCCTCAGGAGAGGCCATTTCAACTCAGCCCCCTGGTTAGCGTGCCCCAGAGGCAGCAGATCAAACATATCTTGTGGCTAATGGCCAATGGGAATGCGAGGCATGCTGTACAGGGATCCATCCTTCGAACCGTGCTCTCCAGTCCTTCCGTATGGTATGTCCTGGAGCCATGCAACAGGACTCGAATGTCCCACAGAAGGAAACCTGGTGGTTTGGGGCAACCTCCAAACTCAGCGTGGGAAAACTTCCTTGGCCTCATGAGGCCCCCGCTTCATGAAGGTGCCATCATGGACACATACTCCAGCCTCAGCCAACGTCTGATCCTCAGCCTGACTTCAGAAGCAGGAGATTTTGATTCATCCTCTGCCTAGTGGGCCTGCTCTGCCCTTGGCTCCAATCCTCACTTTAGCTTGTGTTCCTAGACTTCCGTCCTCACACTCCTGGCCCACAAACCCTCCCTACTGGGAATTCTGGGGCCACAAAGAAGCACTCCGCCTGCCTCCCAGGAGAAAAACTTTGTCTATGGTGCTGCCCAGAAACCCCAAATGAGGATCAAACTGCTTGGCCCTCGGCAACACCCCAATTGCATAGGCTACCTTAAACACTGATGCTCTGTCGCAAATAGCCTGAGCCCAGACCTTCCAACAGACACCGACACAGCTGGCTGCACACCCAGCACATTGGACCCGCCACTGCCTTAGGCCACCATCCATTCCCAACCTGGGTTTTCAGTCATCAGAACCTAGACCTTATCTCCAATCCCTGCACAGGGGGGAACCTGATGCACAAGTCAGAACCCCTCCTTCCCCATGGCAAGAAACCTTGCTGCTGGCAGTGAGTCAAACCTTCAGTGTAGGAGAAAACGGCATGGCCCATGAGGCCACGCCCATGTGTGAGGGCCGCCTTGGGCACAAACACACATTGTGACCCTCAGCGTGAGTACCTTATTCAAGTAACGCCTCTCAGTGATTGGACCAAGAGCCCGCATATGTGGCTTGCCATGCCCATAGGCACGCAGGACTAACTAGATGGTGTGTATTCCAGTTGAGGGATCCCACTGCTGTGCTCTAGAGTCCCTCTCCTGGGGGGTCCCCTGTGGCAGAAAACAGTACTCTTCCCTTCCCACAGAATGAACCCAAACATTTGGGAGCTTGGACAATCCCCCGAGAGGAAGGCTCTTCCTCGGCCCCTGAAGCAACCCCTACCCTGAACGGCCACTTTGAACGCAACACCCAGAGACAAAAGCCTCAGCGACTGCCTCCCACTTGCCCTCCTTTGATATCCAGAGGATCTCCCCTCTCGGACTGGAGATCAGGCCTGCCATTACCTTGGCCCCTACCTGAGCCAAGTTTGCTTTTTCAGACATCTGTCCCCACAGCCCTGGCAAACACAGCCTCTAGGCTTTGTCCTCTGGAGCCATACCACAGGACCATGCCTGCTCTCTCCTGGGAAACTCTGTCCATTCCTTTGGCCACACACCTCCAGAATATGAGAAACCTCAAGGCCCCCGAGGACATACCATTACCGGGAGCCTCCCTGCACACACAGGGGCCTTCGGACACAAGCTGAGCTGCTACCTCCATGAAGGCATGCACACAGATGTCAACAGAGATAGAAGGTTGAGCCGGACAGGCCCTTAGGCCCTAATCTCAACTCTTGCTTTGTTTTCCAGGTGTCACTCCTCAGAGGCTTTGGTTCGAAGAACAGGATATGGGGCTTTCCTGAGGCACTGAACAGAACTTCTCTCGTCTCCACATGGGAAGCTTCCTTGTTGGAGCCGTGTCAAACACCTCAGGTTGGAGAATCCTGCAGAGTCCCTGAGCCACCTCCACATTCCAAGGTCTCCCAGGCCACCAAGCCACAGTAGGACTCATCTTCAGGAGAGTCCATTTCAACTCTCCCCTCTGGGTAGCTCACCCAGGAGCCCGCAGATTGAGCCTGCCTTGTCCTGACTAAAGAGTGGGAATATGAGGTGGCGTTCCCAGGCATCCATGCTTAGACACCTGCTCTCGAGTCTTTCCGTATGGGGCCTCCTGGAACCATCCAATAGCACTCGACTTTCGTGCAGAAGGAAACCTTGAGGTTTGGAGTAGTTCACAAATCCCATCGTAGGCAAACCTTCCTGGCCTCATGAGGCCCCCACACCATTCAGGAAGAGGCCATGCTGGACAAAAACTCTAGCCTGAGGCACGTCTCAGAGTTGAAATGACCTCAGTGCAGGAGATCTCGATTCAGCCTCTCAGAGTGGGCCTGCCGTGCCATCGGTCCCAAACCTCACGCTAGCTTGTGTTTTCAGACTTCCTTCCTCACACTCCTGGCAAACAAGCCCTCCGGACTAGGAACTCCAGAACCACAGCCCAGCCCAGGGTCTGCCCAAGGGAAGAAAAACGTTTCCCTGTGGGGCTCTCTCCAGAAAACCCAGATGAGGATCAACCTGCTCGGGCCTCGACCGGTACCCGAACTGGATAGGCTGCTCTGGGCACTCATGCTCTGTCTGACACAGCCTGAAGCCAGACGTCCAGACAGACAAGGAGACAGCTGGCCGCACACCCAGCACTTCGGACACGCCATGGTCTTATGCCGTCACCTCTTCCTAACCTTGGTTTTCAGATATCTTAACCTAGACATTATATCAATTCTCCACACAGCTGGGTATCGCAAGCACAACACAGAACTCCTCCTTCCCCGTGGCTGTAAAGCTTGCTCTTGGCATGGAGTCACACCTTCAGGGTGGGAGAAACCTTCCTGGTCCCTGATGGCACGCCCAAACTTGAGGGCTGCTTGGGCACAAATTCACACTCTGACCCTCAGCATGAGCCCCATGTCAAAGAAAGGCCTGTCAGGGCCTGGGCCAAGAGCCCGCATATGGGGCTTGCCAAGCCCCTATGCACCCAATCCTCACCAGTGTTTGAGTTTTCCAGTCGCCCCGCCCGTACCTGGGGCTCTGCTCGGGAATCCCTTTCTTGGAGAGACACGTGAGCCAGACAACACTTTTCCACCCTTCCCACAAAATGACCCCAAACTCTTGGGAGCTGGGACAATTCCCCAGAGAGGGATACTCGTCCACAGTCCCTGAGGCCACCCCTCCAATCCACGGCTATCTCGGACACAACATCCAGAGACAAAAGCCTGAAGGAACGCCTCCCACTCGCCCTTGTTTCAGAGGCCCAGGAGCTCCCTCTCGGGCTGTACATCCGGCCTGCCATACCCTAGGCACCACTCATAAGCTGAGTTTGTGTTTTCAGACTTCTGTGCCCTCAGCCTGGACCCACACAACCGCCAGGCTAGGGCCTCTGGAGCCACAGCGAAAGATTGTGCCTGCCCTCTCCAAGGAAATTGTGCCCAATCCATTGACCACAACCCTACAGGTTAGGGAAAAGCTCCAAGGCCCCTGAGGCCATCAATAGTGTAGGCCACCCTGGACTAAGAGGGGCTCTCTGACACCAGCGGAGCAACTATCTCCACTTAGACTCTCAGACAGTGTCCCCAGAGACAGAAGGTTGAAATGGACAGGCCCCCAGGCCCTAATCTGAACCTTAGCTTTGGTTTCCATGTGTCCGTCCTCAGAGGTCTGTTTTCGTAGACCAGCACACGGGGCTTTTCTGAGGCTCCAAAGCAAACCTCTCTCGTCTCCACATGGGGAGCTTACTTACTGGGGATGTATCAAACCCTTCAGGTAGGAGAGTTCCGCAGGGCCACTGAACAACCAGCACATTCCAAGGTTTCCATGGACCCAAACGCACATTATGACGCATCCTCAGGAGAGGCCATTTCAACTCAGCCCCCTGGTTAGCGTGCCCCAGAGGCAGCAGATCAAACATATCTTGTGGCTAATGGCCAATGGGAATGCGAGGCATGCTGTACAGGGATCCATCCTTCGAACCGTGCTCTCCAGTCCTTCCGTATGGTATGTCCTGGAGCCATGCAACAGGACTCGAATGTCCCACAGAAGGAAACCTGGTGGTTTGGGGCAACCTCCAAACTCAGCGTGGGAAAACTTCCTTGGCCTCATGAGGCCCCCGCTTCATGAAGGTGCCATCATGGACACATACTCCAGCCTCAGCCAACGTCTGATCCTCAGCCTGACTTCAGATGCAGGAGATTTTGATTCAGCCTCTGCCTAGTGGGCCTGCTCTGCCCTTGGCTCCAATCCTCACTTTAGCTTGTGTTCCTAGACTTCCGTCCTCACACTCCTGGCCCACAAACCCTCCCTACTGGGAATTCTGGGGCCACAAAGAAGCACTCCGCCTGCCTCCCAGGAGAAAATCTTTGTCTATGGTGCTGCCCAGAAACCCCAAATGAGGATCAAACTGCTTGGCCCTCGGCAACACCCCAATTGCATAGGCTACCTTAAACACTGATGCTCTGTCGCAAATAGCCTGAGCCCAGACCTTCCGACAGACACCGACACAGCTGGCTGCACACCCAGCACATTGGACCCTCCACTGCCTTAGGCCACCATCCATTCCCAACCTGGGTTTTCAGTCATCAGAACCTAGACCTTATCTCCAATCCCTGCACAGGGGGGAACCTGATGCACAAGTCAGAACCCCTCCTTCCCCATGGCAAGAAACCTTGCTGCTGGCAGTGAGTCAAACCTTCAGTGTAGGAGAAAACGGCATGGCCCATGAGGCCACGCCCATGTGTGAGGGCCGCCTTGGGCACAAACACACATTGTGACCCTCAGCGTGAGTACCTTATTCAAGTAACGCCTCTCAGTGATTGGACCAAGAGCCCGCATATGTGGCTTGCCATGCCCATAGGCACGCAGGACTAACTAGATGGTGTGTATTCCAGTTGAGGGATCCCACTGCTGTGCTCTAGAGTCCCTCTCCTGGGGGGTCCCCTGTGGCAGAAAACAGTACTCTTCCCTTCCCACAGAATGAACCCAAACACTTGGGAGCTTGGACAATCCCCCGAGAGGAAGGCTCTTCCTCGGCCCCTGAAGCAACCCCTACCCTGAACGGCCACTTTGAACGCAACACCCAGAGACAAAAGCCTGAGCGACTGCCTCCCACTTGCCCTCCTTTGATATCCAGAGGATCTCCCCTCTCGGACTGGAGATCAGGCCTGCCATTACCTTGGCCCCTACCTGAGCCAAGTTTGCTTTTTCAGACATCTGTCCCCACAGCCCTGGCAAACACAGCCTCTAGGCTGGGTCCTCTGGAGCCATACCACAGGACCATGCCTGCTCTCTCCTGGGAAACTCTGTCCATTCCTTTGGCCACACACCTCCAGAATATGAGAAACCTCAAGGCCCCCGAGGACATACCATTACCGGGAGCCTCCCTGCACACACAGGGGCCTTCGGACACAAGCGGAGCTGCTACCTCCATGAAGGCATGCACACAGATGTCAACAGAGATAGAAGGTTGAGCCGGACAGGCCCTTAGGCCCTAATCTCAACTCTTGCTTTGTTTTCCAGGTGTCACTCCTCAGAGGCTTTGGTTCGAAGAACAGGATATGGGGCTTTCCTGAGGCACTGAACAGAACTTCTCTCGTCTCCACATGGGAAGCTTCCTTGTTGGAGCCGTGTCAAACACCTCAGGTTGGAGAATCCTGCAGAGTCCCTGAGCCACCTCCACATTCCAAGGTCTCCCAGGCCACCAAGCCACAGTAGGACTCATCTTCAGGAGAGTCCATTTCAACTCTCCCCTCTGGGTAGCTCACCCAGGAGCCCGCAGATTGAGCCTGCCTTGTCCTGACTAAAGAGTGGGAATATGAGGTGGCGTTCCCAGGCATCCATGCTTAGACACCTGCTCTCGAGTCTTTCCGTATGGGGCCTCCTGGAACCATCCAATAGCACTCGACTTTCGTGCAGAAGGAAACCTTGAGGTTTGGAGTAGTTCACAAATCCCATCGTAGGCAAACCTTCCTGGCCTCATGAGGCCCCCACACCATTCAGGAAGAGGCCATGCTGGACAAAAACTCTAGCCTGAGGCACGTCTCAGAGTTGAAATGACCTCAGTGCAGGAGATCTCGATTCAGCCTCTCAGAGTGGGCCTGCCGTGCCATCGGTCCCAAACCTCACGCTAGCTTGTGTTTTCAGACTTCCTTCCTCACACTCCTGGCAAACAAGCCCTCCGGACTAGGAACTCCAGAACCACAACCCAGCCCAGGGTCTGCCCAAGGGAAGAAAAACGTTTCCCTGTGGGGCTCTCTCCAGAAAACCCAGATGAGGATCAACCTGCTCGGGCCTCGACCGGTACCCGAACTGGATAGGCTGCTCTGGGCACTCATGCTCTGTCTGACACAGCCTGAAGCCAGACGTCCAGACAGACAAGGAGACAGCTGGCCGCACACCCAGCACTTCGGACACGCCATGGTCTTATGCCGTCACCTCTTCCTAACCTTGGTTTTCAGATATCTGAACCTAGACATTATATCAATTCTCCACACAGCTGGGTATCGCAAGCACAACACAGAACTCCTCCTTCCCCGTGGCTGTAAAGCTTGCTCTTGGCATGGAGTCACACCTTCAGGGTGGGAGAAACCTTCCTGGTCCCTGATGGCACGCCCAAACTTGAGGGCTGCTTGGGCACAAATTCACACTCTGACCCTCAGCATGAGCCCCATGTCAAAGAAAGGCCTGTCAGGGCCTGGGCCAAGAGCCCGCATATGGGGCTTGCCAAGCCCCTATGCACCCAATCCTCACCAGTGTTTGAGTTTTCCAGTCGCCCCGCCCGTACCTGGGGCTCTGCTCGGGAATCCCTTTCTTGGAGAGACACGTGAGCCAGACAACACTTTTCCACCCTTCCCACAAAATGACCCCAAACTCTTGGGAGCTGGGACAATTCCCCAGAGAGGGATACTCGTCCACAGTCCCTGAGGCCACCCCTCCAATCCACGGCTATCTCGGACACAACATCCAGAGACAAAAGCCTGAAGGAACGCCTCCCACTCGCCCTTGTTTCAGAGGCCCAGGAGCTCCCTCTCGGGCTGTACATCTGGCCTGCCATACCCTAGGCGCCACTCATAAGCTGAGTTTGTGTTTTCAGACTTCTGTGCCCTCAGCCTGGACCCACACAACCGCCAGGCTAGGGCCTCTGGAGCCACAGCGAAAGATTGTGCCTGCCCTCTCCAAGGAAATTGTGCCCAATCCATTGACCACAACCCTACAGGTTAGGGAAAAGCTCCAAGGCCCCTGAGGCCATCAATAGTGTAGGCCACCCTGGACTAAGAGGGGCTCTCTGACACCAGCGGAGCAACTATCTCCACTTAGACTCTCAGACAGTGTCCCCAGAGACAGAAGGTTGAAATGGACAGGCCCCCAGGCCCTAATCTGAACCTTAGCTTTGGTTTCCATGTGTCCGTCCTCAGAGGTCTGTTTTCGTAGACCAGCACACGGGGCTTTTCTGAGGCTCCAAACCAAACCTCTCTCGTCTCCACATGGGGAGCTTACTTACTGGGGATGTATCAAACCCTTCAGGTAGGAGAGTTCCGCAGGGCCACTGAACAACCAGCACATTCCAAGGTTTCCATGGACCCAAACGCACATTATGACGCATCCTCAGGAGAGGCCATTTCAACTCAGCCCCCTGGTTAGCGTGCCCCAGAGGCAGCAGATCAAACATATCTTGTGGCTAATGGCCAATGGGAATGCGAGGCATGCTGTTCAGGGATCCATCCTTCGAACCGTGCTCTCCAGTCCTTCCGTATGGTATGTCCTGGAGCCATGCAACAGGACTCGAATGTCCCACAGAAGGAAACCTGGTGGTTTGGGGCAACCTCCAAACTCAGCGTGGGAAAACTTCCTTGGCCTCATGAGGCCCCCGCTTCATGAAGGTGCCATCATGGACACATACTCCAGCCTCAGCCAACGTCTGATCCTCAGCCTGACTTCAGATGCAGGAGATTTTGATTCAGCCTCTGCCTAGTGGGCCTGCTCTGCCCTTGGCTCCAATCCTCACTTTAGCTTGTGTTCCTAGACTTCCGTCCTCACACTCCTGGCCCACAAACCCTCCCTTCTGGGAATTCTGGGGCCACAATGAAGCACTCCGCCTGCCTCCCAGGAGAAAATCTTTGTCTATGGTGCTGCCCAGAAACCCCAAATGAGGATCAAACTGCTTGGCCCTCGGCAACACCCCAATTGCATAGGCTACCTTAAACACTGATGCTCTGTCGCAAATAGCCTGAGCCCAGACCTTCCGACAGACACCGACACAGCTGGCTGCACACCCAGCACATTGGACCCGCCACTGCCTTAGGCCACCATCCATTCCCAACCTGGGTTTTCAGTCATCAGAACCTAGACCTTATCTCCAATCCCTGCACAGGGGGGAACCTGATGCACAAGTCAGAACCCCTCCTTCCCCATGGCAAGAAACCTTGCTGCTGGCAGTGAGTCAAACCTTCAGTGTAGGAGAAAAAGGCATGGCCCATGAGGCCACGCCCATGTGTGAGGGCCGCCTTGGGCACAAACACACATTGTGACCCTCAGCGTGAGTACCTTATTCAAGTAACGCCTCTCAGTGATTGGACCAAGAGCCCGCATATGTGGCTTGCCATGCCCATAGGCACGCAGGACTAACTAGATGGTGTGTATTCCAGTTGAGGGAACCCACTGCTGTGCTCTAGAGTCCCTCTCCTGGGGGGTCCCCTGTGGCAGAAAACAGTACTCTTCCCTTCCCACAGAATGAACCCAAACACTTGGGAGCTTGGACAATCCCCCGAGAGGAAGGCTCTTCCTCGGCCCCTGAAGCAACCCCTACCCTGAACGGCCACTGTGAACGCAACACCCAGAGACAAAAGCCTGAGCGACTGCCTCCCACTTGCCCTCCTTTGATATCCAGAGGATCTCCCCTCTCGGACTGGAGATCAGGCCTGCCATTACCTTGGCCCCTACCTGAGCCAAGTTTGCTTTTTCAGACATCTGTCCCCACAGCCCTGTCAAACACAGCCTCTAGGCTGGGTCCTCTGGAGCCATACCACAGGACCATGCCTGCTCTCTCCTGGGAAACTCTGTCCATTCCTTTGGCCACACACCTCCAGAATATGAGAAACCTCAAGGCCCCCGAGGACATACCATTACCGGGAGCCTCCCTGCACACACAGGGGCCTTCGGACACAAGCGGAGCTGCTACCTCCATGAAGGCATGCACACAGATGTCAACAGAGATAGAAGGTTGAGCCGGACAGGCCCTTAGGCCCTAATCTCAACTCTTGCTTTGTTTTCCAGGTGTCACTCCTCAGAGGCTTTGGTTCGAAGAACAGGATATGGGGCTTTCCTGAGGCACTGAACAGAACTTCTCTCGTCTCCACATGGGAAGCTTCCTTGTTGGAGCCGTGTCAAACACCTCAGGTTGGAGAATCCTGCAGAGTCCCTGAGCCACCTCCACATTCCAAGGCCTCCCAGGCCACCAAGCCACAGTAGGACTCATCTTCAGGAGAGTCCATTTCAACTCTCCCCTCTGGGTAGCTCACCCAGGAGCCCGCAGATTGAGCCTGCCTTGTCCTGACTAAAGAGTGGGAATATGAGGTGGCGTTCCCAGGCATCCATGCTTAGACACCTGCTCTCGAGTCTTTCCGTATGGGGCCTCCTGGAACCATCCAATAGCACTCGACTTTCGTGCAGAAGGAAACTTTGAGGTTTGGAGTAGTTCACAAATCCCATCGTAGGCAAACCTTCCTGGCCTCATGAGGCCCCCACACCATTCAGGAAGAGGCCATGCTGGACAAAAACTCTAGCCTGAGGCACGTCTCAGAGTTGAAATGACCTCAGTGCAGGAGATCTCGATTCAGCCTCTCAGAGTGGGCCTGCCGTGCCATCGGTCCCAAACCTCACGCTAGCTTGTGTTTTCAGACTTCCTTCCTCACACTCCTGGCAAACAAGCCCTCCGGACTAGGAACTCCAGAACCACAACCCAGCCCAGGGTCTGCCCAAGGGAAGAAAGACGTTTCCCTGTGGGGTTCTCTCCAGAAAACCCAGATGAGGATCAACCTGCTCGGGCCTCGACCGGTACCCGAACTGGATAGGCTGCTCTGGGCACTCATGCTCTGTCTGACACAGCCTGAAGCCAGACGTCCAGACAGACAAGGAGACAGCTGGCCGCACACCCAGCACTTCGGACACGCCATGGTCTTATGCCGTCACCTCTTCCTAACCTTGGTTTTCAGATATCTGAACCTAGACATTATATCAATTCTCCACACAGCTGGGTATCGCAAGCACAACACAGAACTCCTCCTTCCCCGTGGCTGTAAAGCTTGCTCTTGGCATGGAGTCACACCTTCAGGGTGGGAGAAACCTTCCTGGTCCCTGATGCCACGCCCAAACTTGAGTGCTGCTTGGGCACAAATTCACACTCTGACCCTCAGCATGAGCCCCATGTCAAAGAAAGGCCTGTCAGGGCCTGGGCCAAGAGCCCGCATATGGGGCTTGCCAAGCCCCTATGCACCCAATCCTCACCAGTGTTTGAGTTTTCCAGTCGCCCCGCCCGTACCTGGGGCTCTGCTCGGGAATCCCTTTTTTGGAGAGACACGTGAGCCAGACAACACTTTTCCACCCTTCCCACAAAATGACCCCAAACTCTTGGGAGCTGGGACAAATCCCCAGAGAGGGATACTCGTCCACAGTCCCTGAGGCCACCCCTCCAATCCACGGCTATCTCGGACACAACATCCAGAGACAAAAGCCTGAAGGAACGCCTCCCACTCGCCCTTGTTTCAGAGGCCCAGGAGCTCCCTCTCGGGCTGTACATCCGGCCTGCCATACCCTAGGCGCCACTCATAAGCTGACTTTGTGTTTTCAGACTTCTGTGCCCTCAGCCTGGACCCACACAACCGCCAGGCTAGGGCCTCTGGAGCCACAGCGAAAGATTGTGCCTGCCCTCTCCAAGGAAATTGTGCCCAATCCATTGACCACAACCCTACAGGTTAGGGAAAAGCTCCAAGGCCCCTGAGGCCATCAATAGTGTAGGCCACCCTGGACTAAGAGGGGCTCTCTGACACCAGCGGAGCAACTATCTCCACTTAGACTCTCAGACAGTGTCCCCAGAGACAGAAGGTTGAAATGGACAGGCCCCCAGGCCCTAATCTGAACCTTAGCTTTGGTTTCCATGTGTCCGTCCTCAGAGGTCTGTTTTCGTAGACCAGCACACGGGGCTTTTCTGAGGCTCCAAACCAAACCTCTCTCGTCTCCACATGGGGAGCTTACTTACTGGGGATGTATCAAACCCTTCAGGTAGGAGAGTTCCGCAGGGCCACTGAACAACCAGCACATTCCAAGGTTTCCATGGACCCAAACCCACATTATGACGCATCCTCAGGAGAGGCCATTTCAACTCAGCCCCCTGGTTAGCGTGCCCCAGAGGCAGCAGATCAAACATATCTTGTGGCTAATGGCCAATGGGAATGCGAGGCATGCTGTACAGGGATCCATCCTTCGAACCGTGCTCTCCAGTCCTTCCGTATGGTATGTCCTGGAGCCATGCAACAGGACTCGAATGTCCCACAGAAGGAAACCTGGTGGTTTGGGGCAACCTCCAAACTCAGCGTGGGAAAACTTCCTTGGCCTCATGAGGCCCCCGCTTCATGAAGGTGCCATCATGGACACATACTCCAGCCTCAGCCAACGTCTGATCCTCAGCCTGACTTCAGATGCATTAGATTTTGATTCAGCCTCTGCCTAGTGGGCCTGCTCTGCCCTTGGCTCCAATCCTCACTTTAGCTTGTGTTCCTAGACTTCCGTCCTCACACTCCTGGCCCACAAACCCTCCCTTCTGGGAATTCTGGGGCCACAATGAAGCACTCCGCCTGCCTCCCAGGAGAAAATCTTTGTCTATGGTGCTGCCCAGAAACCCCAAATGAGGATCAAACTGCTTGGCCCTCGGCAACACCCCAATTGCATAGGCTACCTTAAACACTGATGCTCTGTCGCAAATAGCCTGAGCCCAGACCTTCCAACAGACACCGACACAGCTGGCTGCACACCCAGCACATTGGACCCTCCACTGCCTTAGGCCACCATCCATTCCCAACCTGGGTTTTCAGTCATCAGAACCTAGACCTTATCTCCAATCCCTGCACAGGGGGGAACCTGATGCACAAGTCAGAACCCCTCCTTCCCCATGGCAAGAAACCTTGCTGCTGGCAGTGAGTCAAACCTTCAGTGTAGGAGAAAACGGCATGGCCCATGAGGCCACGCCCATGTGTGAGGGCCGCCTTGGGCACAAACACACATTGTGACCCTCAGCGTGAGTACCTTATTCAAGTAACGCCTCTCAGTGATTGGACCAAGAGCCCGCATATGTGGCTTGCCATGCCCATAGGCACGCAGGACTAACTAGATGGTGTGTATTCCAGTTGAGGGAACCCACTGCTGTGCTCTAGAGTCCCTCTCCTGGGGGGTCCCCTGTGGCAGAAAACAGTACTCTTCCCTTCCCACAGAATGAACCCAAACACTTGGGAGCTTGGACAATCCCCCGAGAGGAAGGCTCTTCCTCGGCCCCTGAAGCAACCCCTACCCTGAACGGCCACTGTGAACGCAACACCCAGAGACAAAAGCCTGAGCGACTGCCTCCCACTTGCCCTCCTTTGATATCCAGAGGATCTCCCCTCTCGGACTGGAGATCAGGCCTGCCATTACCTTGGCCCCTACCTGAGCCAAGTTTGCTTTTTCAGACATCTGTCCCCACAGCCCTGGCAAACACAGCCTCTAGGCTGGGTCCTCTGGAGCCATACCACAGGACCATGCCTGCTCTCTCCTGGGAAACTCTGTCCATTCCTTTGGCCACACACCTCCAGAATATGAGAAACCTCAAGGCCCCCGAGGACATACCATTACCGGGAGCCTCCCTGCACACACAAGGGCCTTCGAACACAAGCGGAGCTGCTACCTCCATGAAGGCATGCACACAGATGTCAACAGAGATAGAAGGTTGAGCCGGACAGGCCCTTAGGCCCTAATCTCAACTCTTGCTTTGTTTTCCAGGTGTCACTCCTCAGAGGCTTTGGTTCGAAGAACAGGATATGGGGCTTTCCTGAGGCACTGAACAGAACTTCTCTCGTCTCCACATGGGAAGCTTCCTTGTTGGAGCCGTGTCAAACACCTCAGGTTGGAGAATCCTGCAGAGTCCCTGAGCCACCTCCACATTCCAAGGCCTCCCAGGCCACCAAGCCACAGTAGGACTCATCTTCAGGAGAGTCCATTTCAACTCTCCCCTCTGGGTAGCTCACCCAGGAGCCCGCAGATTGAGCCTGCCTTGTCCTGACTAAAGAGTGGGAATATGAGGTGGCGTTCCCAGGCATCCATGCTTAGACACCTGCTCTCGAGTCTTTCCGTATGGGGCCTCCTGGAACCATCCAATAGCACTCGACTTTCGTGCAGAAGGAAACCTTGAGGTTTGGAGTAGTTCACAAATCCCATCGTAGGCAAACCTTCCTGGCCTCATGAGGCCCCCACACCATTCAGGAAGAGGCCATGCTGGACAAAAACTCTAGCCTGAGGCACGTCTCAGAGTTGAAATGACCTCAGTGCAGGAGATCTCGATTCAGCCTCTCAGAGTGGGCCTGCCGTGCCATCGGTCCCAAACCTCACGCTAGCTTGTGTTTTCAGACTTCCTTCCTCACACTCCTGGCAAACAAGCCCTCCGGACTAGGAACTCCAGAACCACAACCCAGCCCAGGGTCTGCCCAAGGGAAGAAAGACGTTTCACTGTGGGGCTCTCTCCAGAAAACCCAGATGAGGATCAACCTGCTCGGGCCTCGACCGGTACCCGAACTGGATAGGCTGCTCTGGGCACTCATGCTCTGTCTGACACAGCCTGAAGCCAGACGTCCAGACAGACAAGGAGACAGCTGGCCGCACACCCAGCACTTCGGACACGCCATGGTCTTATGCCGTCACCTCTTCCTAACCTTGGTTTTCAGATATCTGAACCTAGACATTATATCAATTCTCCACACAGCTGGGTGTCGCAAGCACAACACAGAACTCCTCCTTCCCCGTGGCTGTAAAGCTTGCTCTTGGCATGGAGTCACACCTTCAGGGTGGGAGAAACCTTCCTGGTCCCTGATGCCACGCCCAAACTTGAGTGCTGCTTGGGCACAAATTCACACTCTGACCCTCAGCATGAGCCCCATGTCAAAGAAAGGCCTGTCAGGGCCTGGGCCAAGAGCCCGCATATGGGGCTTGCCAAGCCCCTATGCACCCAATCCTCACCAGTGTTTGAGTTTTCCAGTCGCCCCGCCCGTACCTGGGGCTCTGCTCTGGAATCCCTTTCTTGGAGAGACACGTGAGCTAGACAACACTTTTCCACCCTTCCCACAAAATGACCCCAAACTCTTGGGAGCTGGGACAAATCCCCAGAGAGGGATACTCGTCCACAGTCCCTGAGGCCACCCCTCCAATCCACGGCTATCTCGGACACAACATCCAGAGACAAAAGCCTGAAGGAACGCCTCCCACTCGCCCTTGTTTCAGAGGCCCAGGAGGTCCCTCTCGGGCTGTACATCCGGCCTGCCATACCCTAGGCGCCACTCATAAGCTGAGTTTGTGTTTTCAGACTTCTGTGCCCTCAGCCTGGACCCACACAACCGCCAGGCTAGGGCCTCTGGAGCCACAGCGAAAGATTGTGCCTGCCCTCTCCAAGGAAATTGTGCCCAATCCATTGACCACAACCCTACAGGTTAGGGAAAAGCTCCAAGGCCCCTGAGGCCATCAATAGTGTAGGCCACCCTGGACTAAGAGGGGCTCTCTGACACCAGCGGAGCAACTATCTCCACTTAGACTCTCAGACAGTGTCCCCAGAGACAGAAGGTTGAAATGGACAGGCCCCCAGGCCCTAATCTGAACCTTAGCTTTGGTTTCCATGTGTCCGTCCTCAGAGGTCTGTTTTCGTAGACCAGCACACGGGGCTTTTCTGAGGCTCCAAACCAAACCTCTCTCGTCTCCACATGGGGAGCTTACTTACTGGGGATGTATCAAACCCTTCAGGTAGGAGAGTTCCGCAGGGCCACTGAACAACCAGCACATTCCAAGGTTTCAATGGACCCAAACACACATTATGACGCATCCTCAGGAGAGGCCATTTCAACTCAGCCCCCTGGTTAGCGTGCCCCAGAGGCAGCAGATCAAACATATCTTGTGGCTAATGGCCAATGGGAATGCGAGGCATGCTGTACAGGGATCCATCCTTCGAACCGTGCTCTCCAGTCCTTCCGTATGGTATGTCCTGGAGCCATGCAACAGGACTCGAATGTCCCACAGAAGGAAACCTGGTGGTTTGGGGCAACCTCCAAACTCAGCGTGGGAAAACTTCCTTGGCCTCATGAGGCCCCCGCTTCATGAAGGTGCCATCATGGACACATACTCCAGCCTCAGCCAACGTCTGATCCTCAGCCTGACTTCAGATGCAGGAGATTTTGATTCAGCCTCTGCCTAGTGGGCCTGCTCTGCCCTTGGCTCCAATCCTCACTTTAGCTTGTGTTCCTAGACTTCCGTCCTCACACTCCTGGCCCACAAACCCTCCCTACTGGGAATTCTGGGGCCACAATGAAGCACTCCGCCTGCCTCCCACGAGAAAAACTTTGTCTATGGTGCTGCCCAGAAACCCCAAATGAGGATCAAACTGCTTGGCCCTCGGCAACACCCCAATTGCATAGGCTACCTTAAACACTGATGCTCTGTCGCAAATAGCCTGAGCCCAGACCTTCCAACAGACACCGACACAGCTGGCTGCACACCCAGCACATTGGACCCGCCACTGCCTTAGGCCACCATCCATTCCCAACCTGGGTTTTCAGTCATCAGAACCTAGACCTTATCTCCAATCCCTGCACAGGGGGGAACCTGATGCACAAGTCAGAACCCCTCCTTCCCCATGGCAAGAAACCTTGCTGCTGGCAGTGAGTCAAACCTTCAGTGTAGGAGAAAACGGCATGGCCCATGAGGCCACGCCCATGTGTGAGGGCCGCCTTGGGCACAAACACACATTGTGACCCTCAGCGTGAGTACCTTATTCAAGTAACGCCTCTCAGTGATTGGACCAAGAGCCCGCATATGTGGCTTGCCATGCCCATAGGCAAGCAGGGCTAATTAGATGGTGTGTATTCCAGTTGAGGGAACCCACTGCTGTGCTCTAGAGTCCCTCTCCTGGGGGGTCCCCTGTGGCAGAAAACAGTCCTCTTCCCTTCCCACAGAATGAACCCAAACACTTGGGAGCTTGGACAATCCCCCGAGAGGAAGGCTCTTCCTCGGCCCCTGAAGCAACCCCTACCCTGAACGGCCACTGTGAACGCAACACCCAGAGACAAAAGCCTGAGCGACTGCCTCCCACTTGCCCTCCTTTGATATCCAGAGGATCTCCCCTCTCGGACTGGAGATCAGGCCTGCCATTACCTTGGCCCCTACCTGAGCCAAGTTTGCTTTTTCAGACATCTGTCCCCACAGCCCTGTCAAACACAGCCTCTAGGCTGGGTCCTCTGGAGCCATACCACAGGACCATGCCTGCTCTCTCCTGGGAAACTCTGTCCATTCCTTTGGCCACACACCTCCAGAATATGAGAAACCTCAAGGCCCCCGAGGACATACCATTACCGGGAGCCTCCCTGCACACACAGGGGCCTTCGGACACAAGCTGAGCTGCTACCTCCATGAAGGCATGCACACAGATGTCAACAGAGATAGAAGGTTGAGCCGGACAGGCCCTTAGGCCCTAATCTCAACTCTTGCTTTGTTTTCCAGGTGTCACTCCTCAGAGGCTTTGGTTCGAAGAACAGGATATGGGGCTTTCCTGAGGCACTGAACAGAACTTCTCTCGTCTCCACATGGGAAGCTTCCTTGTTGGAGCCGTGTCAAACACCTCAGGTTGGAGAATCCTGCAGAGTCCCTGAGCCACCTCCACATTCCAAGGCCTCCCAGGCCACCAAGCCACAGTAGGACTCATCTTCAGGAGAGTCCATTGCAACTCTCCCCTCTGGGTAGCTCACCCAGGAGCCCGCAGATTGAGCCTGCCTTGTCCTGACTAAAGAGTGGGAATATGAGGTGGCGTTCCCAGGCATCCATGCTTAGACACCTGCTCTCGAGTCTTTCCGTATGGGGCCTCCTTGAACCATCCAATAGCACTCGACTTTCGTGCAGAAGGAAACCTTGAGGTTTGGAGTAGTTCACAAATCCCATCGTAGGCAAACCTTCCTGGCCTCATGAGGCCCCCACACCATTCAGGAAGAGGCCATGCTGGACAAAAACTCTAGCCTGAGGCACGTCTCAGAGTTGAAATGACCTCAGTGCAGGAGATCTCGATTCAGCCTCTCAGAGTGGGCCTGCCGTGCCATCGGTCCCAAACCTCACGCTAGCTTGTGTTTCCAGACTTCCTTCCTCACACTCCTGGCAAACAAGCCCTCCGGACTAGGAACTCCAGAACCACAACCCAGCCCAGGGTCTGCCCAAGGGAAGAAAAACGTTTCCCTGTGGGGCTCTCTCCAGAAAACCCAGATGAGGATCAACCTGCTCGGGCCTCGACCAGTACCCGAACTGGATAGGCTGCTCTGGGCACTCATGCTCTGTCTGACACAGCCTGAAGCCAGACGTCCAGACAGACAAGGAGACAGCTGGCCGCACACCCAGCACTTCGGACACGCCATGGTCTTATGCCGTCACCTCTTCCTAACCTTGGTTTTCAGATATCTGAACCTAGACATTATATCAATTCTCCACACAGCTGGGTATCGCAAGCACAACACAGAACTCCTCCTTCCCCGTGGCTGTAAAGCTTGCTCTTGGCATGGAGTCACACCTTCAGGGTGGGAGAAACCTTCCTGGTCCCTGATGCCACGCCCAAACTTGAGTGCTGCTTGGGCACAAATTCACACTCTGACCCTCAGCATGAGCCCCATGTCAAAGAAAGGCCTGTCAGGGCCTGGGCCAAGAGCCCGCATATGGGGCTTGCCAAGCCCCTATGCACCCAATCCTCACCAGTGTTTGAGTTTTCCAGTCGCCCCGCCCGTACCTGGGGCTCTGCTCGGGAATCCCTTTCTTGGAGAGACACGTGAGCCAGACAACACTTTTCCACCCTTCCCACAAAATGACCCCAAACTCTTGGGAGCTGGGACAATTCCCCAGAGAGGGATACTCGTCCACAGTCCCTGAGGCCACCCCTCCAATCCACGGCTATCTCGGACACAACATCCAGAGACAAAAGCCTGAAGGAACGCCTCCCACTCGCCCTTGTTTCAGAGGCCCAGGAGCTCCCTCTCGGGCTGTACATCCGGCCTGCCATACCCTAGGCACCACTCATAAGCTGAGTTTGTGTTTTCAGACTTCTGTGCCCTCAGCCTGGACCCACACAACCGCCAGGCTAGGGCCTCTGGAGCCACAGCGAAAGATTGTGCCTGCCCTCTCCAAGGAAATTGTGCCCAATCCATTGACCGCAACCCTACAGGTTAGGGAAAAGCTCCAAGGCCCCTGAGGCCATCAATAGTGTAGGCCACCCTGGACTAAGAGGGGCTCTCTGACACCAGCGGAGCAACTATCTCCACTTAGACTCTCAGACAGTGTCCCCAGAGACAGAAGGTTGAAATGGACAGGCCCCCAGGCCCTAATCTGAACCTTAGCTTTGGTTTCCATGTGTCCGTCCTCAGAGGTCTGTTTTCGTAGACCAGCACACGGGGCTTTTCTGAGGCTCCAAACCAAACCTCTCTCGTCTCCACATGGGGAGCTTACTTACTGGGGATGTATCAAACCCTTCAGGTAGGAGAGTTCCGCAGGGCCACTGAACAACCAGCACATTCCAAGGTTTCCATGGACCCAAACGCACATTATGACGCATCCTCAGGAGAGGCCATTTCAACTCAGCCCCCTGGTTAGCGTGCCCCAGAGGCAGCAGATCAAACATATCTTGTGGCTAATGGCCAATGGGAATGCGAGGCATGCTGTACAGGGATCCATCCTTCGAACCGTGCTCTCCAGTCCTTCCGTATGGTATGTCCTGGAGCCATGCAACAGGACTCGAATGTCCCACAGAAGGAAACCTGGTGGTTTGGGGCAACCTCCAAACTCAGCGTGGGAAAACTTCCTTGGCCTCATGAGGCCCCCGCTTCATGAAGGTGCCATCATGGACACATACTCCAGCCTCAGCCAACGTCTGATCCTCAGCCTGACTTCAGATGCATTAGATTTTGATTCAGCCTCTGCCTAGTGGGCCTGCTCTGCCCTTGGCTCCAATCCTCACTTTAGCTTGTGTTCCTAGACTTCCGTCCTCACACTCCTGGCCCACAAACCCTCCCTACTGGGAATTCTGGGGCCACAATGAAGCACTCCGCCTGCCTCCCAGGAGAAAAACTTTGTCTATGGTGCTGCCCAGAAACCCCAAATGAGGATCAAACTGCTTGGCCCTCGGCAACACCCCAATTGCATAGGCTACCTTAAACACTGATGCTCTGTCGCAAATAGCCTGAGCCCAGACCTTCCAACAGACACCGACACAGCTGGCTGCACACCCAGCACATTGGACCCGCCACTGCCTTAGGCCACCATCCATTCCCAACCTGGGTTTTCAGTCATCAGAACCTAGACCTTATCTCCAATCCCTGCACAGGGCGGAACCTGATGCACAAGTCAGAACCCCTCCTTCCCCATGGCAAGAAACCTTGCTGCTGGCAGTGAGTCAAACCTTCAGTGTAGGAGAAAACGGCATGGCCCATGAGGCCACGCCCATGTGTGAGGGCCGCCTTGGGCACAAACACACATTGTGACCCTCAGCGTGAGTACCTTATTCAAGTAACGCCTCTCAGTGATTGGACCAAGAGCCCGCATATGTGGCTTGCCATGCCCATAGGCACGCAGGACTAACTAGATGGTGTGTATTCCAGTTGAGGGAACCCACTGCTGTGCTCTAGAGTCCCTCTCCTGGGGGGTCCCCTGTGGCAGAAAACAGTACTCTTCCCTTCCCACAGAATGAACCCAAACCCTTGGGAGCTTGGACAATCCCCCGAGAGGAAGGCTCTTCCTCGGCCCCTGAAGCAACCCCTACCCTGAACGGCCACTGTGAACGCAACACCCAGAGACAAAAGCCTGAGCGACTGCCTCCCACTTGCCCTCCTTTGATATCCAGAGGATCTCCCCTCTCGGACTGGAGATCAGGCCTGCCATTACCTTGGCCCCTACCTGAGCCAAGTTTGCTTTTTCAGACATCTATCCCCACAGCCCTGGCAAACACAGCCTCTAGGCTGGGTCCTCTGGAGCCATACCACAGGACCATGCCTGCTCTCTCCTGGGAAACTCTGTCCATTCCTTTGGCCACACACCTCCAGAATATGAGAAACCTCAAGGCCCCCGAGGACATACCATTACCGGGAGCCTCCCTGCACACACAGGGGCCTTCGGACACAAGCGGAGCTGCTACCTCCATGAAGGCATGCACACAGATGTCAACAGAGATAGAAGGTTGAGCCGGACAGGCCCTTAGGCCCTAATCTCAACTCTTGCTTTGTTTTCCAGGTGTCACTCCTCAGAGGCTTTGGTTCGAAGAACAGGATATGGGGCTTTCCTGAGGCACTGAACAGAACTTCTCTCGTCTCCACATGGGAAGCTTCCTTGTTGGAGCCGTGTCAAACACCTCAGGTTGGAGAATCCTGCAGAGTCCCTGAGCCACCTCCACATTCCAAGGCTTCCCAGGCCACCAAGCCACAGTAGGACTCATCTTCATGAGAGTCCATTTCAACTCTCCCCTCTGGGTAGCTCACCCAGGAGCCCGCAGATTGAGCCTGCCTTGTCCTGACTAAAGAGTGGGAATATGAGGTGGCGTTCCCAGGCATCCATGCTTAGACACCTGCTCTCGAGTCTTTCCGTATGGGGCCTCCTGGAACCATCCAATAGCACTCGACTTTCGTGTAGAAGGAAACCTTGAGGTTTGGAGTAGTTCACAAATCCCATCGTAGGCAAACCTTCCTGGCCTCATGAGGCCCCCACACCATTCAGGAAGAGGCCATGCTGGACAAAAACTCTAGCCTGAGGCACGTCTCAGAGTTGAAATGACCTCAGTGCAGGAGATCTCGATTCAGCCTCTCAGAGTGGGCCTGCCGTGCCATCGGTCCCAAACCTCACGCTAGCTTGTGTTTTCAGACTTCCTTCCTCACACTCCTGGCAAACAAGCCCTCCGGACTAGGAACTCCAGAACCACAACCCAGCCCAGGGTCTGCCCAAGGGAAGAAAGTCGTTTCCCTGTGGGGTTCTCTCCAGAAAACCCAGATGAGGATCAACCTGCTCGGGCCTCGACCGGTACCCGAACTGGATAGGCTGCTCTGGGCACTCATGCTCTGTCTGACACAGCCTGAAGCCAGACGTCCAGACAGACAAGGAGACAGCTGGCCGCACACCCAGCACTTCGGACACGCCATGGTCTTATGCCGTCACCTCTTCCTAACCTTGGTTTTCAGATATCTGAACCTAGACATTATATCAATTCTCCACACAGCTGGGTATCGCAAGCACAACACAGAACTCCTCCTTCCCCGTGGCTGTAAAGCTTGCTCTTGGCATGGAGTCACACCTTCAGGGTGGGAGAAACCTTCCTGGTCCCTGATGCCACGCCCAAACTTGAGTGCTGCTTGGGCACAAATTCACACTCTGACCCTCAGCATGAGCCCCATGTCAAAGAAAGGCCTGTCAGGGCCTGGGCCAAGAGCCCGCATATGGGGCTTGCCAAGCCCCTATGCACCCAATCCTCACCAGTGTTTGAGTTTTCCAGTCGCCCCGCCCGTACCTGGGGCTCTGCTCGGGAATCCCTTTCTTGGAGAGACACGTGAGCCAGACAACACTTTTCCACCCTTCCCACAAAATGACCCCAAACTCTTGGGAGCTGGGACAAATCCCCAGAGAGGGATACTCGTCCACAGTCCCTGAGGCCACCCCTCCAATCCACGGCTATCTCGGACACAACATCCAGAGACAAAAGCCTGAAGGAACGCCTCCCACTCGCCCTTGTTTCAGAGGCCCAGGAGCTCCCTCTCGGGCTGTACATCCGGCCTGCCATACCCTAGGCACCACTCATAAGCTGAGTTTGTGTTTTCAGACTTCTGTGCCCTCAGCCTGGACCCACACAACCGCCAGGCTAGGGCCTCTGGAGCCACAGCGAAAGATTGTGCCTGCCCTCTCCAAGGAAATTGTGCCCAATCCATTGACCACAACCCTACAGGTTAGGGAAAAGCTCCAAGGCCCCTGAGGCCATCAATAGTGTAGGCCACCCTGGACTAAGAGGGGCTCTCTGACACCAGCGGAGCAACTATCTCCACTTAGACTCTCAGACAGTGTCCCCAGAGACAGAAGGTTGAAATGGACAGGCCCCCAGGCCCTAATCTGAACCTTAGCTTTGGTTTCCATGTGTCCGTCCTCAGAGGTCTGTTTTCATAGACCAGCACACGGGGCTTTTCTGAGGCTCCAAACCAAACCTCTCTCGTCTCCACATGGGGAGCTTACTTACTGGGGATGTATCAAACCCTTCAGGTAGGAGAGTTCCGCAGGGCCACTGAACAACCAGCACATTCCAAGGTTTCCATGGACCCAAACGCACATTATGACGCATCCTCAGGAGAGGCCATTTCAACTCAGCCCCCTGGTTAGCGTGCCCCAGAGGCAGCAGATCAAACATATCTTGTGGCTAATGGCCAATGGGAATGCGAGGCATGCTGTTCAGGGATCCATCCTTCGAACCGTGCTCTCCAGTCCTTCCGTATGGTATGTCCTGGAGCCATGCAACAGGACTCGAATGTCCCACAGAAGGAAACCTGGTGGTTTGGGGCAACCTCCAAACTCAGCGTGGGAAAACTTCCTTGGCCTCATGAGGCCCCCGCTTCATGAAGGTGCCATCATGGACACATCCTCCAGCCTCAGCCAACGTCTGATCCTCAGCCTGACTTCAGATGCATTAGATTTTGATTCAGCCTCTGCCTAGTGGGCCTGCTCTGCCCTTGGCTCCAATCCTCACTTTAGCTTGTGTTCCTAGACTTCCGTCCTCACACTCCTGGCCCACAAACCCTCCCTACTGGGAATTCTGGGGCCACAAAGAAGCACTCCGCCTGCCTCCCAGGAGAAAATCTTTGTCTATGGTGCTGCCCAGAAACCCCAAATGAGGATCAAACTGCTTGGCCCTCGGCAACACCCCAATTGCATAGGCTACCTTAAACACTGATGCTCTGTCGCAAATAGCCTGAGCCCAGACCTTCCAACAGACACCGACACAGCTGGCTGCACACCCAGCACATTGGACCCGCCACTGCCTTAGGCCACCATCCATTCCCAACCTGGGTTTTCAGTCATCAGAACCTAGACCTTATCTCCAATCCCTGCACAGGGGGGAACCTGATGCACAAGTCAGAACCCCTCCTTCCCCATGGCAAGAAACCTTGCTGCTGGCAGTGAGTCAAACCTTCAGTGTAGGAGAAAACGGCATGGCCCATGAGGCCACGCCCATGTGTGAGGGCCGCCTTGGGCACAAACACACATTGTGACCCTCAGCGTGAGTACCTTATTCAAGGAACGCCTCTCAGTGATTGGACCAAGAGCCCGCATATGTGGCTTGCCATGCCCATAGGCACGCAGGACTAACTAGATGGTGTGTATTCCAGTTGAGGGAACCCACTGCTGTGCTCTAGAGTCCCTCTCCTGGGGGGTCCCCTGTGGCAGAAAACAGTACTCTTCCCTTCCCACAGAATGAACCCAAACACTTGGGAGCTTGGACAATCCCCCGAGAGGAAGGCTCTTCCTCGGCCCCTGAAGCAACCCCTACCCTGAACGGCCACTGTGAACGCAACACCCAGAGACAAAAGCCTGAGCGACTGCCTCCCACTTGCCCTCCTTTGATATCCAGAGGATCTCCCCTCTCGGACTGGAGATCAGGCCTGCCATTACCTTGGCCCCTACCTGAGCCAAGTTTGCTTTTTCAGACATCTGTCCCCACAGCCCTGTCAAACACAGCCTCTAGGCTGGGTCCTCTGGAGCCATACCACAGGACCATGCCTGCTCTCTCCTGGGAAACTCTGTCCATTCCTTTGGCCACACACCTCCAGAATATGAGAAACCTCAAGGCCCCCGAGGACATACCATTACCGGGAGCCTCCCTGCACACACAGGGGCCTTCGGACACAAGCGGAGCTGCTACCTCCATGAAGGCATGCACACAGATGTCAACAGAGATAGAAGGTTGAGCCGGACAGGCCCTTAGGCCCTAATCTCAACTCTTGCTTTGTTTTCCAGGTGTCACTCCTCAGAGGCTTTGGTTCGAAGAACAGGATATGGGGCTTTCCTGAGGCACTGAACAGAACTTCTCTCGTCTCCACATGGAAAGCTTCCTTGTTGGAGCCGTGTCAAACACCTCAGGTTGGAGAATCCTGCAGAGTCCCTGAGCCACCTCCACATTCAAAGGCCTCCCAGGCCACCAAGCCACAGTAGGACTCATCTTCAGGAGAGTCCATTTCAACTCTCCCCTCTGGGTACTCACCCAGGAGCCCGCAGATTGAGCCTGCCTTGTCCTGACTAAAGAGTGGGAATATGAGGTGGTGTTCCCAGGCATCCATGCTTAGACACCTACTCTCGAGTCTTTCCGTATGGGGCCTCCTGGAACCATCCAATAGCACTCGACTTTCGTGCAGAAGGAAACCTTGAGGTTTGGAGTAGTTCACAAATCCCATCGTAGGCAAACCTTCCTGGCCTCATGAGGCCCCCACACCATTCAGGAAGAGGCCATGCTGGACAAAAACTCTAGCCTGAGGCACGTCTCAGAGTTGAAATGACCTCAGTGCAGGAGATCTCGATTCAGCCTCTCAGAGTGGGCCTGCCGTGCCATCGGTCCCAAACCTCACGCTAGCTTGTGTTTTCAGACTTCCTTCCTCACACTCCTGGCAAACAAGCCCTCCGGACTAGGAACTCCAGAACCACAACCCAGCCCAGGGTCTGCCCAAGGGAAGAAAAACGTTTCCCTGTGGGGCTCTCTCCAGAAAACCCAGATGAGGATCAACCTGCTCGGGCCTCGACCGGTACCCGAACTGGAGAGGCTGCTCTGGGCACTCATGCTCTGTCTGACACAGCCTGAAGCCAGACGTCCAGACAGACAAGGAGACAGCTGGCCGCACACCCAGCACTTCGGACACACCATGGTCTTATGCCGTCACCTCTTCCTAACCTTGGTTTTCAGATATCTGAACCTAGACATTATATCAATTCTCCACACAGCTGGGTATCGCAAGCACAACACAGAACTCCTCCTTTCCCGTGGCTGTAAAGCTTGCTCTTGGCATGGAGTCACACCTTCAGGGTGGGAGAAACCTTCCTGGTCCCTGATGGCACGCCCAAACTTGAGGGCTGCTTGGGCACAAATTCACACTCTGACCCTCAGCATGAGCCCCATGTCAAAGAAAGGCCTGTCAGGGCCTGGGCCAAGAGCCCGCATATGGGGCTTGCCAAGCCCCTATGCACCCAATCCTCACCAGTGTTTGAGTTTTCCAGTCGCCCTGCCCGTACCTGGGGCTCTGCTCGGGAATCCCTTTCTTGGAGAGACACGTGAGCCAGACAACACTTTTCCACCCTTCCCACAAAATGACCCCAAACTCTTGGGAGCTGGGACAAATCCCCAGAGAGGGATACTCGTCCACAGTCCCTGAGGCCACCCCTCCAATCCCCGGCTATCTCGGACACAACATCCCGAGACAAAAGCCTGAAGGAACGCCTCCCACTCGCCCTTGTTTCAGAGGCCCAGGAGCTCCCTCTCGGGCTGTACATCCGGCCTGCCATACCCTAGGCACCACTCATAAGCTGAGTTTGTGTTTTCAGACTTCTGTGCCCTCAGCCTGGACCCACACAACCGCCAGGCTAGGGCCTCTGGAGCCACAGCGAAAGATTGTGCCTGCCCTCTCCAAGGAAATTGTGCCCAATCCATTGACCACAACCCTACAGGTTAGGGAAAAGCTCCAAGGCCCCTGAGGCCATCAATAGTGTAGGCCACCCTGGACTAAGAGGGGCTCTCTGACACCAGCGGAGCAACTATCTCCACTTAGACTCTCAGACAGTGTCCCCAGAGACAGAAGGTTGAAATGGACAGGCCCCCAGGCCCTAATCTGAACCTTAGCTTTGGTTTCCATGTGTCCGTCCTCAGAGGTCTGTTTTCGTAGACCAGCACACGGGGCTTTTCTGAGGCTCCAAACCAAACCTCTCTCGTCTCCACATGGGGAGCTTACTTACTGGGGATGTATCAAACCCTTCAGGTAGGAGAGTTCCGCAGGGCCACTGAACAACCAGCACATTCCAAGGTTTCCATGGACCCAAACGCACATTATGACGCATCCTCAGGAGAGGCCATTTCAACTCAGCCCCCTGGTTAGCGTGCCCCAGAGGCAGCAGATCAAACATATCTTGTGGCTAATGGCCAATGGGAATGCGAGGCATGCTGTACAGGGATCCATCCTTCGAACCGTGCTCTCCAGTCCTTCCGTATGGTATGTCCTGGAGCCATGCAACAGGACTCGAATGTCCCACAGAAGGAAACCTGGTGGTTTGGGGCAACCTCCAAACTCAGCGTGGGAAAACTTCCTTGGCCTCATGAGGCCCCCGCTTCATGAAGGTGCCATCATGGACACATACTCCAGCCTCAGCCAACGTCTGATCCTCAGCCTGACTTCAGATGCAGGAGATTTTGATTCAGCCTCTGCCTAGTGGGCCTGCTCTGCCCTTGGCTCCAATCCTCACTTTAGCTTGTGTTCCTAGACTTCCGTCCTCACACTCCTGGCCCACAAACCCTCCCTACTGGGAATTCTGGGGCCACAAAGAAGCACTCCGCCTGCCTCCCAGGAGAAAATCTTTGTCTATGGTGCTGCCCAGGAACCCCAAATGAGGATCAAACTGCTTGGCCCTCGGTAACACCCCAATTGCATAGGCTACCTTAAACACTGATGCTCTGTCGCAAATAGCCTGAGCCCAGACCTTCCAACAGACACCGACACAGCTGGCTGCACACCCAGCACATTGGACCCGCCACTGCCTTAGGCCACCATCCATTCCCAACCTGGGTTTTCAGTCATCAGAACCTAGACCTTATCTCCAATCCCTGCACAGGGGGGAACCTGATGCACAAGTCAGAACCCCTCCTTCCCCATGGCAAGAAACCTTGCTGCTGGCAGTGAGTCAAACCTTCAGTGTAGGAGAAAACGGCATGGCCCATGAGGCCACGCCCATGTGTGAGGGCCGCCTTGGGCACAAACACACATTGTGACCCTCAGCGTGAGTACCTTATTCAAGTAACGCCTCTCAGTGATTGGACCAAGAGCCCGAATATGTGGCTTGCCATGCCCATAGGCACGCAGGACTAACTAGATGGTGTGTATTCCAGTTGAGGGAACCCACTGCTGTGCTCTAGAGTCCCTCTCCTGGGGGGTCCCCTGTGGCAGAAAACAGTACTCTTCCCTTCCCACAGAATGAACCCAAACCCTTGGGAGCTTGGACAATCCCCCGAGAGGAAGGCTCTTCCTCGGCCCCTGAAGCAACCCCTACCCTGAACGGCCACTGTGAACGCAACACCCAGAGACAAAAGCCTGAGCGACTGCCTCCCACTTGCCCTCCTTTGATATCCAGAGGATCTCCCCTCTCGGACTGGAGATCAGGCCTGCCATTACCTTGGCCCCTACCTGAGCCAAGTTTGCTTTTTCAGACATCTGTCCCCACAGCCCTGGCAAACACAGCCTCTAGGCTGGGTGCTCTGGAGCCATACCACAGGACCGTGCCTGCTCTCTCCTGGGAAACTCTGTCCATTCCTTTGGCCACACACCTCCAGAATATGAGAAACCTCAAGGCCCCCGAGGACATACCATTACCGGGAGCCTCCCTGCACACACAGGGGCCTTCGGACACAAGCGGAGCTGCTACCTCCATGAAGGCATGCACACAGATGTCAACAGAGATAGAATGTTGAGCCGGACAGGCCCTTAGGCCCTAATCTCAACTCTTGCTTTGTTTTCCAGGTGTCACTCCTCAGAGGCTTTGGTTCGAAGAACAGGATATGGGGCTTTCCTGAGGCACTGAACAGAACTTCTCTCGTCTCCACATGGGAAGCTTCCTTGTTGGAGCCGTGTCAAACACCTCAGGTGGGAATATCCTGCAGAGTCCCTGAGCCACCTCCACATTCCAAGGCTTCCCAGGCCACCAAGCCACAGTAGGACTCATCTTCATGAGAGTCCATTTCAACTCTCCCCTCTGGGTAGCTCACCCAGGAGCCCGCAGATTGAGCCTGCCTTGTCCTGACTAAAGAGTGGGAATATGAGGTGGCGTTCCCAGGCATCCATGCTTAGACACCTGCTCTCGAGTCTTTCCGTATGGGGCCTCCTGGAACCATCCAATAGCACTCGACTTTCGTGCAGAAGGAAACCTTGAGGTTTGGAGTAGTTCACAAATCCCATCGTAGGCAAACCTTCCTGGCCTCATGAGGCCCCCACACCATTCAGGAAGAGGCCATGCTGGAAAAAACTCTAGCCTGAGGCACGTCTCAGAGTTGAAATGACCTCAGTGCAGGAGATCTCGATTCAGCCTCTCAGAGTGGGCCTGCCGTGCCATCGGTCCCAAACCTCACGCTAGCTTGTGTTTTCAGACTTCCTTCCTCACACTCCTGGCAAACAAGCCCTCCGGACTAGGAACTCCAGAACCACAACCCAGCCCAGGGTCTGCCCAAGGGAAGAAAGTCGTTTCCCTGTGGGGTTCTCTCCAGAAAACCCAGATGAGGATCAACCTGCTCGGGCCTCGACCGGTACCCGAACTGGATAGGCTGCTCTGGGCACTCATGCTCTGTCTGACACAGCCTGAAGCCAGACGTCCAGACAGACAAGGAGACAGCTGGCCGCACACCCAGCACTTCGGAAACGCCATGGTCTTATGCCGTCACCTCTTCCTAACCTTGGTTTTCAGATATCTGAACCTAGACATTATATCAATTCTCCACACAGCTGGGTATCGCAAGCACAACACAGAACTCCTCCTTCCCCGTGGCTGTAAAGCTTGCTCTTGGCATGGAGTCACACCTTCAGGGTGGGAGAAACCTTCCTGGTCCCTGATGCCACGCCCAAACTTGAGTGCTGCTTGGGCACAAATTCACACTCTGACCCTCAGCATGAGCCCCATGTCAAAGAAAGGCCTGTCAGGGCCTGGGCCAAGAGCCCGCATATGGGGCTTGCCAAGCCCCTATGCACCCAATCCTCACCAGTGTTTGAGTTTTCCAGTCGCCCCGCCCGTACCTGGGGCTCTGCTCGGGAATCCCTTTCTTGGAGAGACACGTGAGCCAGACAACACTTTTCCACCCTTCCCACAAAATGACCCCAAACTCTTGGGAGCTGGGACAAATCCCCAGAGAGGGATACTCGTCCACAGTCCCTGAGGCCACCCCTCCAATCCACGGCTATCTCGGACACAACATCCAGAGACAAAAGCCTGAAGGAACGCCTCCCACTCGCCCTTGTTTCAGAGGCCCAGGAGCTCCCTCTCGGGCTGTACATCCGGCCTGCCATACCCTAGGCACCACTCATAAGCTGAGTTTGTGTTTTCAGACTTCTGTGCCCTCAGCCTGGACCCACACAACCGCCAGGCTAGGGCCTCTGGAGCCACAGCGAAAGATTGTGCCTGCCCTCTCCAAGGAAATTGTGCCCAATCCATTGACCACAACCCTACAGGTTAGGGAAAAGCTCCAAGGCCCCTGAGGCCATCAATAGTGTAGGCCACCCTGGACTAAGAGGGGCTCTCTGACACCAGCGGAGCAACTATCTCCACTTAGACTCTCAGACAGTGTCCCCAGAGACAGAAGGTTGAAATGGACAGGCCCCCAGGCCCTAATCTGAACCTTAGCTTTGGTTTCCATGTGTCCGTCCTCAGAGGTCTGTTTTCGTAGACCAGCACACGGGGCTTTTCTGAGGCTCCAAACCAAACCTCTCTCGTCTCCACATGGGGAGCTTACTTACTGGGGATGTATCAAACCCTTCAGGTAGGAGAGTTCCGCAGGGCCACTGAACAACCAGCACATTCCAAGGTTTCCATGGACCCAAACGCACATTATGACGCATCCTCAGGAGAGGCCATTTCAACTCAGCCCCCTGGTTAGCGTGCCCCAGAGGCAGCAGATCAAACATATCTTGTGGCTAATGGCCAATGGGAATGCGAGGCATGCTGTTCAGGGATCCATCCTTCGAACCGTGCTCTCCAGTCCTTCCGTATGGTATGTCCTGGAGCCATGCAACAGGACTCGAATGTCCCACAGAAGGAAACCTGGTGGTTTGGGGCAACCTCCAAACTCAGCGTGGGAAAACTTCCTTGGCCTCATGAGGCCCCCGCTTCATGAAGGTGCCATCATGGACACATACTCCAGCCTCAGCCAACGTCTGATCCTCAGCCTGACTTCAGATGCATTAGATTTTGATTCAGCCTCTGCCTAGTGGGCCTGCTCTGCCCTTGGCTCCAATCCTCACTTTAGCTTGTGTTCCTAGACTTCCGTCCTCACACTCCTGGCCCACAAACCCTCCCTACTGGGAATTCTGGGGCCACAATGAAGCACTCCGCCTGCCTCCCAGGAGAAAATCTTTGTCTATGGTGCTGCCCAGAAACCCCAAATGAGGATCAAACTGCTTGGCCCTCGGCAACACCCCAATTGCATAGGCTACCTTAAACACTGATGCTCTGTCGCAAATAGCCTGAGCCCAGACCTTCCAACAGACACCGACACAGCTGGCTGCACACCCAGCACATTGGACCCGCCACTGCCTTAGGCCACCATCCATTCCCAACCTGGGTTTTCAGTCATCAGAACCTAGACCTTATCTCCAATCCCTGCACAGGGGGGAACCTGATGCACAAGTCAGAACCCCTCCTTCCCCATGGCAAGAAACCTTGCTGCTGGCAGTGAGTCAAACCTTCAGTGTAGGAGAAAACGGCATGGCCCATGAGGCCACGCCCATGTGTGAGGGCCGCCTTGGGCACAAACACACATTGTGACCCTCAGCGTGAGTACCTTATTCAAGTAACGCCTCTCAGTGATTGGACCAAGAGCCCGCATATGTGGCTTGCCATGCCCATAGGCACGCAGGACTAACTAGATGGTGTGTATTCCAGTTGAGGGAACCCACTGCTGTGCTCTAGAGTCCCTCTCCTGGGGGGTCCCCTGTGGCAGAAAACAGTACTCTTCCCTTCCCACAGAATGAACCCAAACCCTTGGGAGCTTGGAAAATCCCCGGAGAGGAAGGCTCTTCCTCGGCCCCTGAAGCAACCCCTACCCTGAACGGCCACTGTGAACGCAACACCCAGAGACAAAAGCCTGAGCGACTGCCTCCCACTTGCCCTCCTTTGATATCCAGAGGATCTCCCCTCTCGGACTGGAGATCAGGCCTGCCATTACCTTGGCCCCTACCTGAGCCAAGTTTGCTTTTTCAGACATCTGTCCCCACAGCCCTGTCAAACACAGCCTCTAGGCTGGGTCCTCTGGAGCCATACCACAGGACCATGCCTGCTCTCTCCTGGGAAACTCTGTCCATTCCTTTGGCCACACACCTCCAGAATATGAGAAACCTCAAGGCCCCCGAGGACATACCATTACCGGGAGCCTCCCTGCACACACAGGGGCCTTCGGACACAAGCGGAGCTGCTACCTCCATGAAGGCATGCACACAGATGTCAACAGAGATAGAAGGTTGAGCCGGACAGGCCCTTAGGCCCTAATCTCAACTCTTGCTTTGTTTTCCAGGTGTCACTCCTCAGAGGCTTTGGTTCGAAGAACAGGATATGGGGCTTTCCTGAGGCACTGAACAGAACTTCTCTCGTCTCCACATGGAAAGCTTCCTTGTTGGAGCCGTGTCAAACACCTCAGGTTGGAGAATCCTGCAGAGTCCCTGAGCCACCTCCACATTCCAAGGCCTCCCAGGCCACCAAGCCACAGTAGGACTCATCTTCAGGAGAGTCCATTTCAACTCTCCCCTCTGGGTAGCTCACCCAGGAGCCCGCAGATTGAGCCTGCCTTGTCCTGACTAAAGAGTGGGAATATGAGGTGGTGTTCCCAGGCATCCATGCTTAGACACCTGCTCTCGAGTCTTTCCGTATGGGGCCTCCTGGAACCATCCAATAGCACTCGACTTTCGTGCAGAAGGAAACCTTGAGGTTTGGAGTAGTTCACAAATCCCATCGTAGGCAAACCTTCCTGGCCTCATGAGGCCCCCACACCATTCAGGAAGAGGCCATGCTGGACAAAAACTCTAGCCTGAGGCACGTCTCAGAGTTGAAATGACCTCAGTGCAGGAGATCTCGATTCAGCCTCTCAGAGTGGGCCTGCCGTGCCATCGGTCCCAAACCTCACGCTAGCTTGTGTTTTCAGACTTCCTTCCTCACACTCCTGGCAAACAAGCCCTCCGGACTAGGAACTCCAGAACCACAACCCAGCCCAGGGTCTGCCCAAGGGAAGAAAAACGTTTCCCTGTGGGGCTCTCTCCAGAAAACCCAGATGAGGATCAACCTGCTCGGGCCTCGACCGGTACCCGAACTGGATAGGCTGCTCTGGGCACTCATGCTCTGTCTGACACAGCCTGAAGCCAGACGTCCAGACAGACAAGGAGACAGCTGGCCGCACACCCAGCACTTCGGACACACCATGGTCTTATGCCGTCACCTCTTCCTAACCTTGGTTTTCAGATATCTGAACCTAGACATTATATCAATTCTCCACACAGCTGGGTATCGCAAGCACAACACAGAACTCCTCCTTTCCCGTGGCTGTAAAGCTTGCTCTTGGCATGGAGTCACACCTTCAGGGTGGGAGAAACCTTCCTGGTCCCTGATGGCACGCCCAAACTTGAGGGCTGCTTGGGCACAAATTCACACTCTGACCCTCAGCATGAGCCCCATGTCAAAGAAAGGCCTGTCAGGGCCTGGGCCAAGAGCCCGCATATGGGGCTTGCCAAGCCCCTATGCACCCAATCCTCACCAGTGTTTGAGTTTTCCAGTCGCCCTGCCCGTACCTGGGGCTCTGCTCGGGAATCCCTTTCTTGGAGAGACACGTGAGCCAGACAACACTTTTCCACCCTTCCCACAAAATGACCCCAAACTCTTGGGAGCTGGGACAAATCCCCAGAGAGGGATACTCGTCCACAGTCCCTGAGGCCACCCCTCCAATCCACGGCTATCTCGGACACAACATCCAGAGACAAAAGCCTGAAGGAACGCCTCCCACTCGCCCTTGTTTCAGAGGCCCAGGAGCTCCCTCTCGGGCTGTACATCCGGCCTGCCATACCCTAGGCACCACTCATAAGCTGAGTTTGTGTTTTCAGACTTCTGTGCCCTCAGCCTGGACCCACACAACCGCCAGGCTAGGGCCTCTGGAGCCACAGCGGAAGATTGTGCCTGCCCTCTCCAAGGAAATTGTGCCCAATCCATTGACCACAACCCTACAGGTTAGGGAAAAGCTCCAAGGCCCCTGAGGCCATCAATAGTGTAGGCCACCCTGGACTAAGAGGGGCTCTCTGACACCAGCGGAGCAACTATCTCCACTTAGACTCTCAGACAGTGTCCCCAGAGACAGAAGGTTGAAATGGACAGGCCCCCAGGCCCTAATCTGAACCTTAGCTTTGGTTTCCATGTGTCCGTCCTCAGAGGTCTGTTTTCGTAGACCAGCACACGGGGCTTTTCTGAGGCTCCAAACCAAACCTCTCTCGTCTCCACATGGGGAGCTTCCTTACTGGGGATGTATCAAACCCTTCAGGTAGGAGAGTTCCGCAAGGCCACTGAACAACCAGCACATTCCAAGGTTTCCATGGACCCAAACGCACATTATGACGCATCCTCAGGAGAGGCCATTTCAACTCAGCCCCCTGGTTAGCGTGCCCCAGAGGCAGCAGATCAAACATATCTTGTGGCTAATGGCCAATGGGAATGCGAGGCATGCTGTACAGGGATCCATCCTTCGAACCGTGCTCTCCAGTCCTTCCGTATGGTATGTCCTGGAGCCATGCAACAGGACTCGAATGTCCCACAGAAGGAAACCTGGTGGTTTGGGGCAACCTCCAAACTCAGCGTGGGAAAACTTCCTTGGCCTCATGAGGCCCCCGCTTCATGAAGGTGCCAACATGGACACATACGCCAGCCTCAGCCAACGTCTGATCCTCAGCCTGACTTCAGATGCAGGAGATTTTGATTCAGCCTCTGCCTAGTGGGCCTGCTCTGCCCTTGGCTCCAATCCTCACTTTAGCTTGTGTTCCTAGACTTCCGTCCTCACACTCCTGGCCCGCAAACCCTCCCTACTGGGAATTCTGGGGCCACAATGAAGCACTCCGCCTGCCTCCCAGGAGAAAAACTTTGTCTATGGTGCTGCCCAGAAACCCCAAATGAGGATCAAACTGCTTGGCCCTCGGCAACACCCCAATTGCATAGGCTACCTTAAACACTGATGCTCTGTCGCAAATAGCCTGAGCCCAGACCTTCCAACAGACACCGACACAGCTGGCTGCACACCCAGCACATTGGACCCGCCACTGCCTTAGGCCACCATCCATTCCCAACCTGGGTTTTCAGTCATCAGAACCTAGACCTTATCTCCAATCCCTGCACAGGGGGGAACCTGATGCACAAGTCAGAACCCCTCCTTCCCCATGGCAAGAAACCTTGCTGCTGGCAGTGAGTCAAACCTTCAGTGTAGGAGAAAACGGCATGGCCCATGAGGCCACGCCCATGTGTGAGGGCCGCCTTGGGCACAAACACACATTGTGACCCTCAGCGTGAGTACCTTATTCAAGTAACGCCTCTCAGTGATTGGACCAAGAGCCCGCATATGTGGCTTGCCATGCCCATAGGCACGCAGGACTAACTAGATGGTGTGTATTCCAGTTGAGGGAACCCACTGCTGTGCTCTAGAGTCCCTCTCCTGGGGGGTCCCCTGTGGCAGAAAACAGTACTCTTCCCTTCCCACAGAATGAACCCAAACACTTGGGAGCTTGGACAATCCCCCGAGAGGAAGGCTCTTCCTCGGCCCCTGAAGCAACCCCTACACTGAACGGCCACTGTGAACGCAACACCCAGAGACAAAAGCCTGAGCGACTGCCTCCCACTTGCCCTCCTTTGATATCCAGAGGATCTCCCCTCTCGGACTGGAGATCAGGCCTGCCATTACCTTGGCCCCTACCTGAGCCAAGTTTGCTTTTTCAGACATCTGTCCCCACAGCCCTGGCAAACACAGCCTCTAGGCTGGGTCCTCTGGAGCCATACCACAGGACCATGCCTGCTCTCTCCTGGGAAACTCTGTCCATTCCTTTGGCCACACACCTCCAGAATATGAGAAACCTCAAGGCCCCCGAGGACATACCATTACCAGGAGCCTCCCTGCACACACAAGGGCCTTCGAACACAAGCGGAGCTGCTACCTCCATGAAGGCATGCACACAGATGTCAACAGAGATAGAAGGTTGAGCCGGACAGGCCCTTAGGCCCTAATCTCAACTCTTGCTTTGTTTTCCAGGTGTCACTCCTCAGAGGCTTTGGTTCGAAGAACAGGTTATGGGGCTTTCCTGAGGCACTGAACAGAACTTCTCTCGTCTCCACATGGGAAGCTTCCTTGTTGGAGCCGTGTCAAACACCTCAGGTTGGAGAATCCTGCAGAGTCCCTGAGCCACCTCCACATTCCAAGGCTTCCCAGGCCACCAAGCCACAGTAGGACTCATCTTCATGAGAGTCCATTTCAACTCTCCCCTCTGGGTAGCTCACCCAGGAGCCCGCAGATTGAGCCTGCCTTGTCCTGACTAAAGAGTGGGAATATGAGGTGGCGTTCCCAGGCATCCATGCTTAGACACCTGCTCTCGAGTCTTTCCGTATGGGGCCTCCTGGAACCATCCAATAGCACTCGACTTTCGTGCAGAAGGAAACCTTGAGGTTTGGAGTAGTTCACAAATCCCATCGTAGGCAAACCTTCCTGGCCTCATGAGGCCCCCACACCATTCAGGAAGAGGCCATGCTGGACAAAAACTCTAGCCTGAGGCACGTCTCAGAGTTGAAATGACCTCAGTGCAGGAGATCTCGATTCAGCCTCTCAGAGTGGGCCTGCCGTGCCATCGGTCCCAAACCTCACGCTAGCTTGTGTTTTCAGACTTCCTTCCTCACACTCCTGGCAAACAAGTCCTCCGGACTAGGAACTCCAGAACCACAACCCAGCCCAGGGTCTGCCCAAGGGAAGAAAGTCGTTTCCCTGTGGGGTTCTCTCCAGAAAACCCAGATGAGGATCAACCTGCTCGGGCCTCGACCGGTACCCGAACTGGATAGGCTGCTCTGGGCACTCATGCTCTGTCTGACACAGCCTGAAGCCAGACGTCCAGACAGACAAGGAGACAGCTGGCCGCACACCCAGCACTTCGGACACGCCATGGTCTTATGCCGTCACCTCTTCCTAACCTTGGTTTTCAGATATCTGAACCTAGACATTATATCAATTCTCCACACAGCTGGGTATCGCAAGCACAACACAGAACTCCTCCTTCCCCGTGGCTGTAAAGCTTGCTCTTGGCATGGAGTCACACCTTCAGGGTGGGAGAAACCTTCCTGGTCCCTGATGCCACGCCCAAACTTGAGTGCTGCTTGGGCACAAATTCACACTCTGACCCTCAGCATGAGCCCCATGTCAAAGAAAGGCCTGTCAGGGCCTGGGCCAAGAGCCCGCATATGGGGCTTGCGAAGCCCCTATGCACCCAATCCTCACCAGTGTTTGAGTTTTCCAGTCGCCCCGCCCGTACCTGGGGCTCTGCTCGGGAATCCCTTTCTTGGAGAGACACGTGAGCCAGACAACACTTTTCCACCCTTCCCACAAAATGACCCCAAACTCTTGGGAGCTGGGACAAATCCCCAGAGAGGGATACTCGTCCACAGTCCCTGAGGCCACCCCTCCAATCCACGGCTATCTCGGACACAACATCCAGAGACAAAAGCCTGAAGGAACGCCTCCCACTCGCCCTTGTTTCAGAGGCCCAGGAGCTCCCTCTCGGGCTGTACATCCGGCCTGCCATACCCTAGGCACCACTCATAAGCTGAGTTTGTGTTTTCAGACTTCTGTGCCCTCAGCCTGGACCCACACAACCGCCAGGCTAGGGCCTCTGGAGCCACAGCGAAAGATTGTGCCTGCCCTCTCCAAGGAAATTGTGCCCAATCCATTGACCACAACCCTACAGGTTAGGGAAAAGCTCCAAGGCCCCTGAGGCCATCAATAGTGTAGGCCACCCTGGACTAAGAGGGGCTCTCTGACACCAGCGGAGCAACTATCTCCACTTAGACTCTCAGACAGTGTCCCCAGAGACAGAAGGTTGAAATGGACAGGCCCCCAGGCCCTAATCTGAACCTTAGCTTTGGTTTCCATGTGTCCGTCCTCAGAGGTCTGTTTTCGTAGACCAGCACACGGGGCTTTTCTGAGGCTCCAAACCAAACCTCTCTCGTCTCCACATGGGGAGCTTACTTACTGGGGATGTATCAAACCCTTCAGGTAGGAGAGTTCCGCAGGGCCACTGAACAACCAGCACATTCCAAGGTTTCCATGGACCCAAACGCACATTATGACGCATCCTCAGGAGAGGCCATTTCAACTCAGCCCCCTGGTTAGCGTGCCCCAGAGGCAGCAGATCAAACATATCTTGTGGCTAATGGCCAATGGGAATGCGAGGCATGCTGTACAGGGATCCATCCTTCGAACCGTGCTCTCCAGTCCTTCCGTATGGTATGTCCTGGAGCCATGCAACAGGACTCGAATGTCCCACAGAAGGAAACCTGGTGGTTTGGGGCAACCTCCAAACTCAGCGTGGGAAAACTTCCTTGGCCTCATGAGGCCCCCGCTTCATGAAGGTGCCATCATGGACACATACTCCAGCCTCAGCCAACGTCTGATCCTCAGCCTGACTTCAGATGCATTAGATTTTGATTCAGCCTCTGCCTAGTGGGCCTGCTCTGCCCTTGGCTCCAATCCTCACTTTAGCTTGTGTTCCTAGACTTCCGTCCTCACACTCCTGGCCCACAAACCCTCCCTACTGGGAATTCTGGGGCCACAATGAAGCACTCCGCCTGCCTCCCAGGAGAAAAACTTTGTCTATGGTGCTGCCCAGAAACCCCAAATGAGGATCAAACTGCTTGGCCCTCGGCAACACCCCAATTGCATAGGCTACCTTAAACACTGATGCTCTGTCGCAAATAGCCTGAGCCCAGACCTTCCAACAGACACCGACACAGCTGGCTGCACACCCAGCACATTGGACCCGCCACTGCCTTAGGCCACCATCCATTCCCAACCTGGGTTTTCAGTCATCAGAACCTAGACCTTATCTCCAATCCCTGCACAGGGGGGAACCTGATGCACAAGTCAGAACCCCTCCTTCCCCATGGCAAGAAACCTTGCTGCTGGCAGTGAGTCAAACCTTCAGTGTAGGAGAAAACGGCATGGCCCATGAGGCCACGCCCATGTGTGAGGGCCGCCTTGGGCACAAACACACATTGTGACCCTCAGCGTGAGTACCTTATTCAAGTAACGCCTCTCAGTGATTGGACCAAGAGCCCGCATATGTGGCTTGCCATGCCCATAGGCACGCAGGACTAACTAGATGGTGTGTATTCCAGTTGAGGGAACCCACTGCTGTGCTCTAGAGTCCCTCTCCTGGGGGATCCCCTGTGGCAGAAAACAGTACTCTTCCCTTCCCACAGAATGAACCCAAACACTTGGGAGCTTGGACAATCCCCCGAGAGGAAGGCTCTTCCTCGGCCCCTGAAGCAACCCCTACCCTGAACGGCCACTGTGAACGCAACACCCAGAGACAAAAGCCTGAGCGACTGCCTCCCAGTTGCCCTCCTTTGATATCCAGAGGATCTCCCCTCTCGGACTGGAGATCAGGCCTGCCATTACCTTGGCCCCTACCTGAGCCAAGTTTGCTTTTTCAGACATCTGTCCCCACAGCCCTGGCAAACACAGCCTCTAGGCTGGGTCCTCTGGAGCCATACCACAGGACCGTGCCTGCTCTCTCCTGGGAAACTCTGTCCATTCCTTTGGCCACACACCTCCAGAATATGAGAAACCTCAAGGCCTCCGAGGACATACCATTACCGGGAGCCTCCCTGCACACACAGGGGACTTCGGACACAAGCTGAGCTGCTACCTCCATGAAGGCATGCACACAGATGTCAACAGAGATAGAAGGTTGAGCCGGACAGGCCCTTAGGTCCTAATCTCAACTCTTGCTTTGTTTTCCAGGTGTCACTCCTCAGAGGCTTTGGTTCGAAGAACAGGATATGGGGCTTTCCTGAGGCACTGAACAGAACTTCTCTCGTCTCCACATGGGAAGCTTCCTTGTTGGAGCCGTGTCAAACACCTCAGGTTGGAGAATCCTGCAGAGTCCCTGAGCCACCTCCACATTCCAAGGCCTCCCAGGCCACCAAGCCACAGTAGGACTCATCTTCAGGAGAGTCCATTTCAACTCTCCCCTCTGGGTAGCTCACCCAGGAGCCCGCAGATTGAGCCTGCCTTGTCCTGACTAAAGAGTGGGAATATGAGGTGGCGTTCCCAGGCATCCATGCTTAGACACCTGCTCTCGAGTCTTTCCGTATGGGGCCTCCTGGAACCATCCAATAGCACTCGACTTTCGTGCAGAAGGAAACCTTGAGGTTTGGAGTAGTTCACAAATCCCATCGTAGGCAAACCTTCCTGGCCTCATGAGGCCCCCACACCATTCAGGAAGAGGCCATGCTGGACAAAAACTCTAGCCTGAGGCACGTCTCAGAGTTGAAATGACCTCAGTGCAGGAGATCTCGATTCAGCCTCTCAGAGTGGGCCTGCCGTGCCATCGGTCCCAAACCTCACGCTAGCTTGTGTTTTCAGACTTCCTTCCTCACACTCCTGGCAAACAAGCCCTCCGGACGAAGAACTCCAGAACCACAAGCCAGCCCAGGGTCTGCCCAAAGGAAGAAAAACGTTTCCCTGTGGGGCTCTCTCCAGAAAACCCAGATGAGGATCAACCTGCTCGGGCCTCGACCGGTACCCGAACTGGATAGGCTGCTCTGGGCACTCATGCTCTGTCTGACACAGCCTGAAGCCAGACGTCCAGACAGACAAGGAGACAGCTGGCCGCACACCCAGCACTTCGGACACGCCATGGTCTTATGCCGTCACTTCTTCCTAACCTTGGTTTTCAGATATCTGAACCTAGACATTATATCAATTCTCCACACAGCTGGGTATCGCAAGCACAACACAGAACTCCTCCTTCCCCGTGGCTGTAAAGCTTGCTCTTGGCATGGAGTCACACCTTCAGGGTGGGAGAAACCTTCCTGGTCCCTGATGCCACGCCCAAACTTGAGTGCTGCTTGGGCACAAATTCACACTCTGACCCTCAGCATGAGCCCCATGTCAAAGAAAGGCCTGTCAGGGCCTGGGCCAAGAGCCCGCATATGGGGCTTGCGAAGCCCCTATGCACCCAATCCTCACCAGTGTTTGAGTTTTCCAGTCTCCCCGCCCGTACCTGGGGCTCTGCTCTGGAATCCCTTTCTTCCAGAGACACGTGAGCCAGACAACACTTTTCCACCCTTCCCACAAAATGACCCCAAACTCTTGGGAGCTGGGACAAATCCCCAGAGAGGGATACTCGTCCACAGTCCCTGAGGCCACCCCTCCAATCCACGGCTATCTCGGACACAACATCCCGAGACAAAAGCCTGAAGGAACGCCTCCCACTCGCCCTTGTTTCAGAGGCCCAGGAGCTCCCTCTCGGGCTGTACATCCGGCCTGCCATACCCTAGGCGCCACTCATAAGCTGAGTTTGTGTTTTCAGACTTCTGTGCCCTCAGCCTGGACCCACACAACCGCCAGGCTAGGGCCTCTGGAGCCACAGCGAAAGATTGTGCCTGCCCTCTCCAAGGAAATTGTGCCCAATCCATTGACCACAACCCTACAGGTTAGGGAAAAGCTCCAAGGCCCCTGAGGCCATCAATAGTGTAGGCCACCCTGGACTAAGAGGGGCTCTCTGACACCAGCGGAGCAACTATCTCCACTTAGACTCTCAGACAGTGTCCCCAGAGACAGAAGGTTGAAATGGACAGGCCCCCAGGCCCTAATCTGAACCTTAGCTTTGGTTTCCATGTGTCCGTCCTCAGAGGTCTGTTTTCGTAGACCAGCACACGGGGCTTTTCTGAGGCTCCAAACCAAACCTCTCTCGTCTCCACATGGGGAGCTTACTTACTGGGGATGTATCAAACCCTTCAGGTAGGAGAGTTCCGCAGGGCCACTGAACAACCAGCACATTCCAAGGTTTCCATGGACCCAAACCCACATTATGACGCATCCTCAGGAGAGGCCATTTCAACTCAGCCCCCTGGTTAGCGTGCCCCAGAGGCAGCAGATCAAACATATCTTGTGGCTAATGGCCAATGGGAATGCGAGGCATGCTGTACAGGGATCCATCCTTCGAACCGTGCTCTCCAGTCCTTCCGTATGGTATGTCCTGGAGCCATGCAACAGGACTCGAATGTCCCACAGAAGGAAACCTGGTGGTTTGGGGCAACCTCCAAACTCAGCGTGGGAAAACTTCCTTGGCCTCATGAGGCCCCCGCTTCATGAAGGTGCCATCATGGACACATACTCCAGCCTCAGCCAACGTCTGATCCTCAGCCTGACTTCAGATGCAGGAGATTTTGATTCAGCCTCTGCCTAGTGGGCCTGCTCTGCCCTTGGCTCCAATCCTCACTTTAGCTTGTGTTCCTAGACTTCCGTCCTCACACTCCTGGCCCACAAACCCTCCCTACTGGGAATTCTGGGGCCACAATGAAGCACTCCGCCTGCCTCCCAGGAGAAAAACTTTGTCTATGGTGCTGCCCAGAAACCCCAAATGAGGATCAAACTGCTTGGCCCTCGGCAACACCCCAATTGCATAGGCTACCTTAAACACTGATGCTCTGTCGCAAATAGCCTGAGCCCAGACCTTCCAACAGACACTGACACAGCTGGCTGCACACCCAGCATATTGGACCCGCCACTGCCTTAGGCCACCATCCATTCCCAACCTGGGTTTTCAGTCATCAGAACCTAGACCTTATCTCCAATCCCTGCACAGGGGGGAACCTGATGCACAAGTCAGAACCCCTCCTTCCCCATGGCAAGAAACCTTGCTGCTGGCAGTGAGTCAAACCTTCAGTGTAGGAGAAAACGGCATGGCCCATGAGGCCACGCCCATGTGTGAGGGCCGCCTTGGGCACAAACACACATTGTGACCCTCAGCGTGAGTACCTTATTCAAGTAACGCCTCTCAGTGATTGGACCAAGAGCCCGCATATGTGGCTTGCCATGCCCATAGGCACGCAGGACTAACTAGATGGTGTGTATTCCAGTTGAGGGAACCCACTGCTGTGCTCTAGAGTCCCTCTCCTGGGGGATCCCCTGTGGCAGAAAACAGTACTCTTCCCTTCCCACAGAATGAACCCAAACACTTGGGAGCTTGGACAATCCCCCGAGAGGAAGGCTCTTCCTCGGCCCCTGAAGCAACCCCTACCCTGAACGGCCACTGTGAACGCAACACCCAGAGACAAAAGCCTGAGCGACTGCCTCCCACTTGCCCTCCTTTGATATCCAGAGGATCTCCCCTCTCGGACTGGAGATCAGGCCTGCCATTACCTTGGCCCCTACCTGAGCCAAGTTTGCTTTTTCAGACATCTGTCCCCACAGCCCTGGCAAACACAGCCTCTAGGCTGGGTCCTCTGGAGCCATACCACAGGACCGTGCCTGCTCTCTCCTGGGAAACTCTGTCCATTCCTTTGGCCACACACCTCCAGAATATGAGAAACCTCAAGGCCTCCGAGGACATACCATTACCGGGAGCCTCCCTGCACACACAGGGGACTTCGGACACAAGCTGAGCTGCTACCTCCATGAAGGCATGCACACAGATGTCAACAGAGATAGAAGGTTGAGCCGGACAGGCCCTTAGGTCCTAATCTCAACTCTTGCTTTGTTTTCCAGGTGTCAATCCTCAGAGGCTTTGGTTCGAAGAACAGGATATGGGGCTTTCCTGAGGCACTGAACAGAACTTCTCTCGTCTCCACATGGGAAGCTTCCTTGTTGGAGCCGTGTCAAACACCTCAGGTTGGAGAATCCTGCAGAGTCCCTGAGCCACCTCCACATTCCAAGGCCTCCCAGGCCACCAAGGCACAGTAGGACTCATCTTCAGGAGAGTCCATTTCAACTCTCCCCTCTGGGTAGCTCACCCAGGAGCCCGCAGATTGAGCCTGCCTTGTCCTGACTAAAGAGTGGGAATATGAGGTGGCGTTCCCAGGCATCCATGCTTAGACACCTGCTCTCGAGTCTTTCCGTATGGGGCCTCCTGGAACCATCCAATAGCACTCGACTTTCGTGCAGAAGGAAACCTTGAGGTTTGGAGTAGTTCACAAATCCCATCGTAGGCAAAACTTCCTGGCCTCATGAGGCCCCCACACCATTCAGGAAGAGGCCATGCTGGACAAAAACTCTAGCCTGAGGCACGTCTCAGAGTTGAAATGACCTCAGTGCAGGAGATCTCGATTCAGCCTCTCAGAGTGGGCCTGCCGTGCCATCGGTCCCAAACCTCACGCTAGCTTGTGTTTCCAGACTTCCTTCCTCACACTCCTGGCAAACAAGCCCTCCGGACGAGGAACTCCAGAACCACAAGCCAGCCCAGGGTCTGCCCAAGGGAAGAAAAACGTTTCCCTGTGGGGCTCTCTCCAGAAAACCCAGATGAGGATCAACCTGCTCGGGCCTCGACCGGTACCCGAACTGGATAGGCTGCTCTGGGCACTCATGCTCTGTCTGACACAGCCTGAAGCCAGACGTCCAGACAGACAAGGAGACAGCTGGCCGCACACCCAGCACTTCGGACACGCCTTGGTCTTATGCCGTCACTTCTTCCTAACCTTGGTTTTCAGATATCTGAACCTAGACATTATATCAATTCTCCACACAGCTGGGTATCGCAAGCACAACACAGAACTCCTCCTTCCCCGTGGCTGTAAAGCTTGCTCTTGGCATGGAGTCACACCTTCAGGGTGGGAGAAACCTTCCTGGTCCCTGATGCCACGCCCAAACTTGAGTGCTGCTTGGGCACAAATTCACACTCTGACCCTCAGCATGAGCCCCATGTCAAAGAAAGGCCTGTCAGGGCCTGGGCCAAGAGCCCGCATATGGGGCTTGCCAAGCCCCTATGCACCCAATCCTCACCAGTGTTTGAGTTTTCCAGTCGCCCCGCCCGTACCTGGGGCTCTGCTCGGGAATCCCTTTCTTGGAGAGACACGTGAGCCAGACAACACTTTTCCACCCTTCCCACAAAATGACCCCAAACTCTTGGGAGCTGGGACAAATCCCCAGAGAGGGATACTCGTCCACAGTCCCTGAGGCCACCCCTCCAATCCACGGCTATCTCGGACACAACATCCAGAGACAAAAGCCTGAAGGAACGCCTCCCACTCGCCCTTGTTTCAGAGGCCCAGGAGCTCCCTCTCGGGCTGTACATCCGGCCTGCCATACCCTAGGCGCCACTCATAAGCTGAGTTTGTGTTTTCAGACTTCTGTGCCCTCAGCCTGGACCCACACAACCGCCAGGCTAGGGCCTCTGGAGCCACAGCGAAAGATTGTGCCTGCCCTCTCCAAGGAAATTGTGCCCAATCCATTGACCACAACCCTACAGGTTAGGGAAAAGCTCCAAGGCCCCTGAGGCCATCAATAGTGTAGGCCACCCTGGACTAAGAGGGGCTCTCTGACACCAGCGGAGCAACTATCTCCACTTAGACTCTCAGACAGTGTCCCCAGAGACAGAAGGTTGAAATGGACAGGCCCCCAGGCCCTAATCTGAACCTTAGCTTTGGTTTCCATGTGTCCGTCCTCAGAGGTCTGTTTTCGTAGACCAGCACACGGGGCTTTTCTGAGGCTCCAAACCAAACCTCTCTCGTCTCCACATGGGGAGCTTACTTACTGGGGATGTATCAAACCCTTCAGGTAGGAGAGTTCCGCAGGGCCACTGAACAACCAGCACATTCCAAGGTTTCCATGGACCCAAACGCACATTATGACGCATCCTCAGGAGAGGCCATTTCAACTCAGCCCCCTGGTTAGCGTGCCCCAGAGGCAGCAGATCAAACATATCTTGTGGCTAATGGCCAATGGGAATGCGAGGCATGCTGTTCAGGGATCCATCCTTCGAACCGTGCTCTCCAGTCCTTCCGTATGGTATGACCTGGAGCCATGCAACAGGACTCGAATGTCCCACAGAAGGAAACCTGGTGGTTTGGGGCAACCTCCAAACTCAGCGTGGGAAAACTTCCTTGGCCTCATGAGGCCCCCGCTTCATGAAGGTGCCATCATGGACACATACTCCAGCCTCAGCCAACGTCTAATCCTCAGCCTGACTTCAGATGCAGGAGATTTTGATTCAGCCTCTGCCTAGTGGGCCTGCTCTGCCCTTGGCTCCAATCCTCACTTTAGCTTGTGTTCCTAGACTTCCGTCCTCACACTCCTGGCCCACAAACCCTCCCTACTGGGAATTCTGGGGCCACAATGAAGCACTCCGCCTGCCTCCCAAGAGAAAATCTTTGTCTATGGTGCTGCCCAGAAACCCCAAATGAGGATCAAACTGCTTGGCCCTCGGCAACACCCCAATTGCATAGGCTACCTTAAACACTGATGCTCTGTCGCAAATAGCCTGAGCCCAGACCTTCCAACAGACACCGACACAGCTGGCTGCACACCCAGCACATTGGACCCGCCACTGCCTTAGGCCACCATCCATTCCCAACCTGGGTTTTCAGTCATCAGAACCTAGACCTTATCTCCAATCCCTGCACAGGGGGGAACCTGATGCACAAGTCAGAACCCCTCCTTCCCCATGGCAAGAAACCTTGCTGCTGGCAGTGAGTCAAACCTTCAGTGTAGGAGAAAACGGCATGGCCCATGAGGCCACGCCCATGTGTGAGGGCCGCCTTGGGCACAAACACACATTGTGACCCTCAGCGTGAGTACCTTATTCAAGTAACGCCTCTCAGTGATTGGACCAAGAGCCCGCATATGTGGCTTGCCATGCCCATAGGCACGCAGGACTAACTAGATGGTGTGTATTCCAGTTGAGGGAACCCACTGCTGTGCTCTAGAGTCCCTCTCCTGGGGGGTCCCCTGTGGCAGAAAACAGTACTCTTCCCTTCCCACAGAATGAACCCAAACACTTGGGAGCTTGGACAATCCCCCGAGAGGAAGGCTCTTCCTCGGCCCCTGAAGCAACCCCTACCCTGAACGGCCACTGTGAACGCAACACCCAGAGACAAAAGCCTGAGCTACTGCCTCCCACTTGCCCTCCTTTGATATCCAGAGGATTTCCCCTCTCGGACTGGAGATCAGGCCTGCCATTACCTAGGCCCCTACCTGAGCCAAGTTTGCTTTTTCAGACATCTGTCCCCACAGCCCTGGCAAACACAGCCTCTAGGCTGGGTCCTCTGGAGCCATACCACAGGACCGTGCCTGCTCTCTCCTGGGAAACTCTGTCCATTCCTTTGGCCACACACCTCCAGAATATGAGAAACCTCAAGGCCTCCGAGGACATACCATTACCGGGAGCCTCCCTGCACACACAGGGGACTTCGGACACAAGCTGAGCTGCTACCTCCATGAAGGCATGCACACAGATGTCAACAGAGATAGAAGGTTGAGCCGGACAGGCCCTTAGGTCCTAATCTCAACTCTTGCTTTCTTTTCCAGGTGTCACTCCTCTGAGGCTTTGGTTCGAAGAACAGGATATGGGGCTTTCCTGAGGCACTGAACAGAACTTCTCTCGTCTCCACATGGGAAGCTTCCTTGTTGGAGCCGTGTCAAACACCTCAGGTTGGAGAATCCTGCAGAGTCCCTGAGCCACCTCCACATTCCAAGGCCTCCCAGGCCACCAAGCCACAGTAGGACTCATCTTCATGAGAGTCCATTTCAACTCTCCCCTCTGGGTAGCTAACCCAGGAGCCCGCAGATTGAGCCTGCCTTGTCCTGACTAAAGAGTGGGAATATGAGGTGGCGTTCCCAGGCATCCATGCTTAGACACCTGCTCTCGAGTCTTTCCGTATGGGGCCTCCTGGAACCATCCAATAGCACTCGACTTTCGTGCAGAAGGAAACCTTGAGGTTCGGAGTAGTTCACAAATCCCATCGTAGGCAAACATTCCTGGCCTCATGAGGCCCCCACACCATTCAGGAAGAGGCCATGCTGGACAAAAACTCTAGCCTGAGGCATGTCTCAGAGTTGAAATGACCTCAGTGCAGGAGATCTCGATTCAGCCTCTCAGAGTGGGCCTGCCGTGCCATCGGTCCCAAACCTCACGCTAGCTTGTGTTTTCAGACTTCCTTCCTCACACTCCTGGCAAACAAGCCCTCCGGACTAGGAACTCCAGAACCACAAGCCAGCCCAGGGTCTGCCCAAGGGAAGAAAAACGTTTCCCTGTGGGGCTCTCTCCAGAAAACCCAGATGAGGATCAACCTGCTCGGGCCTCGACCGGTACCCGAACTGGATAGGCTGCTCTGGGCACTCATGCTCTGTCTGACACAGCCTGAAGCCAGACGTCCAGACAGACAAGGAGACAGCTGGCCGCACACCCAGCACTTCGGACACGCCTTGGTCTTATGCCGTCACTTCTTCCTAACCTTGGTTTTCAGATATCTGAACCTAGACATTATATCAATTCTCCACACAGCTGGGTATCGCAAGCACAACACAGAACTCCTCCTTCCCCGTGGCTGTAAAGCTTGCTCTTGGCATGGAGTCACACCTTCAGGGTGGGAGAAACCTTCCTGGTCCCTGATGCCACGCCCAAACTTGAGTGCTGCTTGGGCACAAATTCACACTCTGACCCTCAGCATGAGCCCCATGTCAAAGAAAGGCCTGTCAGGGCCTGGGCCAAGAGCCCGCATATGGGGCTTGCCAAGCCCCTATGCACCCAATCCTCACCAGTGTTTGAGTTTTCCAGTCGCCCCGCCCGTACCTGGGGCTCTGCTCGGGAATCCCTTTCTTGGAGAGACACGTGAGCCAGACAACACTTTTCCACCCTTCCCACAAAATGACCCCAAACTCTTGGGAGCTGGGACAAATCCCCAGAGAGGGATACTCGTCCACAGTCCCTGAGGCCACCCCTCCAATCCACGGCTATCTCGGACACAACATCCAGAGACAAAAGCCTGAAGGAACGCCTCCCACTCGCCCTTGTTTCAGAGGCCCAGGAGCTCCCTCTCGGGCTGTACATCCGGCCTGCCATACCCTAGGCGCCACTCATAAGCTGAGTTTGTGTTTTCAGACTTCTGTGCCCTCAGCCTGGACCCACACAACCGCCAGGCTAGGGCCTCTGGAGCCACAGCGAAAGATTGTGCCTGCCCTCTCCAAGGAAATTGTGCCCAATCCATTGACCACAACCCTACAGGTTAGGGAAAAGCTCCAAGGCCCCTGAGGCCATCAATAGTGTAGGCCACCCTGGACTAAGAGGGGCTCTCTGACACCAGCGGAGCAACTATCTCCACTTAGACTCTCAGACAGTGTCCCCAGAGACAGAAGGTTGAAATGGACAGGCCCCCAGGCCCTAATCTGAACCTTAGCTTTGGTTTCCATGTGTCCGTCCTCAGAGGTCTGTTTTCGTAGACCAGCACACGGGGCTTTTCTGAGGCTCCAAACCAAACCTCTCTCGTCTCCACATGGGGAGCTTACTTACTGGGGATGTATCAAACCCTTCAGGTAGGAGAGTTCCGCAGGGCCACTGAACAACCAGCACATTCCAAGGTTTCCATGGACCCAAACGCACATTATGACGCATCCTCAGGAGAGGCCATTTCAACTCAGCCCCCTGGTTAGCGTGCCCCAGAGGCAGCAGATCAAACATATCTTGTGGCTAATGGCCAATGGGAATGCGAGGCATGCTGTACAGGGATCCATCCTTCGAACCGTGCTCTCCAGTCCTTCCGTATGGTATGTCCTGGAGCCATGCAACAGGACTCGAATGTCCCACAGAAGGAAACCTGGTGGTTTGGGGCAACCTCCAAACTCAGCGTGGGAAAACTTCCTTGGCCTCATGAGGCCCCCGCTTCATGAAGGTGCCATCATGGACACATACTCCAGCCTCAGCCAACGTCTGATCCTCAGCCTGACTTCAGATGCAGGAGATTTTGATTCAGCCTCTGCCTAGTGGGCCTGCTCTGCCCTTGGCTCCAATCCTCACTTTAGCTTGTGTTCCTAGACTTCCGTCCTCACACTCCTGGCCCACAAACCCTCCCTACTGGGAATTCTGGGGCCACAATGAAGCACTCCGCCTGCCTCCCAGGAGAAAAACTTTGTCTATGGTGCTGCCCAGAAACCCCAAATGAGGATCAAACTGCTTGGCCCTCGGCAACACCCCAATTGCATAGGCTACCTTAAACACTGATGCTCTGTCGCAAATAGCCTGAGCCCAGACCTTCCAACAGACACCGACACAGCTGGCTGCACACCCAGCACATTGGACCCGCCACTGCCTTAGGCCACCATCCATTCCCAACCTGGGTTTTCAGTCATCAGAACCTAGACCTTATCTCCAATCCCTGCACAGGGGGGAACCTGATGCACAAGTCAGAACCCCTCCTTCCCCATGGCAAGAAACCTTGCTGCTGGCAGTGAGTCAAACCTTCAGTGTAGGAGAAAACGGCATGGCCCATGAGGCCACGCCCATGTGTGAGGGCCGCCTTGGGCACAAACACACATTGTGACCCTCAGCGTGAGTACCTTATTCAAGTAACGCCTCTCAGTGATTGGACCAAGAGCCCGCATATGTGGCTTGCCATGCCCATAGGCACGCAGGACTAACTAGATGGTGTGTATTCCAGTTGAGGGAACCCACTGCTGTGCTCTAGAGTCCCTCTCCTGGGGGATCCCCTGTGGCAGAAAACAGTACTCTTCCCTTCCCACAGAATGAACCCAAACACTTGGGAGCTTGGACAATCCCCCGAGAGGAAGGCTCTTCCTCGGCCCCTGAAGCAACCCCTACCCTGAACGGCCACTGTGAACGCAACACCCAGAGACAAAAGCCTGAGCGACTGCCTCCCACTTGCCCTCCTTTGATATCCAGAGGATCTCCCCTCTCGGACTGGAGATCAGGCCTGCCATTACCTTGGCCCCTACCTGAGCCAAGTTTGCTTTTTCAGACATCTGTCCCCACAGCCCTGGCAAACACAGCCTCTAGGCTGGGTCCTCTGGAGCCATACCACAGGACCGTGCCTGCTCTCTCCTGGGAAACTCTGTCCATTCCTTTGGCCACACACCTCCAGAATATGAGAAACCTCAAGGCCTCCGAGGACATACCATTACCGGGAGCCTCCCTGCACACACAGGGGACTTCGGACACAAGCTGAGCTGCTACCTCCATGAAGGCATGCACACAGATGTCAACAGAGATAGAAGGTTGAGCCGGACAGGCCCTTAGGTCCTAATCTCAACTCTTGCTTTGTTTTCCAGGTGTCACTCCTCAGAGGCTTTGGTTCGAAGAACAGGATATGGGGCTTTCCTGAGGCACTGAACAGAACTTCTCTCGTCTCCACATGGGAAGCTTTTTTGTTGGAGCCGTGTCACACACCTCAGGTTGGAGAATCCTGCAGAGTCCCTGAGCCACCTCCACATTCCAAGGTCTCCCAGGCCACCAAGCCACAGTAGGACTCATCTTCAGGAGAGTCCATTTCAACTCTCCCCTCTGAGTAGCTCACCCAGGAGCCCGCAGATTGAGCCTGCCTTGTCCTGACTAAAGAGTGGGAATATGAGGTTGCGTTCCCAGGCATCCATGCTTAGACACCTGCTCTCGAGTCTTTCCGTATGGGGCCTCCTGGAACCATCCAATAGCACTCGACTTTCGTGCAGAAGGAAACCTTGAGGTTTGGAGTAGTTCACAAATCCCATCGTAGGCAAACCTTCCTGGCCTCATGAGGCCCCCACACCATTCAGGAAGAGGCCATGCTGGACAAAAACTCTAGCCTGAGGCATGTCTCAGAGTTGAAATGACCTCAGTGCAGGAGATCTCGATTCAGCCTCTCAGAGTGGGCCTGCCGTGCCATCGGTCCCAAACCTCACGCTAGCTTGTGTTTTCAGACTTCCTTCCTCACACTCCTGGCAAACAAGCCCTCCGGACGAGGAACTCCAGAACCACAAGCCAGCCCAGGGTCTGCCCAAGGGAAGAAAAACGTTTCCCTGTGGGGCTCTCTCCAGAAAACCCAGATGAGGATCAACCTGCTCGGGCCTCGACCGGTACCCGAACTGGATAGGCTGCTCTGGGCACTCATGCTCTGTCTGACACAGCCTGAAGCCAGACGTCCAGACAGACAAGGAGACAGCTGGCCGCACACCCAGCACTTCGGACACGCTATGGTCTTATGCCGTCACTTCTTCCTAACCTTGGTTTTCAGATATCTGAACCTAGACATTATATCAATTCTCCACACAGCTGGGTATCGCAAGCACAACACAGAACTCCTCCTTCCCCGTGGCTGTAAAGCTTGCTCTTGGCATGGAGTCACACCTTCAGGGTGGGAGAAACCTTCCTGGTCCCTGATGCCACGCCCAAACTTGAGTGCTGCTTGGGCACAAATTCACACTCTGACCCTCAGCATGAGCCCCATGTCAAAGAAAGGCCTGTCAGGGCCTGGGCCAAGAGCCCGCATATGGGGCTTGCCAAGCCCCTATGCACCCAATCCTCACCAGTGTTTGAGTTTTCCAGTCGCCCCGCCCGTACCTGGGGCTCTGCTCGGGAATCCCTTTCTTGGAGAGACACGTGAGCCAGACAACACTTTTCCACCCTTCCCACAAAATGACCCCAAACTCTTGGGAGCTGGGACAAATCCCCAGAGAGGGATACTCGTCCACAGTCCCTGAGGCCACCCCTCCAATCCACGGCTATCTCGGACACAACATCCAGAGACAAAAGCCTGAAGGAACGCCTCCCACTCGCCCTTGTTTCAGAGGCCCAGGAGCTCCCTCTCGGGCTGTACATCCGGCCTGCCATACCCTAGGCGCCACTCATAAGCTGAGTTTGTGTTTTCAGACTTCTGTGCCCTCAGCCTGGACCCACACAACCGCCAGGCTAGGGCCTCTGGAGCCACAGCGAAAGATTGTGCCTGCCCTCTCCAAGGAAATTGTGCCCAATCCATTGACCACAACCCTACAGGTTAGGGAAAAGCTCCAAGGCCCCTGAGGCCATCAATAGTGTAGGCCACCCTGGACTAAGAGGGGCTCTCTGACACCAGCGGAGCAACTATCTCCACTTAGACTCTCAGACAGTGTCCCCAGAGACAGAAGGTTGAAATGGACAGGCCCCCAGGCCCTAATCTGAACCTTAGCTTTGGTTTCCATGTGTCCGTCCTCAGAGGTCTGTTTTCGTAGACCAGCACACGGGGCTTTTCTGAGGCTCCAAACCAAACCTCTCTCGTCTCCACATGGGGAGCTTACTTACTGGGGATGTATCAAACCCTTCAGGTAGGAGAGTTCCGCAGGGCCACTGAACAACCAGCACATTCCAAGGTTTCCATGGACCCAAACGCACATTATGACGCATCCTCAGGAGAGGCCATTTCAACTCAGCCCCCTGGTTAGCGTGCCCCAGAGGCAGCAGATCAAACATATCTTGTGGCTAATGGCCAATGGGAATGCGAGGCATGCTGTACAGGGATCCATCCTTCGAACCGTGCTCTCCAGTCCTTCCGTATGGTATGTCCTGGAGCCATGCAACAGGACTCGAATGTCCCACAGAAGGAAACCTGGTGGTTTGGGGCAACCTCCAAACTCAGCGTGGGAAAACTTCCTTGGCCTCATGAGGCCCCCGCTTCATGAAGGTGCCATCATGGACACATCCTCCAGCCTCAGCCAACGTCTGATCCTCAGCCTGACTTCAGATGCAGGAGATTTTGATTCAGCCTCTGCCTAGTGGGCCTGCTCTGCCCTTGGCTCCAATCCTCACTTTAGCTTGTGTTCCTAGACTTCCGTCCTCACACTCCTGGCCCACAAACCCTCCCTACTGGGAATTCTGGGGCCACAATGAAGCACTCCGCCTGCCTCCCAGGAGAAAAACTTTGTCTATGGTGCTGCCCAGAAACCCCAAATGAGGATCAAACTGCTTGGCCCTCGGCAACACCCCAATTGCATAGGCTACCTTAAACACTGATGCTCTGTCGCAAATAGCCTGAGCCCAGACCTTCCAACAGACACCGACACAGCTGGCTGCACACCCAGCACATTGGACCCGCCACTGCCTTAGGCCACCATCCATTCCCAACCTGGGTTTTCAGTCATCAGAACCTAGACCTTATCTCCAATCCCTGCACAGGGGGGAACCTGATGCACAAGTCAGAACCCCTCCTTCCCCATGGCAAGAAACCTTGCTGCTGGCAGTGAGTCAAACCTTCAGTGTAGGAGAAAACGGCATGGCCCATGAGGCCACGCCCATGTGTGAGGGCCGCCTTGGGCACAAACACACATTGTGACCCTCAGCGTGAGTACCTTATTCAAGTAACGCCTCTCAGTGATTGGACCAAGAGCCCGCATATGTGGCTTGCCATGCCCATAGGCACGCAGGACTAACTAGATGGTGTGTATTCCAGTTGAGGGAACCCACTGCTGTGCTCTAGAGTCCCTCTCCTGGGGGATCCCCTGTGGCAGAAAACAGTACTCTTCCCTTCCCACAGAATGAACCCAAACACTTGGGAGCTTGGACAATCCCCCGAGAGGAAGGCTCTTCCTCGGCCCCTGAAGCAACCCCTACCCTGAACGGCCACTGTGAACGCAACACCCAGAGACAAAAGCCTGAGCGACTGCCTCCCACTTGCCCTCCTTTGATACCCAGAGGATCTCCCCTCTCGGACTGGAGATCAGGCCTGCCATTACCTTGGCCCCTACCTGAGCCAAGTTTGCTTTTTCAGACATCTGTCCCCACAGCCCTGGCAAACACAGCCTCTAGGCTGGGTCCTCTGGAGCCATACCACAGGACCATGCCTGCTCTCTCCTGGGAAACTCTGTCCATTCCTTTGGCCACACACCTCCAGAATATGAGAAACCTCAAGGCCCCCGAGGACATACCATTACCGGGAGCCTCCCTGCACACACAGGGGCCTTCGGACACAAGCTGAGCTGCTACCTCCATGAAGGCATGCACACAGATGTCAACAGAGATAGAAGGTTGAGCCCGACAGGCCCTTAGGCCCTAATCTCAACTATTGCTTTGTTTTCCAGGTGTCACTCCTCAGAGGCTTTGGTTCGAAGAACAGGATATGGGGCTTTCCTGAGGCACTGAACAGAACTTCTCTCGTCTCCACATGGGAAGCTTCCTTGTTGGAGCCGTGTCAAACACCTCAGGTTGGAGAATCCTGCAGAGTCCCTGAGCCACCTCCACATTCCAAGGTCTCCCAGGCCACCAAGCCACAGTAGGACTCATCTTCAGGAGAGTCCATTGCAACTCTCCCCTCTGGGTAGCTCACCCAGGAGCCCGCAGATTGAGCCTGCCTTGTCCTGACTAAAGAGTGGGAATATGAGGTGGCGTTCCCAGGCATCCATGCTTAGACACCTGCTCTCGAGTCTTTCCGTATGGGGCCTCCTGGAACCATCCAATAGCACTCGACTTTCGTGCAGAAGGAAACCTTGAGGTTTGGAGTAGTTCACAAATCCCATCGTAGGCAAACCTTCCTGGCCTCATGAGGCCCCCACACCATTCAGGAAGAGGCCATGCTGGACAAAAACTCTAGCCTGAGGCACGTCTCAGAGTTGAAATGACCCCAGTGCAGGAGATCTCGATTCAGCCTCTCAGAGTGGGCCTGCCGTGCCATCGGTCCCAAACCTCACGCTAGCTTGTGTTTTCAGACTTCCTTCCTCACACTCCTGGCAAACAAGCCCTCCGGACTAGGAACTCCAGAACCACAACCCAGCCCAGGGTCTGCCCAAGGGAAGAAAGACGTTTCCCTGTGGGGCTCTCTCCAGAAAACCCAGATGAGGATCAACCTGCTCGGGCCTCGACCGGTACCCGAACTGGATAGGCTGCTCTGGGCACTCATGCTCTGTCTGACACAGCCTGAAGCCAGACGTCCAGACAGACAAGGAGACAGCTGGCCGCACACCCAGCACTTCGGACACGCCATGGTCTTATGCTGTCACCTCTTCCTAACCTTGGTTTTCAGATATTTGAACCTAGACATTATATCAATTCTCCACACAGCTGGGTATCGCAAGCACAACACAGAACTCCTCCTTCCCCGTGGCTGTAAAGCTTGCTCTTGGCATGGAGTCACACCTTCAGGGTGGGAGAAACCTTCCTGGTCCCTGATGCCACGCCCAAACTTGAGTGCTGCTTGGGCACAAATTCACACTCTGACCCTCAGCATGAGCCCCATATCAAAGAAAGGCCTGTCAGGGCCTGGGCCAAGAGCCCGCATATGGGGCTTGCGAAGCCCCTATGCACCCAATCCTCACCAGTGTTTGAGTTTTCCAGTCGCCCCGCCCGTACCTGGGACTCTGCTCTGGAATCCCTTTCTTGGAGAGACACGTGAGCCAGACAACACTTTTCCACCCTTCCCACAAAATGACCCCAAACTCTTGGGAGCTGGGACAAATCCCCAGAGAGGGATACTCGTCCACAGTCCCTGAGGCCACCCCTCCAATCCACGGCTATCTCGGACACAACATCCAGAGACAAAAGCCTGAAGGAACGCCTCCCACTCGCCCTTGTTTCAGAGGCCCAGGAGCTCCCTCTCGGGCTGTACATCCGGCCTGCCATACCCTAGGCGCCACTCATAAGCTGAGTTTGTGTTTTCAGACTTCTGTGCCCTCAGCCTGGACCCACACAACCGCCAGGCTAGGGCCTCTGGAGCCACAGCGAAAGATTGTGCCTGCCCTCTCCAAGGAAATTGTGCCCAATCCATTGACCACAACCCTACAGGTTAGGGAAAAGCTCCAAGGCCCCTGAGGCCATCAATAGTGTAGGCCACCCTGGACTAAGAGGGGCTCTCTGACACCAGCGGAGTAACTATCTCCACTTAGACTCTCAGACAGTGTCCCCAGAGACAGAAGGTTGAAATGGACAGGCCCCCAGGCCCTAATCTGAACCTTAGCCCTGGTTTCCATGTGTCTGTCCTCAGAGGTCTGTTTTCGTAGACCAGCACACGGGGCTTTTCTGAGGCTCCAAACCAAAACTCTCTCGTCTCCACATGGGGAGCTTACTTACTGGGGATGTATCAAACCCTTCAGGTAGGAGAGTTCCGCAGGGCCACTGAACAACCAGCACATTCCAAGGTTTCCATGGACCCAAACGCACATTATGACGCATCCTCAGGAGAGGCCATTTCAACTCAGCCCCCTGGTTAGCGTGCCCCAGAGGCAGCAGATCAAACATATCTTGTGGCTAATGGCCAATGGGAATGCGAGGCATGCTGTACAGGGATCCATCCTTCGAACCGTGCTCTCCAGTCCTTCTGTATGGTATGTCCTGGAGCCATGCAACAGGACTCGAATGTCCCACAGAAGGAAACCTGGTGGTTTGGGGCAACCTCCAAACTCAGCGTGGGAAAACTTCCTTGGCCTCATGAGGCCCCCGCATCATGAAGGTGCCATCATGGACACATACTCCAGCCTCAGCCAACGTCTGATCCTCAGCCTGACTTCAGATGCAGGAGATTTTGATTCAGCCTCTGCCTAGTGGGCCTGCTCTGCCCTTGGCTCCAATCCTCACTTTAGCTTTTGTTCCTAGACTTCCGTCCTCACACTCCTGGCCCACAAACCCTCCCTACTGGGAATTCTGGGGCCACAATGAAGCACTCCGCCTGCCTCCCAGGAGAAAAACTTTGTCTATGGTGCTGCCCAGAAACCCCAAATGAGGATCAAACTGCTTGGCCCTCGGCAACACCCCAATTGCATAGGCTACCTTAAACACTGATGCTCTGTCGCAAATAGCCTGAGCCCAGACCTCCAACAGACACCGACACAGCTGGCTGCACACCCAGCACATTGGACCCGCCACTGCCTTAGGCCACCATCCATTCCCAACCTGGGTTTTCAGTCATCAGAACCTAGACCTTATCTCCAATCCCTGCACAGGGGGGAACCTGATGCACAAGTCAGAACCCCTCCTTCCCCATGGCAAGAAACCTTGCTGCTGGCAGTGAGTCAAACCTTCAGTGTAGGAGAAAACGGCACGGCCCCTGAGGCCACGCCCATGTGTGAGGGCCGCCTTGGGCACAAACACACATTGTGACCCTCAGCGTGAGTACCTTATTCAAGTAACGCCTCTCAGTGATTGGACCAAGAGCCCGCATATGTGGCTTGCCATGCCCATAGGCACGCAGGACTAACTAGATGGTGTGTATTCCAGTTGAGGGAACCCACTGCTGTGCTCTAGAGTCCCTCTCCTGGGGGGTCCCCTGTGGCAGAAAACAGTACTCTTCCCTTCCCACAGAATGAACCCAAACACTTGGGAGCTTGGACAATCCCCCGAGAGGAAGGCTCTTCCTCGGCCCCTGAAGCAACCCCTACCCTGAACGGCCACTGTGAACGCAACACCCAGAGACAAAAGCCTGAGCGACTGCCTCCCACTTGCCCTCCTTTGATATCCAGAGGATCTCCCCTCTCGGACTGGAGATCAGGCCTGCCATTACCTTGGCCCCTACCTGAGCCAAGTTTGCTTTTTCAGACATCTGTCCCCACAGCCCTGGCAAACACAGCCTCTAGGCTGGGTCCTCTGGAGCCATACCACAGGACCATGCCTGCTCTCTCCTGGGAAACTCTGTCCATTCCTTTGGCCACACACCTCCAGAATATGAGAAACCTCAAGGCCCCCGAGGACATACCATTACCGGGAGCCTCCCTGCACACACAGGGGCCTTCGGACACAAGCTGAGCTGCTACCTCCATGAAGGCATGCACACAGATGTCAACAGAGATAGAAGGTTGAGCCGGACAGGCCCTTAGGCCCTAATCTCAACTCTTGCTTTGTTTTCCAGGTGTCACTCCTCAGAGGCTTTGGTTCGAAGGACAGGATATGGGGCTTTCCTGAGGCACTGAACAGAACTTCTCTCGTCTCCACATGGGAAGCTTTTTTGTTGGAGCCGTGTCACACACCTCAGGTTGGAGAATCCTGCAGAGTCCCTGAGCCACCTCCACATTCCAAGGTCTCCCAGGCCACCAAGCCACAGTAGGACTCATCTTCAGGAGAGTCCATTTCAACTCTCCCCTCTGAGTAGCTCACCCAGGAGCCCGCAGATTGAGCCTGCCTTGTCCTGACTAAAGAGTGGGAATATGAGGTTGCGTTCCCAGGCATCCATGCTTAGACACCTGCTCTCGAGTCTTTCCGTATGGGGCCTCCTGGAACCATCCAATAGCACTCGACTTTCGTGCAGAAGGAAACCTTGAGGTTTGGAGTAGTTCACAAATCCCATCGTAGGCAAACCTTCCTGGCCTCATGAGGCCCCCACACCATTCAGGAAGAGGCCATGCTGGACAAAAACTCTAGCCTGAGGCACGTCTCAGAGTTGAAATGACCTCAGTGCAGGAGATCTCGATTCAGCCTCTCAGAGTGGGCCTGCCGTGCCATCGGTCCCAAACCTCACGCTAGCTTGTGTTTTCAGACTTCCTTCCTCACACTCCTGGCAAACAAGCCCTCCGGACTAGGAACTCCAGAACCACAACCCAGCCCAGGGTCTGCCCAAGGGAAGAAAGACGTTTCCCTGTGGGGCTCTCTCCAGAAAACCCAGATGAGGATCAACCTGCTCGGGCCTCGACCGGTACCCGAACTGGATAGGCTGCTCTGGGCACTCATGCTCTGTCTGACACAGCCTGAAGCCAGACGTCCAGACAGACAAGGAGACAGCTGGCCGCACACCCAGCACTTCGGACACGCCATGGTCTTATGCCGTCACCTCTTCCTAACCTTGGTTTTCAGATATCTGAACCTAGACATAATATCAATTCTCCACACAGCTGGGTATCGCAAGCACAACACAGAACTCCTCCTTCCCCGTGGCTGTAAAGCTTGCTCTTGGCATGGAGTCACACCTTCAGGGTGGGAGAAACCTTCCTGGTCCCTGATGCCACGCCCAAACTTGAGTGCTGCTTGGGCACAAATTCACACTCTGACCCTCAGCATGAGCCCCATGTCAAAGAAAGGCCTGTCATGGCCTGGGCCAAGAGCCCGCATATGGGGCTTGCCAAGCCCCTATGCACCCAATCCTCACCAGTGTTTGAGTTTTCCAGTCGCCCCGCCCGTACCTGGGGCTCTGCTCTGGAATCCCTTTCTTCCAGAGACACGTGAGCCAGACAACACGACTCCACCCTTCCCACAAAATGACCCCAAACTCTTGGGAGCTGGGACAAATCCCCAGAGAGGGATACTCGTCCACAGTCCCTGAGGCCACCCCTCCAATCCACGGCTATCTCGGACACAACATCCAGAGACAAAAGCCTGAAGGAACGCCTCCCACTCGCCCTTGTTTCAGAGGCCCAGGAGCTCCCTCTCGGGCTGTACATCCGGCCTGCCATACCCTAGGCGCCACTCATAAGCTGAGTTTGTGTTTTCAGACTTCTGTGCCCTCAGCCTGGACCCACACAACCGCCCGGCTAGGGCCTCTGGAGCCACAGCGAAAGATTGTGCCTGCCCTCTCCAAGGAAATTGTGCCCAATCCATTGACCACAACCCTACAGGTTAGGGAAAAGCTCCAAGGCCCCTGAGGCCATCAATAGTGTAGGCCACCCTGGACTAAGAGGGGCTCTCTGACACCAGCGGAGCAACTATCTCCACTTAGACTCTCAGACAGTGTCCCCAGAGACAGAAGGTTGAAATGGACAGGCCCCCAGGCCCTAATCTGAACCTTAGCTTTGGTTCCATGTGTCCGTCCTCAGAGGTCTGTTTTCGTAGACCAGCACACGGGGCTTTTCTGAGGCTCCAAACCAAAACTCTCTCGTCTCCACATGGGGAGCTTACTTACTGGGGATGTATCAAACCCTTCAGGTAGGAGAGTTCCGCAGGGCCACTGAACAACCAGCACATTCCAAGGTTTCCATGGACCCAAACGCACATTATGACGCATCCTCAGGAGAGGCCATTTCAACTCAGCCCCCTGGTTAGCGTGCCCCAGAGGCAGCAGATCAAACATATCTTGTGGCTAATAGCCAATGGGAATGCGAGGCATGCTGTACAGGGATCCATCCTTCGAACCGTGCTCTCCAGTCCTTCTGTATGGTATGTCCTGCAGCCATGCAACAGGACTCGAATGTCCCACAGAAGGAAACCTGGTGGTTTGGGGCAACCTCCAAACTCAGCGTGGGAAAACTTCCTTGGCCTCATGAGGCCCCCGCTTCATGAAGGTGCCATCATGGACACATACTCCAACCTCAGCCAACGTCTGATCCTCAGCCTGACTTCAGATGCAGGAGATTTTGATTCAGCCTCTGCCTAGTGGGCCTGCTCTGCCCTTGGCTCCAATCCTCACTTTAGCTTTCGTTCCTAGACTTCCGTCCTCACACTCCTGGCCCACAAACCCTCCCTACTGGGAATTCTGGGGCCACAATGAAGCACTCCGCCTGCCTCCCAGGAGAAAAACTTTGTCTATGGTGCTGCCCAGAAACCCCAAATGAGGATCAAACTGCTTGGCCCTCGGCAACACCCCAATTGCATAGGCTACCTTAAACACTGATGCTCTGTCGCAAATAGCCTGAGCCCAGACCTTCCAACAGACACCGACACAGCTGGCTGCACACCCAGCACATTGACCCGCCACTGCCTTAGGCCACCATCCATTCCCAACCTGGGTTTTCAGTCATCAGAACCTAGACCTTATCTCCAATCCCTGCACAGGGGGGAACCTGATGCACAAGTCAGAACCCCTCCTTCCCCATGGCAAGAAACCTTGCTGCTGGCAGTGAGTCAAACCTTCAGTGTAGGAGAAAACGGCACGGCCCCTGAGGCCACGCCCATGTGTGAGGGCCGCCTTGGGCACAAACACACATTGTGACCCTCAGCGTGAGTACCTTATTCAAGTAACGCCTCTCAGTGATTGGACCAAGAGCCCGCATATGTGGCTTGCCATGCCCATAGGCACGCAGGACTAACTAGATGGTGTGTATTCCAGTTGAGGGAACCCACTGCTGTGCTCTAGAGTCCCTCTCCTGGGGGGTCCCCTGTGGCAGAAAACAGTACTCTTCCCTTCCCACAGAATGAACCCAAACACTTGGGAGCTTGGACAATCCCCCGAGAGGAAGGCTCTTCCTCGGCCCCTGAAGCAACCCCTACCCTGAACGGCCACTGTGAACGCAACACCCAGAGACAAAAGCCTGAGCGACTGCCTCCCACTTGCCCTCCTTTGATACCCAGAGGATCTCCCCTCTCGGACTGGAGATCAGGCCTGCCATTACCTTGGCCCCTACCTGAGCCAAGTTTGCTTTTTCAGACATCTGTCCCCACAGCCCTGGCAAACACAGCCTCTAGGCTGGGTCCTCTAGAGCCATACCACAGGACCATGCCTGCTCTCTCCTGGGAAACTCTGTCCATTCTTTGGCCACACACCTCCAGAATATGAGAAACCTCAAGGCCCCCAAGGACATACCATTACCGGGAGCCTCCCTGCACACACAGGGGCCTTCGGACACAAGCTGAGCTGCTACCTCCATGAAGGCATGCACACAGATGTCAACAGAGATAGAAGGTTGAGCCGGACAGGCCCTTAGGCCCTAATCTCAACTCTTGCTTTGTTTTCCAGGTGTCACTCCTCAGAGGCTTTGGTTCGAAGAACAGGATATGGGGCTTTCCTGAGGCACTGAACAGAACTTCTCTCGTCTCCACATGGGAAGCTTCCTTGTTGGAGCCGTGTCAAACACCTCAGGTTGGAGAATCCTGCAGAGTCCCTGAGCCACCTCCACATTCCAAGGTCTCCCAGGCCACCAAGCCACAGTAGGACTCATCTTCAGGAGAGTCCATTTCAACTCTCCCCTCTGGGTAGCTCACCCAGGAGCCCGCAGATTGAGCCTGCCTTGTCCTGACTAAAGAGTGGGAATATGAGGTGGCGTTCCCAGGCATCCATGCTTAGACACCTGCTCTCGAGTCTTTCCGTATGGGGCCTCCTGGAACCATCCAATAGCACTCGACTTTCGTGCAGAAGGAAACCTTGAGGTTTGGAGTAGTTCACAAATCCCATCGTAGGCAAACCTTCCTGGCCTCATGAGGCCCCCACACCATTCAGGAAGAGGCCATGCTGGACAAAAACTCTAGCCTGAGGCATGTCTCAGAGTTGAAATGACCTCAGTGCAGGAGATCTCGATTCAGCCTCTCAGAGTGGGCCTGCCGTGCCATCGGTCCCAAACCTCACGCTAGCTTGTGTTTTCAGAATTCCTTCCTCACACTCCTGGCAAACAAGCCCTCCAGACTAGGAACTCCAGAACCACAACCCAGCCCAGGGTCTGCCCAAGGGAAGAAAGTCGTTTCCCTGTGGGGTTCTCTCCAGAAAACTCAGATGAGGATCAACCTGCTCGGGCCTCGACCGGTACCCGAACTGGATAGGCTGCTCTGGGCACTCATGCTCTGTCTGACACAGCCTGAAGCCAGACGTCCAGACAGACAAGGAGACAGCTGGCCGCACACCCAGCACTTCGGACACGCCATGGTCTTATGCTGTCACCTCTTCCTAACCTTGGTTTTCAGATATCTGAACCTAGACATAATATCAATTCTCCACACAGCTGGGTATCGCAAGCACAACACAGAACTCCTCCTTCCCCGTGGCTGTAAAGCTTGCTCTTGGCATGGAGTCACACCTTCAGGGTGGGAGAAACCTTCCTGGTCCCTGATGCCACGCCCAAACTTGAGTGCTGCTTGGGCACAAATTCACACTCTGACCCTCAGCATGAGCCCCATGTCAAAGAAAGGCCTGTCAGGGCCTGGGCCAAGAGCCCTCATATGGGGCTTGCGAAGCCCCTATGCACCCAATCCTCACCAGTGTTTGAGTTTTCCAGTCGCCCCGCCCGTACCTGGGGCTCTGCTCTGGAATCCCTTTCTTGGAGAGACACGTGAGCCAGACAACACTTTTCCACCCTTCCCACAAAATGACCCCAAACTCTTGGGAGCTGGGACAAATCCCCAGAGAGGGATACTCGTCCACAGTCCCTGAGGCCACCCCTCCAATCCACGGCTATCTCGGACACAACATCCAGAGACAAAAGCCTGAAGGAACGCCTCCCACTCGCCCTTGTTTCAGAGGCCCAGGAGCTCCCTCTCCTGCTGTACATCCGGCCTGCCATACCCTAGGCGCCACTCATAAGCTGAGTTTGTGTTTTCAGACTTCTGTGCCCTCAGCCTGGACCCACACAACCGCCAGGCTAGGGCCTCTGGAGCCACAGCGAAAGATTGTGCCTGCCCTCTCCAAGGAAATAGTGCCCAATCCATTGACCACAACCCTACAGGTTAGGGAAAAGCTCCAAGGCCCCTGAGGCCATCAATAGTGTAGGCCACCCTGGACTAAGAGGGGCTCTCTGACACCAGCGGAGCAACTATCTCCACTTAGACTCTCAGACAGTGTCCCCAGAGACAGAAGGTTGAAATGGACAGGCCCCCAGGCCCTAATCTGAACCTTAGCTTTGGTTTCCATGTGTCCGTCCTCAGAGGTCTGTTTTCGTAGACCAGCACACGGGGCTTTTCTGAGGCTCCAAACCAAACCTCTCTCGTCTCCACATGGGGAGCTTACTTACTGGGGATGTATCAAACCCTTCAGGTAGGAGAGTTCCGCAGGGCCACTGAACAACCAGCACATTCCAAGGTTTCCTTGGACCCAAACGCACATTATGACGCATCCTCAGGAGAGGCCATTTCAACTCAGCCCCCTGGTTAGCGTGCCCCAGAGGCAGCAGATCAAACATATCTTGTGGCTAATGGCCAATGGGAATCCGAGGCATGCTGTACAGGGATCCATCCTTCGAACCGTGCTCTCCAGTCCTTCCGTATGGTATGTCCTGGAGCCATGCAACAGGACTCGAATGTCCCACAGAAGGAAACCTGGTGGTTTGGGGCAACCTCCAAACTCAGCATGGGAAAACTTCCTTGGCCTCATGAGGCCCCCGCTTCATGAAGGTGCCATCATGGACACATACTCCAGCCTCAGCCAACGTCTGATCCTCAGCCTGACTTCAGATGCAGGAGATTTTGATTCAGCCTCTGCCTAGTGGGCCTGCTCTGCCCTTGGCTCCAATCCTCACTTTAGCTTGTGTTCCTAGACTTCCGTCCTCACACTCCTGGCCCACAAACCCTCCCTACTGGGAATTCTGGGGCCACAATGAAGCACTCCGCCTGCCTCCCAGGAGAAAAACTTTGTCTATGGTGCTGCCCAGAAACCCCAAATGAGGATCAAACTGCTTGGCCCTCGGCAACACCCCAATTGCATAGGCTACCTTAAACACTGATGCTCTGTCGCAAATAGCCTGAGCCCAGACCTTCCAACAGACACCGACACAGCTGGCTGCACACCCAGCACATTGGACCCGCCACTGCCTTAGGCCACCATCCATTCCCAACCTGGGTTTTCAGTCATCAGAACCTAGACCTTATCTCCAATCCCTGCACAGGGGGGAACCTGATGCACAAGTCAGAACCCCTCCTTCCCCATGGCAAGAAACCTTGCTGCTGGCAGTGAGTCAAACCTTCAGTGTAGGAGAAAACGGCATGGCCCATGAGGCCACGCCCATGTGTGAGGGCCGCCTTGGGCACAAACACACATTGTGACCCTCAGCGTGAGTACCTTATTCAAGTAACGCCTCTCAGTGATTGGACCAAGAGCCCGCATATGTGGCTTGCCATGCACATAGGCACGCAGGACTAATTAGATGGTGTGTATTCCAGTTGAGGGAACCCACTGCTGTGCTCTAGAGTCCCTCTCCTGGGGGGTCCCCTGTGGCAGAAAGCAGTACTCTTCCCTTCCCACAGAATGAACCCAAACACTTGGGAGCTTGGACAATCCCCCGAGAGGAAGGCTCTTCCTCGGCCCCTGAAGCAACCCCTACCCTGAACGGCCACTGTGAACGCAACACCCAGAGACAAAAGCCTGAGCGACTGCCTCCCACTTGCCCTCCTTTGATATCCAGAGGATCTCCCCTCTCGGACTGGAGATCAGGCCTGCCATTACCTTGGCCCCTACCTGAGCCAAGTTTGCTTTTTCAGACATCTGTCCCCACAGCCCTGGCAAACACAGCCTCTAGGCTGGGTCCTCTGGAGCCATACCACAGGACCATGCCTGCTCTCTCCTGGGAAACTCTGTCCATTCTTTGGCCACACACCTCCAGAATATGAGAAACCTCAAGGCCCCCAAGGACATACCATTACCGGGAGCCTCCCTGCACACACAGGGGCCTTCGGACACAAGCTGAGCTGCTACCTCCATGAAGGCATGCACACAGATGTCAACAGAGATAGAAGGTTGAGCCGGACAGGCCCTTAGGCCCTAATCTCAACTCTTGCTTTGTTTTCCAGGTGTCACTCCTCAGAGGCTTTGGTTCGAAGAACAGGATATGGGGCTTTCCTGAGGCACTGAACAGAACTTCTCTCGTCTCCACATGGGAAGCTTCCTTGTTGGAGCCGTGTCAAACACCTCAGGTTGGAGAATCCTGCAGAGTCCCTGAGCCACCTCCACATTCCAAGGTCTCCCAGGCCACCAAGCCACAGTAGGACTCATCTTCAGGAGAGTCCATTTCAACTCTCCCCTCTGGGTAGCTCACCCAGGAGCCCGCAGATTGAGCCTGCCTTGTCCTGACTAAAGAGTGGGAATATGAGGTGGCGTTCCCAGGCATCCATGCTTAGACACCTGCTCTCGAGTCTTTCCGTATGGGGCCTCCTGGAACCATCCAATAGCACTCGACTTTCGTGCAGAAGGAAACCTTGAGGTTTGGAGTAGTTCACAAATCCCATCGTAGGCAAACCTTCCTGGCCTCATGAGGCCCCCACACCATTCAGGAAGAGGCCATGCTGGACAAAAACTCTAGCCTGAGGCACGTCTCAGAGTTGAAATGACCTCAGTGCAGGAAATCTCGATTCAGCCACTCAGAGTGGGCCTGCCGTGCCATCGGTCCCAAACCTCACGCTAGCTTGTGTTTTCAGACTTCCTTCCTCACACTCCTGGCAAACAAGCCCTCCGGACTAGGAATTCCAGAACCACAACCCAGCCCAGGGTCTGCCCAAGGGAAGAAAGACGTTTCCCTGTGGGGTTCTCTCCAGAAAACTCAGATGAGGATCAACCTGCTCGGGCCTCGACCGGTACCCGAACTGGATAGGCTGCTCTGGGCACTCATGCTCTGTCTGACACAGCCTGAAGCCAGACGTCCAGACAGACAAGGAGACAGCTGGCCGTACACCCAGCACTTCGGACACGCTATGGTCTTATGCCGTCACCTCTTCCTAACCTTGGTTTTCAGATATCTGAACCTAGACATAATATCAATTCTCCACACAGCTGGGTATCGCAAGCACAACACAGAACTCCTCCTTCCCCGTGGCTGTAAAGCTTGCTCTTGGCATGGAGTCACACCTTCAGGGTGGGAGAAACCTTCCTGGTCCCTGATGCCACGCCCAAACTTGAGTGCTGCTTGGGCACAAATTCACACTCTGACCCTCAGCATGAGCCCCATGTCAAAGAAAGGCCTGTCAGGGCCTGGGCCAAGAGCCCGCATATGGGGCTTGCGAAGCCCCTATGCACCCAATCCTCACCAGTGTTTGAGTTTTCCAGTCGCCCCGCCCGTACCTGGGGCTCTGCTCTGGAATCCCTTTCTTGGAGAGACACGTGAGCCAGACAACACTTTTCCACCCTTCCCACAAAATGACCCCAAACTCTTGGGAGCTGGGACAAATCCCCAGAGAGGGATACTCGTCCACAGTCCCTGAGGCCACCCCTCCAATCCACGGCTATCTCGGACACAACATCCAGAGACAAAAGCCTGAAGGAACGCCTCCCACTCGCCCTTGTTTCAGAGGCCCAGGAGCTCCCTCTCGGGCTGTACATCCGGCCTGCCATACCCTAGGCGCCACTCATAAGCTGAGTTTGTGTTTTCAGACTTCTGTGCCCTCAGCCTGGACCCACACAACCGCCAGGCTAGGGCCTCTGGAGCCACAGCGAAAGATTGTGCCTGCCCTCTCCAAGGAAATTGTGCCCAATCCATTGACCACAACCCTACAGGTTAGGGAAAAGCTCCAAGGCCCCTGAGGCCATCAATAGTGTAGGCCACCCTGGACTAAGAGGGGCTCTCTGACACCAGCGGAGCAACTATCTCCACTTAGACTCTCAGACAGTGTCCCCAGAGACAGAAGGTTGAAATGGACAGGCCCCCAGGCCCTAATCTGAACCTTAGCTCTGGTTTCCATGTGTCCGTCAACAGAGGTCTGTTTTCGTAGACCAGCACACGGGGCTTTTCTGAGGCACCAAACCAAACCTCTCTCGTCTCCACATGGGGAGCTTACTTACTGGGGATGTATCAAACCCTTCAGGTAGGAGAGTTCCGCAGGGCCACTGAACAACCAGCACATTCCAAGGTTTCCATGGACCCAAACGCACATTATGACGCATCCTCAGGAGAGGCCATTTCAACTCAGCCCCCTGGTTAGCGTGCCCCAGAGGCAGCAGATCAAACATATCTTGTGGCTAATGGCCAATGGGAATGCGAGGCATGCTGTAAAGGGATCCATCCTTCGAACCGTGCTCTCCAGTCCTTCCGTATGGTATGTCCTGGAGCCATGCAACAGGACTCGAATGTCCCACAGAAGGAAACCTGGTGGTTTGGGGCAACCTCCAAACTCAGCGTGGGAAAACTTCCTTGGCCTCATGAGGCCCCCGCTTCATGAAGGTGCCATCATGGACACATACTCCAGCCTCAGCCAACGTCTGATCCTCAGCCTGACTTCAGATGCAGGAGATTTTGATTCAGCCTCTGCCTAGTGGGCCTGCTCTGCCCTTGGCTCCAATCCTCACTTTAGCTTGTGTTCCTAGACTTCCGTCCTCACACTCCTGGCCCACAAACCCTCCCTACTGGGAATTCTGGGGCCACAATGAAGCACTCCGCCTGCCTCCCAGGAGAAAAACTTTGTCTATGGTGCTGCCCAGAAACCCCAAATGAGGATCAAACTGCTTGGCCCTCGGCAACACCCCAATTGCATAGGCTACCTTAAACAGTGATGCTCTGTCGCAAATAGCCTGAGCCCAGACCTTCCAACAGACACCGACACAGCTGGCTGCACACCCAGCACATTGGACCCGCCACTGCCTTAGGCCACCATCCATTCCCAACCTGGGTTTTCAGTCATCAGAACCTAGACCTTATCTCCAATCCCTGCACAGGGGGGAACCTGATGCACAAGTCAGAACCCCTCCTTCCCCATGGCAAGAAACCTTGCTGCTGGCAGTGAGTCAAACCTTCAGTGTAGGAGAAAACGGCATGGCCCATGAGGCCACGCCCATGTGTGAGGGCCGCCTTGGGCACAAACACACATTGTGACCCTCAGCGTGAGTACCTTATTCAAGTAACGCCTCTCAGTGATTGGACCAAGAGCCCGCATATGTGGCTTGCCATGCCCATAGGCACGCAGGACTAACTAGATGGTGTGTATTCCAGTTGAGGGAACCCACTGCTGTGCTCCAGAGTCCCTCTCCTGAGGGGTCCCCTGTGGCAGAAAACAGTACTCTTCCCTTCCCACAGAATGAACCCAAACACTTGGGAGCTTGGACAATCCCCCGAGAGGAAGGCTCTTCCTCGGCCCCTGAAGCAACCCCTACCCTGAACGGCCACTGTGAACGCAACACCCAGAGACAAAAGCCTGAGCGACTGCCTCCCACTTGCCCTCCTTTGATATCCAGAGGATCTCCCCTCTCGGACTGGAGATCAGGCCTGCCATTACCTTGGCCCCTACCTGAGCCAAGTTTGCTTTTTCAGACATCTGTCCCCACAGCCCTGGCAAACACAGCCTCTAGGCTGGGTCCTCTGGAGCCATACCACAGGACCATGCCTGCTCTCTCCTGGGAAACTCTGTCCATTCCTTTGGCCACACACCTCCAGAATATGAGAAACCTCAAGGCCCCCGAGGACATACCATTACCGGGAGCCTCCCTGCACACACAGGGGCCTTCGGACACAAGCTGAGCTGCTACCTCCATGAAGGCATGCACACAGATGTCAACAGAGATAGAAGGTTGAGCCCGACAGGCCCTTAGGCCCTAATCTCAACTCTTGCTTTGTTTTCCAGGTGTCACTCCTCAGAGGCTTTGGTTCGAAGAACAGGATATGGGGCTTTCCTGAGGCACTGAACAGAACTTCTCTCGTCTCCACATGGGAAGCTTCCTTGTTGGAGCCGTGTCAAACACCTCAGGTTGGAGAATCCTGCAGAGTCCCTGAGCCACCTCCACATTCCAAGGTCTCCCAGGCCACCAAGCCACAGTAGGACTCATCTTCAGGAGAGTCCATTTCAACTCTCCCCTCTGGGTAGCTAACCCAGGAGCCCGCAGATTGAGCCTGCCTTGTCCTGACTAAAGAGTGGGAATATGAGGTGGCGTTCCCAGGCATCCATGCTTAGACACCTGCTCTCGAGTCTTTCCGTATGGGGCTTCCTGGAACCATCCAATAGCACTCGACTTTCGTGCAGAAGGAAACCTTGAGGTTTGGAGTAGTTCACAAATCCCATCGTAGGCAAACCTTCCTGGCCTCATGAGGCCCCCACACCATTCAGGAAGAGGCCATGCTGGACAAAAACTCTAGCCTGAGGCACGTCTCAGAGTTGAAATGACCTCAGTGCAGGAGATCTCGATTCAGACTCTCAGAGTGGGCCTGCCGTGCCATCGGTCCCAAACCTCACGCTAGCTTGTGTTTTCAGACTTCCTTCCTCACACTCCTGGCAAACAAGCCCTCCGGACTAGGAACTCCAGAACCACAACCCAGCCCAGGGTCTGCCCAAGGGAAGAAAGACGTTTCCCTGTGGGGCTCTCTCCAGAAAAACCAGATGAGGATCAACCTGCTCGGGCCTCGACCGGTACCCGAACTGGATAGGCTGCTCTGGGCACTCATGCTCTGTCTGACACAGCCTGAAGCCAGACGTCCAGACAGACAAGGAGACAGCTGGCCGCACACCCAGCACTTCGGACACGCCATGGTCTTATGCCGTCACCTCTTCCTAACCTTGGTTTTCAGATATCTGAACCTAGACATAATATCAATTCTCCACACAGCTGGGTATCGCAAGCACAACACAGAACTCCTCCTTCCCCGTGGCTGTAAAGCTTGCTCTTGGCATGGAGTCACACCTTCAGGGTGGGAGAAACCTTCCTGGTCCCTGATGCCACGCCCAAACTTGAGTGCTGCTTGGGCACAAATTCACACTCTGACCCTCAGCATGAGCCCCATGTCAAAGAAAGGCCTGTCAGGGCCTGGGCCAAGAGCCCGCATATGGGGCTTGCCAAGCCCCTATGCACCCAATCCTCACCAGTGTTTGAGTTTTCCAGTCGCCCCGCCCGTACCTGGGGCTCTGCTCTGGAATCCCTTTCTTGGAGAGACACGTGAGCCAGACAACACTTTTCCACCCTTCCCACAAAATGACCCCAAACTCTTGGGAGCTGGGACAAATCCCCAGAGAGGGATACTCGTCCACAGTCCCTGAGGCCACCCCTCCAATCCACGGCTATCTCGGACACAACATCCAGAGACAAAAGCCTGAAGGAACGCCTCCCACTCGCCCTTGTTTCAGAGGCCCAGGAGCTCCCTCTCGGGCTGTACATCCGGCCTGCCATACCCTAGGCACCACTCATAAGCTGAGTTTGTGTTTTCAGACTTCTGTGCCCTCAGCCTGGACCCACACAACCGCCAGGCTAGGGCCTCTGGAGCCACAGCGAAAGATTGTGCCTGCCCTCTCCAAGGAAATTGTGCCCAATCCATTGACCACAACCCTACAGGTTAGGGAAAAGCTCCAAGGCCCCTGAGGCCATCAATAGTGTAGGCCACCCTGGACTAAGAGGGGCTCTCTGACACCAGCGGAGCAACTATCTCCACTTAGACTCTCAGACAGTGTCCCCAGAGACAGAAGGTTGAAATGGACAGGCCCCCAGGCCCTAATCTGAACCTTAGCTTTGGTTTCCATGTGTCCGTCCTCAGAGGTCTGTTTTCGTAGACCAGCACACGGGGCTTTTCTGAGGCTCCAAACCAAACCTCTCTCGTCTCCACATGGGGAGCTTACTTACTGGGGATGTATCAAACCCTTCAGGTAGGAGAGTTCCGCAGGGCCACTGAACAACCAGCACATTCCAAGGTTTCCATGGACCCAAACGCACATTATGACGCATCCTCAGGAGAGGCCATTTCAACTCAGCCCCCTGGTTAGCGTGCCCCAGAGGCAGCAGATCAAACATATCTTGTGGCTAATGGCCAATGGGAATGCGAGGCATGCTGTACAGGGATCCATCCTTCGAACCGTGCTCTCCAGTCCTTCCGTATGGTATGTCCTGGAGCCATGCAACAGGACTCGAATGTCCCACAGAAGGAAACCTGGTGGTTTGGGGCAACCTCCAAACTCAGCGTGGGAAAACTTCCTTGGCCTCATGAGGCCCCCGCTTCATGAAGGTGCCATCATGGACACATACTCCAGCCTCAGCCAACGTCTGATCCTCAGCCTGACTTCAGATGCAGGAGATTTTGATTCAGCCTCTGCCTAGTGGGCCTGCTCTGCCCTTGGCTCCAATCCTCACTTTAGCTTGTGTTCCTAGACTTCCGTCCTCACACTCCTGGCCCACAAACCCTCCCTACTGGGAATTCTGGGGCCACAATGAAGCACTCCACCTGCCTCCCAGGAGAAAAACTTTGTCTATGGTGCTGCCCAGAAACCCCAAATGAGGATCAAACTGCTTGGCCCTCGGCAACACCCCAATTGCATAGGCTACCTTAAACAGTGATGCTCTGTCGCAAATAGCCTGAGCCCAGACCTTCCAACAGACACCGACACAGCTGGCTGCACACCCAGCACATTGGACCCGCCACTGCCTTAGGCCACCATCCATTCCCAACCTGGGTTTTCAGTCATCAGAACCTAGACCTTATCTCCAATCCCTGCACAGGGGGGAACCTGATGCACAAGTCAGAACCCCTCCTTCCCCATGGCAAGAAACCTTGCTGCTGGCAGTGAGTCAAACCTTCAGTGTAGGAGAAAACGGCATGGCCCATGAGGCCACGCCCATGTGTGAGGGCCGCCTTGGGCACAAACACACATTGTGACCCTCAGCGTGAGTACCTTATTCAAGTAACGCCTCTCAGTGATTGGACCAAGAGCCCGCATATGTGGCTTGCCATGCCCATATGCACGCAGGACTAACTAGATGGTGTGTATTCCAGTTGAGGGAACCCACTGCTGTGCTCTAGAGTCCCTCTCCTGGGGGGTCCCCTGTGGCAGAAAACAGTACTCTTCCCTTCCCACAGAATGAACCCAAACACTTGGGAGCTTGGACAATCCCCCGAGAGGAAGGCTCTTCCTCGGCCCCTGAAGCAACCCCTACCCTGAACGGCCACTGTGAACGCAACACCCAGAGACAAAAGCCTGAGCGACTGCCTGCCAATTGCCCTCCTTTGATATCCAGAGGATCTCCCCTCTCGGACTGGAGATCAGGCCTGCCATTACCTTGGCCCCTACCTGAGCCAAGTTTGCTTTTTCAGACATCTGTCCCCACAGCCCTGGCAAACACAGCCTCTAGGCTGGGTCCTCTGGAGCCATACCACAGGACCATGCCTGCTCTCTCCTGGGAAACTCTGTCCATTCCTTTGGCCACACACCTCCAGAATATGAGAAACCTCAAGGCCCCCGAGGACATACCAATACCGGGAGCCTCCCTGCACACACAGGGGCCTTCGGACACAAGCGGAGCTGCTACCTCCATGAAGGCATGCACACAGATGTCAACAGAGATAGAAGGTTGAGCCCGACAGGCCCTTAGGCCCTAATCTCAACTCTTGCTTTGTTTTCCAGGTGTCACTCCTCAGAGGCTTTGGTTCGAAGAACAGGATATGGGGCTTTCCTGAGGCACTGAACAGAACTTCTCTCGTCTCCACATGGGAAGCTTCCTTGTTGGAGCCGTGTCAAACACCTCAGGTTGGAGAATCCTGCAGAGTCCCTGAGCCACCTCCACATTCCAAGGTCTCCCAGGCCACCAAGCCACAGTAGGACTCATCTTCAGGAGAGTCCATTTCAACTCTCCCCTCTGGGTAGCTAACCCAGGAGCCCGCAGATTGAGCCTGCCTTGTCCTGACTAAAAGGTGGGAATATGAGGTGGCGTTCCCAGGCATCCATGCTTAGACACCTGCTCTCGAGTCTTTCCGTATGGGGCCTCCTGGAACCATCCAATAGCACTCGACTTTCGTGCAGAAGGAAACCTTGAGGTTTGGAGTAGTTCACAAATCCCATCGTAGGCAAACCTTCCTGGCCTCATGAGGCCCCCACACCATTCAGGAAGAGGCCATGCTGGACAAAAACTCTAGCCTGAGGCACGTCTCAGAGTTGAAATGACCTCAGTGCAGGAGATCTCGATTCAGCCTCTCAGAGTGGGCCTGCCGTGCCATCGGTCCCAAACCTCACGCTAGCTTGTGTTTTCAGACTTCCTTCCTCACACTCCTGGCAAACAAGCCCTCCGGACTAGGAACTCCAGAACCACAACCCAGCCCAGGGTCTGCCCAAGGGAAGAAAGACGTTTCCCTGTGGGGCTCTCTCCAGAAAACCCAGATGAGGATCAACCTGCTCGGGCCTCGACCGGTACCCGAACTGGATAGGCTGCTCTGGGCACTCATGCTCTGTCTGACACAGTCTGAAGCCAGACGTCCAGACAGACAAGGAGACAGCTGGCCGCACACCCAGCACTTCGGACACGCCATGGTCTTATGCCGTCACCTCTTCCTAACCTTGGTTTTCAGATATCTGAACCTAGACATAATATCAATTCTCCACACAGCTGGGTATCGCAAGCACAACACAGAACTCCTCCTTCCCCGTGGCTGTAAAGCTTGCTCTTGGCATGGAGTCACACCTTCAGGGTGGGAGAAACCTTCCTGGTCCCTGATGCCACGCCCAAACTTGAGTGCTGCTTGGGCACAAATTCACACTCTGACCCTCAGCATGAGCCCCATGTCAAAGAAAGGCCTGTCAGGGCCTGGGCCAAGAGCCCGCATATGGGGCTTGCCAAGCCCCTATGCACCCAATCCTCACCAGTGTTTGAGTTTTCCAGTCGCCCCGCCCGTACCTGGGGCTCTGCTCTGGAATCCCTTCCTTGGAGAGACACGTGAGCCAGACAACACTTTTCCACCCTTCCCACAAAATGACCCCAAACTCTTGGGAGCTGGGACAAATCCCCAGAGAGGGATACTCGTCCACAGTCCCTGAGGCCACCCCTCCAATCCACGGCTATCTCGGACACAACATCCAGAGACAAAAGCCTGAAGGAACGCCTCCCACTCGCCCTTGTTTCAGAGGCCCAGGAGCTCCCTCTCGGGCTGTACATCCGGCCTGCCATACCCTAGGCGCCACTCATAAGCTGAGTTTGTGTTTTCAGACTTCTGTGCCCTCAGCCTGGACCCACACAACCGCCAGGCTAGGGCCTCTGGAGCCACAGCGAAAGATTGTGCCTGCCCTCTCCAAGGAAATTGTGCCCAATCCATTGACCACAACCCTACAGGTTAGGGAAAAGCTCCAAGGCCCCTGAGGCCATCAATAGTGTAGGCCACCCTGGACTAAGAGGGGCTCTCTGACACCAGCGGAGCAACTATCTCCACTTAGACTCTCAGACAGTGTCCCCAGAGACAGAAGGTTGAAATGGACAGGCCCCCAGGCCCTAATCTGAACCTTAGCTTTGGTTTCCATGTGTCCGTCCTCAGAGGTCTGTTTTCGTAGACCAGCACACGGGGCTTTTCTGAGGCTCCAAACCAAACTTCTCTCGTCTCCACATGGGGAGCTTACTTACTGGGGATGTATCAAACCCTTCAGGTAGGAGAGTTCCGCAGGGCCACTGAACAACCAGCACATTCCAAGGTTTCCATGGACCCAAACCCACATTATGACGCATCCTCAGGAGAGGCCATTTCAACTCAGCCCCCTGGTTAGCGTGCCCCAGAGGCAGCAGATCAAACATATCTTGTGGCTAATGGCCAATGGGAATGCGAGGCATGCTGTACAGGGATCCATCCTTCGAACCGTGCTCTCCAGTCCTTCCGTATGGTATGTCCTGGAGCCATGCAACAGGACTCGAATGTCCCACAGAAGGAAACCTGGTGGTTTGGGGCAACCTCCAAACTCAGCGTGGGAAAACTTCCTTGGCCTCATGAGGCCCCCGCTTCATGAAGGTGCCATCATGGACACATACTCCAGCCTCAGCCAACGTCTGATCCTCAGCCTGACTTCAGATGCAGGAGATTTTGATTCAGCCTCTGCCTAGTGGGCAGGCTCTGCCCTTGGCTCCAATCCTCACTTTAGCTTGTGTTCCTAGACTTCCGTCCTCACACTCCTGGCCCACAAACCCTCCCTACTGGGAATTCTGGGGCCACAATGAAGCACTCCGCCTGCCTCCCAGGAGAAAAACTTTGTCTATGGTGCTGCCCAGAAACCCCAAATGAGGATCAAACTGCTTGGCCCTCGGCAACACCCCAATTGCATAGGCTACCTTAAACACTGATGCTCTGTCGCAAATAGCCTGAGCCCAGACCTTCCAACAGACACCGACACAGCTGGCTGCACACCCAGCACATTGGACCCGCCACTGCCTTAGGCCACCATCCATTCCCAACCTGGGTTTTCAGTCATCAGAACCTAGACCTTATCTCCAATCCCTGCACAGGGGGGAACCTGATGCACAAGCCAGAACCCCTCCTTCCCCATGGCAAGAAACCTTGCTGCTGGCAGTGAGTCAAACCTTCAGTGTAGGAGAAAATGGCATGGCCCATGAGGCCACGCCCATGTGTGAGGGCCGCCTTGGGCACAAACACACATTGTGACCCTCAGCGTGAGTACCTTATTCAAGTAACGCCTCTCAGTGATTGGACCAAGAGCCCGCATATGTGGCTTGCCATGCCCATAGGCACGCAGGACTAACTAGATGGTGTGTATTCCAGTTGAGGGAACCCACTGCTGTGCTCTAGAGTCCCTCTCCTGGGGGGTCCCCTGTGGCAGAAAACAGTACTCTTCCCTTCCCACAGAATGAACCCAAACACTTGGGAGCTTGGACAATCCCCCGAGAGGAAGGCTCTTCCTCGGCCCCTGAAGCAACCCCTACCCTGAACGGCCACTGTGAACGCAACACCCAGAGACAAAAGCCTGAGCGACTGCCTCCCACTTGCCCTCCTTTGATATCCAGAGGATCTCCCCTCTCGGACTGGAGATCAGGCCTGCCATTACCTTGGCCCCTACCTGAGCCAAGTTTGCTTTTTCAGACATCTGTCCCCACAGCCCTGGCAAACACAGCCTCTAGGCTGGGTCCTCTGGAGCCATACCACAGGACCATGACTGCTCTCTCCTGGGAAACTCTGTCCATTCCTTTGGCCACACACCTCCAGAATATGAGAAACCTCAAGGCCCCCGAGGACATACCATTACCGGGAGCCTCCCTGCACACACAGGGGCCTTCGGACACAAGCTGAGCTGCTACCTCCATGAAGGCATGCACACAGATGTCAACAGAGATAGAAGGTTGAGCCCGACAGGCCCTTAGGCCCTAATCTCAACTCTTGCTTTGTTTTCCAGGTGTCACTCCCCAGAGGCTTTGGTTCGAGGAACAGGATATGGGGCTTTCCTGAGGCACTGAACAGAACTTCTCTCGTCTCCACATGGGAAGCTTCCTTGTTGGAGCCGTGTCAAACACCTCAGGTTGGAGAATCCTGCAGAGTCCCTGAGCCACCTCCACATTCCAAGGTCTCCCAGGCCACCAAGCCACAGTAGGACTCATCTTCAGGAGAGTCCATTTCAACTCTCCCCTCTGGGTAGCTAACCCAGGAGCCCGCAGATTGAGCCTGCCTTGTCCTGACTAAAGAGTGGGAATATGAGGTGGCGTTCCCAGGCATCCATGCTTAGACACCTGCTCTCGAGTCTTTCCGTATGGGGCCTCCTGGAACCATCCAATAGCACTCGACTTTCGTGCAGAAGGAAACCTTGAGGTTTGGAGTAGTTCACAAATCCCATCGTAGGCAAACCTTCCTGGCCTCATGAGGCCCCCACACCATTCAGGAAGAGGCCATGCTGGACAAAAACTCTAGCCTGAGGCACGTCTCAGAGTTGAAATGACCTCAGTGCAGGAGATCTCGATTCAGACTCTCAGAGTGGGCCTGCCGTGCCATCGGTCCCAAACCTCACGCTAGCTTGTGTTTTCAGACTTCCTTCCTCACACTCCTGGCAAACAAGCCCTCCGGACTAGGAACTCCAGAACCACAACCCAGCCCAGGGTCTGCCCAAGGGAAGAAAGACGTTTCCCTGTGGGGCTCTCTCCAGAAAACCCAGATGAGGATCAACCTGCTCGGGCCTCGACCGGTACCCGAACTGGATAGGCTGCTCTGGGCACTCATGCTCTGTCTGACACAGCCTGAAGCCAGACGTCCAGACAGACAAGCAGACAGCTGGCCGCACACCCAGCACTTCGGACACGCCATGGTCTTATGCCGTCACCTCTTCCTAACCTTGGTTTTCAGATATCTGAACCTAGACATAATATCAATTCTCCACACAGCTGGGTATCGCAAGCACAACACAGAACTCCTCCTTCCCCGTGGCTGTAAAGCTTGCTCTTGGCATGGAGTCACACCTTCAGGGTGGGAGAAACCTTCCTGGTCCCTGATGCCACGCCCAAACTTGAGTGCTGCTTGGGCACAAATTCACACTCTGACCCTCAGCATGAGCCCCATGTCAAAGAAAGGCCTGTCAGGGCCTGGGCCAAGAGCCCGCATATGGGGCTTGCCAAGCCCCTATGCACCCAATCCTCACCAGTGTTTGAGTTTTCCAGTCGCCCCGCCCGTACCTGGGGCTCTGCTCTGGAATCCCTTTCTTCCAGAGACACGTGAGCCAGACAACACTTTTCCACCCTTCCCACAAAATGACCCCAAACTCTTGGGAGCTGGGACAAATCCCCAGAGAGGGATACTCGTCCACAGTCCCTGAGGCCACCCCTCCAATCCACGGCTATCTCGGACACAACATCCAGAGACAAAAGCCTGAAGGAACGCCTCCCACTCGCCCTTGTTTCAGAGGCCCAGGAGCTCCCTCTCGGGCTGTACATCCGGCCTGCCATACCCTAGGCGCCACTCATAAGCTGAGTTTGTGTTTTCAGACTTCTGTGCCCTCAGCCTGGACCCACACAACCGCCAGGCTAGGGCCTCTGGAGCCACAGCGAAAGATTGTGCCTGCCCTCTCCAAGGAAATTGTGCCCAATCCATTGACCACAACCCTACAGGTTAGGGAAAAGCTCCAAGGCCCCTGAGGCCATCAATAGTGTAGGCCACCCTGGACTAAGAGGGGCTCTCTGACACCAGCGGAGCAACTATCTCCACTTAGACTCTCAGACAGTGTCCCCAGAGACAGAAGGTTGAAATGGACAGGCCCCCAGGCCCTAATCTGAACCTTAGCTTTGGTTTCCATGTGTCCGTCCTCAGAGGTCTGTTTTCGTAGACCAGCACACGGGGCTTTTCTGAGGCACCAAACCAAACCATTCTCGTCTCCACATGGGGAGCTTACTTACTGGGGATGTATCAAACCCTTCAGGTAGGAGAGTTCCGCAGGGCCACTGAACAACCAGCACATTCCAAGGTTTCCATGGACCCAAACGCACATTATGACGCATCCTCAGGAGAGGCCATTTCAACTCAGCCCCCTGGTTAGCGTGCCCCAGAGGCAGCAGATCAAACATATCTTGTGGCTAATGGCCAATGGGAATGCGAAGCATGCTGTACAGGGATCCATCCTTCGAACCGTGCTCTCCAGTCCTTCCGTATGGTATGTCCTGGAGCCATGCAACAGGACTCGAATGTCCCACAGAAGGAAACCTGGTGGTTTGGGGCAACCTCCAAACTCAGCGTGGGAAAACTTCCTTGGCCTCATGAGGCCCCCGCTTCATGAAGGTGCCATCATGGACACATACTCCAGCCTCAGCCAACGTCTGATCCTCAGCCTGACTTCAGATGCAGGAGATTTTGATTCAGCCTCTGCCTAGTGGGCCTGCTCTGCCCTTGGCTCCAATCCTCACTTTAGCTTGTGTTCCTAGACTTCCGTCCTCACACTCCTGGCCCACAAACCCTCCCTACTGGGAATTCTGGGGCCACAATGAAGCACTCCGCCTGCCTCCCAGGAGAAAAACTTTGTCTATGGTGCTGCCCAGAAACCCCAAATGAGGATCAAACTGCTTGGCCCTCGGCAACACCCCAATTGCATAGGCTACCTTAAACACTGATGCTCTGTCGCAAATAGCCTGAGCCCAGACCTTCCAACAGACACCGACACAGCTGGCTGCACACCCAGCACATTGGACCCGCCACTGCCTTAGGCCACCATCCATTCCCAACCTGGGTTTTCAGTCATCAGAACCTAGACCTTATCTCCAATCCCTGCACAGGGGGGAACCTGATGCACAAGTCAGAACCCCTCCTTCCCCATGGCAAGAAACCTTGCTGCTGGCAGTGAGTCAAACCTTCAGTGTAGGAGAAAACGGCATGGCCCATGAGGCCACGCCCATGTGTGAGGGCCGGCTTGGGCACAAACACACATTGTGACCCTCAGCGTGAGTACCTTATTCAAGTAACGCCTCTCAGTGATTGGACCAAGAGCCCGCATATGTGGCTTGCCATGCCCATAGGCACGCAGGACTAACTAGATGGTGTGTATTCCAGTTGAGGGAACCCACTGCTGTGCTCTAGAGTCCCTCTCCTGGGGGGTCCCCTGTGGCAGAAAACAGTACTCTTCCCTTCCCACAGAATGAACCCAAACACTTGGGAGCTTGGACAATCCCCCGAGAGGAAGGCTCTTCCTCGGCCCCTGAAGCAACCCCTACCCTGAACGGCCACTGTGAACGCAACACCCAGAGACAAAAGCCTGAGCGACTGCCTCCCACTTGCCCTCCTTTGATATCCAGAGGATCTCCCCTCTCGGACTGGAGATCAGGCCTGCCATTACCTTGGCCCCTACCTGAGCCAAGTTTGCTTTTTCAGACATCTGTCCCCACAGCCCTGGCAAACACAGCCTCTAGGCTGGGTCCTCTGGAGCCATACCACAGGACCATGCCTGCTCTCTCCTGGGAAACTCTGTCCATTCCTTTGGCCACACACCTACAGAATATGAGAAACCTCAAGGCCCCCGAGGACATACCATTACCGGGAGCCTCCCTTCACACACAGGGGCCTTCGGACACAAGCTGAGCTGCTACCTCCATGAAGGCATGCACACAGATGTCAACAGAGATAGAAGGTTGAGCCCGACAGGCCCTTAGGCCCTAATCTCAACTCTTGCTTTGTTTTCCAGGTGTCACTCCTCAGAGGCTTTGGTTCGAAGAACAGGATATGGGGCTTTCCTGAGGCACTGAACAGAACTTCTCTCGTCTCCACATGGGAAGCTTCCTTGTTGGAGCCGTGTCAAACACCTCAGGTTGGAGAATCCTGCAGAGTCCCTGAGCCACCTCCACATTCCAAGGTCTCCCAGGCCACCAAGCCACAGTAGGACTCATCTTCAGGAGAGTCCATTTCAACTCTCCCCTCTGGGTAGCTAACCCAGGAGCCCGCAGATTGAGCCTGCCTTGTCCTGACTAAAGAGTGGGAATATGAGGTGGCGTTCCCAGGCATCCATGCTTAGACACCTGCTCTCGAGTCTTTCCGTATGGGGCCTCCTGGAACCATCCAATAGCACTCGACTTTCGTGCAGAAGGAAACCTTGAGGTTTGGAGTAGTTCACAAATCCCATCGTAGGCAAACCTTCCTGGCCTCATGAGGCCCCCACACCATTCAGGAAGAGGCCATGCTGGACAAAAACTCTAGTCTGAGGCACGTCTCAGAGTTGAAATGACCTCAGTGCAGGAGATCTCGATTCAGCCTCTCAGAGTGGGCCTGCCGTGCCATCGGTCCCAAACCTCACGCTAGCTTGTGTTTTCAGACTTCCTTCCTCACACTCCTGGCAAACAAGCCCTCCGGACTAGGAACTCCAGAACCACAACCCAGCCCAGGGTCTGCCCAAGGGAAGAAAGACGTTTCCCTGTGGGGCTCTCTCCAGAAAACCCAGATGAGGATCAACCTGCTCGGGCCTCGACCGGTACCCGAAGTGGATAGGCTGCTCTGGGCACTCATGCTCTGTCTGACACAGCCTGAAGCCAGACGTCCAGACAGACAAGGAGACAGCTGGCCGCACACCCAGCACTTCGGACACGCCATGGTCTTATGCCGTCACCTCTTCCTAACCTTGGTTTTCAGATATCTGAACCTAGACATAATATCAATTCTCCACACAGCTGGGTATCGCAAGCACAACACAGAACTCCTCCTTCCCCGTGGCTGTAAAGCTTGCTCTTGGCATGGAGTCACACCTTCAGGGTGGGAGAAACCTTCCTGGTCCCTGATGCCACGCCCAAACTTGAGTGCTGCTTGGGCACAAATTCACACTCTGACCCTCAGCATGAGCCCCATGTCAAAGAAAGGCCTGTCAGGGCCTGGGCCAAGAGCCCGCATATGGGGCTTGCCAAGCCCCTATGCACCCAATCCTCACCAGTGTTTGAGTTTTCCAGTCGCCCCGCCCGTACCTGGGGCTCTGCTCTGGAATCCCTTCCTTGGAGAGACACGTGAGCCAGACAACACTTTTCCACCCTTCCCACAAAATGACCCCAAACTCTTGGGAGCTGGGACAAATCCCCAGAGAGGGATACTCGTCCACAGTCCCTGAGGCCACCCCTCCAATCCACGGCTATCTCGGACACAACATCCAGAGACAAAAGCCTGAAGGAACGCCTCCCACTCGCCCTTGTTTCAGAGGCCCAGGAGCTCCCTCTCGGGCTGTACATCCGGCCTGCCATACCCTAGGCGCCACTCATAAGCTGAGTTTGTGTTTTCAGACTTCTGTGCCCTCAGCCTGGACCCACACAACCGCCAGGCTAGGGCCTCTGGAGCCACAGCGAAAGATTGTGCCTGCCCTCTCCAAGGAAATTGTGCCCAATCCATTGACCACAACCCTACAGGTTAGGGAAAAGCTCCAAGGCCCCTGAGGCCATCAATAGTGTAGGCCACCCTGGACTAAGAGGGGCTCTCTGACACCAGCGGAGCAACTATCTCCACTTAGACTCTCAGACAGTGTCCCCAGAGACAGAAGGTTGAAATGGACAGGCCCCCAGGCCCTAATCTGAACCTTAGCTTTGGTTTCCATGTGTCCGTCCTCAGAGGTCTGTTTTCGTAGACCAGCACACGGGGCTTTTCTGAGGCTCCAAACCAAACCTCTCTCGTCTCCACATGGGGAGCTTACTTACTGGGGATGTATCAAACCCTTCAGGTAGGAGAGTTCCGCAGGGCCACTGAACAACCAGCACATTCCAAGGTTTCCATGGACCCAAACGCACATTATGACGCATCCTCAGGAGAGGCCATTTCAACTCAGCCCCTGGTTAGCGTGCCCCAGAGGCAGCAGATCAAACATATCTTGTGGCTAATGGCCAATGGGAATGCGAAGCATGCTGTACAGGGATCCATCCTTCGAACCGTGCTCTCCAGTCCTTCTGTATGGTATGTCCTGGAGCCATGCAACAGGACTCGAATGTCCCACAGAAGGAAACCTGGTGGTTTGGGGCAACCTCCAAACTCAGCGTGGGAAAACTTCCTTGGCCTCATGAGGCCCCCGCTTCATGAAGGTGCCATCATGGACACATACTCCAGCCTCAGCCAACGTCTGATCCTCAGCCTGACTTCAGATGCAGGAGATTTTGATTCAGCCTCTGCCTAGTGGGCCTGCTCTGCCCTTGGCTCCAATCCTCACTTTAGCTTGTGTTCCTAGACTTCCGTCCTCACACTCCTGGCCCACAAACCCTCCCTACTGGGAATTCTGGGGCCACAATGAAGCACTCCGCCTGCCTCCCAGGAGAAAAACTTTGTCTATGGTGCTGCCCAGAAACCCCAAATGAGGATCAAACTGCTTGGCCCTCGGCAACACCCCAATTGCATAGGCTACCTTAAACACTGATGCTCTGTCGCAAATAGCCTGAGCCCAGACCTTCCAACAGACACCGACACAGCTGGCTGCACACCCAGCACATTGGACCCGCCACTGCCTTAGGCCACCATCCATTCCCAACCTGGGTTTTCAGTCATCAGAACCTAGACCTTATCTCCAATCCCTGCACATGGGGGAACCTGATGCACAAGCCAGAACCCCTCCTTCCCCATGGCAAGAAACCTTGCTGCTGGCAGTGAGTCAAACCTTCAGTGTAGGAGAAAACGGCATGGCCCATGAGGCCACGCCCATGTGTGAGGGCCGCCTTGGGCACAAACACACATTGTGACCCTCAGCGTGAGTACCTTATTCAAGTAACGCCTCTCAGTGATTGTACCAAGAGCCCGCATATGTGGCTTGCCATGCCCATAGGCACGCAGGACTAACTAGATGGTGTGTATTCCAGTTGAGGGAACCCACTGCTGTGCTCTAGAGTCCCTCTCCTGGGGGGTCCCCTGTGGCAGAAAACAGTACTCTTCCCTTCCCACAGAATGAACCCAAACACTTGGGAGCTTGGACAATCCCCCGAGAGGAAGGCTCTTCCTCGGCCCCTGAAGCAACCCCTACCCTGAACGGCCACTGTGAACGCAACACCCAGAGACAAAAGCCTGAGCGACTGCCTCCCACTTGCCCTCCTTTGATATCCAGAGGATCTCCCCTCTCGGACTGGAGATCAGGCCTGCCATTACCTTGGCCCCTACCTGAGCCAAGTTTGCTTTTTCAGACATCTGTCCCCACAGCCCTGGCAAACACAGCCTCTAGGCTGGGTCCTCTGGAGCCATACCACAGGACCATGCCTGCTCTCTCCTGGGAAACTCTGTCCATTCCTTTGGCCACACACCTCCAGAATATGAGAAACCTCAAGGCCCCCGAGGACATACCATTACCGGGAGCCTCCCTGCACACACAGGGGCCTTCGGACACAAGCTGAGCTGCTACCTCCATGAAGGCATGCACACAGATGTCAACAGAGATAGAAGGTTGAGCCCGACAGGCCCTTAGGCCCTAATCTCAACTCTTGCTTTGTTTTCCAGGTGTCACTCCTCAGAGGCTTTGGTTCGAAGGACAGGATATGGGGCTTTCCTGAGGCACTGAACAGAACTTCTCTCGTCTCCACATGGGAAGCTTCCTTGTTGGAGCCGTGTCAAACACCTCAGGTTGGAGAATCCTGCAGAGTCCCTGAGCCACCTCCACATTCCAAGGTCTCCCAGGCCACCAAGCCACAGTAGGACTCATCTTCAGGAGAGTCCATTTCAACTCTCCCCTCTGGGTAGCTAACCCAGGAGCCCACAGATTGAGCCTGCCTTGTCCTGACTAAAGAGTGGGAATATGAGGTGGCGTTCCCAGGCATCCATGCTTAGACACCTGCTCTCGAGTCTTTCCGTATGGGGCCTCCTGGAACCATCCAATAGCACTCGACTTTCGTGCAGAAGGAAACCTTGAGGTTTGGAGTAGTTCACAAATCCCATCGTAGGCAAACCTTCCTGGCCTCATGAGGCCCCCACACCATTCAGGAAGAGGCCATGCTGGACAAAAACTCTAGCCTGAGGCACGTCTCAGAGTTGAAATGACCTCAGTGCAGGAGATCTCGATTCAGACTCTCAGAGTGGGCCTGCCGTGCCATCGGTCCCAAACCTCACGCTAGCTTGTGTTTTCAGACTTCCTTCCTCACACTCCTGGCAAACAAGCCCTCCGGACTAGGAACTCCAGAACCACAACCCAGCCCAGGGTCTGCCCAAGGGAAGAAAGACGTTTCCCTGTGGGGCTCTCTCCAGAAAACCCAGATGAGGATCAACCTGCTCGGGCCTCGACCGGTACCCGAACTGGATAGGCTGCTCTGGGCACTCATGCTCTGTCTGACACAGCCTGAAGCCAGACGTCCAGACAGACAAGGAGACAGCTGGCCGCACACCCAGCACTTCGGACACGCCATGGTCTTATGCCGTCACCTCTTCCTAACCTTGGTTTTCAGATATCTGAACCTAGACATAATATCAATTCTCCACACAGCTGGGTATCGCAAGCACAACACAGAACTCCTCCTTCCCCGTGGCTGTAAAGCTTGCTCTTGGCATGGAGTCACACCTTCAGGGTGGGAGAAACCTTCCTGGTCCCTGATGCCACGCCCAAACTTGAGTGCTGCTTGGGCACAAATTCACACTCTGACCCTCAGCATGAGCCCCATGTCAAAGAAAGGCCTGTCAGGGCCTGGGCCAAGAGCCCGCATATGGGGCTTGCCAAGCCCCTATGCACCCAATCCTCACCAGTGTTTGAGTTTTCCAGTCGCCCCGCCCGTACCTGGGGCTCTGCTCTGGAATCCCTTCCTTGGAGAGACACGTGAGCCAGACAACACTTTTCCACCCTTCCCACAAAATGACCCCAAACTCTTGGGAGCTGGGACAAATCCCCAGAGAGGGATACTCGTCCACAGTCCCTGAGGCCACCCCTCCAATCCACGGCTATCTCGGACACAACATCCAGAGACAAAAGCCTGAAGGAACGCCTCCCACTCGCCCTTGTTTCAGAGGCCCAGGAGCTCCCTCTCGGGCTGTACATCCGGCCTGCCATACCCTAGGCGCCACTCATAAGCTGAGTTTGTGTTTTCAGACTTCTGTGCCCTCAGCCTGGACCCACACAACCGCCAGGCTAGGGCCTCTGGAGCCACAGCGAAAGATTGTGCCTGCCCTCTCCAAGGAAATTGTGCCCAATCCATTGACCACAACCCTACAGGTTAGGGAAAAGCTCCAAGGCCCCTGAGGCCATCAATAGTGTAGGCCACCCTGGACTAAGAGGGGCTCTCTGACACCAGCGGAGCAACTATCTCCACTTAGACTCTCAGACAGTGTCCCCAGAGACAGAAGGTTGAAATGGACAGGCCCCCAGGCCCTAATCTGAACCTTAGCTTTGGTTTCCATGTGTCCGTCCTCAGAGGTCTGTTTTCGTAGACCAGCACACGGGGCTTTTCTGAGGCTCCAAACCAAACCTCTCTCGTCTCCACATGGGGAGCTTACTTACTGGGGATGTATCAAACCCTTCAGGTAGGAGAGTTCCGCAGGGCCACTGAACAACCAGCACATTCCAAGGTTTCCATGGACCCAAACGCACATTATGACGCATCCTCAGGAGAGGCCATTTCAACTCAGCCCCTGGTTAGCGTGCCCCAGAGGCAGCAGATCAAACATATCTTGTGGCTAATGGCCAATGGGAATGCGAAGCATGCTGTACAGGGATCCATCCTTCGAACCGTGCTCTCCAGTCCTTCTGTATGGTATGTCCTGGAGCCATGCAACAGGACTCGAATGTCCCACAGAAGGAAACCTGGTGGTTTGGGGCAACCTCCAAACTCAGCGTGGGAAAACTTCCTTGGCCTCATGAGGCCCCCGCTTCATGAAGGTGCCATCATGGACACATACTCCAGCCTCAGCCAACGTCTGATCCTCAGCCTGACTTCAGATGCAGGAGATTTTGATTCAGCCTCTGCCTAGTGGGCCTGCTCTGCCCTTGGCTCCAATCCTCACTTTAGCTTGTGTTCCTAGACTTCCGTCCTCACACTCCTGGCCCACAAACCCTCCCTACTGGGAATTCTGGGGCCACAATGAAGCACTCCGCCTGCCTCCCAGGAGAAAAACTTTGTCTATGGTGCTGCCCAGAAACCCCAAATGAGGATCAAACTGCTTGGCCCTCGGCAACACCCCAATTGCATAGGCTACCTTAAACACTGATGCTCTGTCGCAAATAGCCTGAGCCCAGACCTTCCAACAGACACCGACACAGCTGGCTGCACACCCAGCACATTGGACCCGCCACTGCCTTAGGCCACCATCCATTCCCAACCTGGGTTTTCAGTCATCAGAACCTAGACCTTATCTCCAATCCCTGCACATGGGGGAACCTGATGCACAAGCCAGAACCCCTCCTTCCCCATGGCAAGAAACCTTGCTGCTGGCAGTGAGTCAAACCTTCAGTGTAGGAGAAAACGGCATGGCCCATGAGGCCACGCCCATGTGTGAGGGCCGCCTTGGGCACAAACACACATTGTGACCCTCAGCGTGAGTACCTTATTCAAGTAACGCCTCTCAGTGATTGTACCAAGAGCCCGCATATGTGGCTTGCCATGCCCATAGGCACGCAGGACTAACTAGATGGTGTGTATTCCAGTTGAGGGAACCCACTGCTGTGCTCTAGAGTCCCTCTCCTGGGGGGTCCCCTGTGGCAGAAAACAGTACTCTTCCCTTCCCACAGAATGAACCCAAACACTTGGGAGCTTGGACAATCCCCCGAGAGGAAGGCTCTTCCTCGGCCCCTGAAGCAACCCCTACCCTGAACGGCCACTGTGAACGCAACACCCAGAGACAAAAGCCTGAGCGACTGCCTCCCACTTGCCCTCCTTTGATATCCAGAGGATCTCCCCTCTCGGACTGGAGATCAGGCCTGCCATTACCTTGGCCCCTACCTGAGCCAAGTTTGCTTTTTCAGACATCTGTCCCCACAGCCCTGGCAAACACAGCCTCTAGGCTGGGTCCTCTGGAGCCATACCACAGGACCATGCCTGCTCTCTCCTGGGAAACTCTGTCCATTCCTTTGGCCACACACCTCCAGAATATGAGAAACCTCAAGGCCCCCGAGGACATACCATTACCGGGAGCCTCCCTGCACACACAGGGGCCTTCGGACACAAGCTGAGCTGCTACCTCCATGAAGGCATGCACACAGATGTCAACAGAGATAGAAGGTTGAGCCCGACAGGCCCTTAGGCCCTAATCTCAACTCTTGCTTTGTTTTCCAGGTGTCACTCCTCAGAGGCTTTGGTTCGAAGGACAGGATATGGGGCTTTCCTGAGGCACTGAACAGAACTTCTCTCGTCTCCACATGGGAAGCTTCCTTGTTGGAGCCGTGTCAAACACCTCAGGTTGGAGAATCCTGCAGAGTCCCTGAGCCACCTCCACATTCCAAGGTCTCCCAGGCCACCAAGCCACAGTAGGACTCATCTTCAGGAGAGTCCATTTCAACTCTCCCCTCTGGGTAGCTAACCCAGGAGCCCACAGATTGAGCCTGCCTTGTCCTGACTAAAGAGTGGGAATATGAGGTGGCGTTCCCAGGCATCCATGCTTAGACACCTGCTCTCGAGTCTTTCCGTATGGGGCCTCCTGGAACCATCCAATAGCACTCGACTTTCGTGCAGAAGGAAACCTTGAGGTTTGGAGTAGTTCACAAATCCCATCGTAGGCAAACCTTCCTGGCCTCATGAGGCCCCCACACCATTCAGGAAGAGGCCATGCTGGACAAAAACTCTAGCCTGAGGCACGTCTCAGAGTTGAAATGACCTCAGTGCAGGAGATCTCGATTCAGACTCTCAGAGTGGGCCTGCCGTGCCATCGGTCCCAAACCTCACGCTAGCTTGTGTTTTCAGACTTCCTTCCTCACACTCCTGGCAAACAAGCCCTCCGGACTAGGAACTCCAGAACCACAACCCAGCCCAGGGTCTGCCCAAGGGAAGAAAGACGTTTCCCTGTGGGGCTCTCTCCAGAAAACCCAGATGAGGATCAACCTGCTCGGGCCTCGACCGGTACCCGAACTGGATAGGCTGCTCTGGGCACTCATGCTCTGTCTGACACAGCCTGAAGCCAGACGTCCAGACAGACAAGGAGACAGCTGGCCGCACACCCAGCACTTCGGACACGCCATGGTCTTATGCCGTCACCTCTTCCTAACCTTGGTTTTCAGATATCTGAACCTAGACATAATATCAATTCTCCACACAGCTGGGTATCGCAAGCACAACACAGAACTCCTCCTTCCCCGTGGCTGTAAAGCTTGCTCTTGGCATGGAGTCACACCTTCAGAGTGGGAGAAACCTTCCTGGTCCCTGATGCCACGCCCAAACTTGAGTGCTGCTTGGGCACAAATTCACACTCTGACCCTCAGCATGAGCCCCATGTCAAAGAAAGGCCTGTCAGGGCCTGGGCCAAGAGCCCGCATATGGGGCTTGCCAAGCCCCTATGCACCCAATCCTCACCAGTGTTTGAGTTTTCCAGTCGCCCCGCCCGTACCTGGGGCTCTGCTCTGGAATCCCTTTCTTGGAGAGACACGTGAGCCAGACAACACTTTTCCACCCTTCCCACAAAATGACCCCAAACTCTTGGGAGCTGGGACAAATCCCCAGAGAGGGATACTCGTCCACAGTCCCTGAGGCCACCCCTCCAATCCACGGCTATCTCGGACACAACATCCAGAGACAAAAGCCTGAAGGAACGCCTCCCACTCGCCCTTGTTTCAGAGGCCCAGGAGCTCCCTCTCGGGCTGTACATCCGGCCTGCCATACCCTAGGCGCCACTCATAAGCTGAGTTTGTGTTTTCAGACTTCTGTGCCCTCAGCCTGGACCCACACAACCGCCAGGCTAGGGCCTCTGGAGCCACAGCGAAAGATTGTGCCTGCCCTCTCCAAGGAAATTGTGCCCAATCCATTGACCACAACCCTACAGGTTAGGGAAAAGCTCCAAGGCCCCTGAGGCCATCAATAGTGTAGGCCACCCTGGACTAAGAGGGGCTCTCTGACACCAGCGGAGCAACTATCTCCACTTAGACTCTCAGACAGTGTCCCCAGAGACAGAAGGTTGAAATGGACAGGCCCCCAGGCCCTAATCTGAACCTTAGCTTTGGTTTCCATGTGTCCGTCCTCAGAGGTCTGTTTTCGTAGACCAGCACACGGGGCTTTTCTGAGGCACCAAACCAAACCATTCTCGTCTCCACATGGGGAGCTTACTTACTGGGGATGTATCAAACCCTTCAGGTAGGAGAGTTCCGCAGGGCCACTGAACAACCAGCACATTCCAAGGTTTCCATGGACCCAAACGCACATTATGACGCATCCTCAGGAGAGGCCATTTCAACTCAGCCCCCTGGTTAGCGTGCCCCAGAGGCAGCAGATCAAACATATCTTGTGGCTAATGGCCAATGGGAATGCGAAGCATGCTGTACAGGGATCCATCCTTCGAACCGTGCTCTCCAGTCCTTCCGTATGGTATGTCCTGGAGCCATGCAACAGGACTCGAATGTCCCACAGAAGGAAACCTGGTGGTTTGGGGCAACCTCCAAACTCAGCGTGGGAAAACTTCCTTGGCCTCATGAGGCCCCCGCTTCATGAAGGTGCCATCATGGACACATACTCCAGCCTCAGCCAACGTCTGATCCTCAGCCTGACTTCAGATGCAGGAGATTTTGATTCAGCCTCTGCCTAGTGGGCCTGCTCTGCCCTTGGCTCCAATCCTCACTTTAGCTTGTGTTCCTAGACTTCCGTCCTCACACTCCTGGCCCACAAACCCTCCCTACTGGGAATTCTGGGGCCACAATGAAGCACTCCGCCTGCCTCCCAGGAGAAAAACTTTGTCTATGGTGCTGCCCAAAAACCCCAAATGAGGATCAAACTGCTTGGCCCTCGGCAACACCCCAATTGCATAGGCTACCTTAAACACTGATGCTCTGTCGCAAATAGCCTGAGCCCAGACCTTCCAACAGACACCGACACAGCTGGCTGCACACCCAGCACATTGGACCCGCCACTGCCTTAGGCCACCATCCATTCCCAGCCTGGGTTTTCAGTCATCAGAACCTAGACCTTATCTCCAATCCCTGCACAGGGGGGAACCTGATGCACAAGCCAGAACCCCTCCTTCCCCATGGCAAGAAACCTTGCTGCTGGCAGTGAGTCAAACCTTCAGTGTAGGAGAAAACGGCATGGCCCATGAGGCCACGCCCATGTGTGAGGGCCGCCTTGGGCACAAACACACATTGTGACCCTCAGCGTGAGTACCTTATTCAAGTAACGCCTCTCAGTGATTGGACAAAGAGCCCGCATATGTGGCTTGCCATGCCCATAGGCACGCAGGACTAACTAGATGGTGTGTATTCCAGTTGAGGGAACCCACTGCTGTGCTCTAGAGTCCCTCTCCTGGGGGGTCCCCTGTGGCAGAAAACAGTACTCTTCCCTTCCCACAGAATGAACCCAAACACTTGGGAGCTTGGACAATCCCCCGAGAGGAAGGCTCTTCCTCGGCCCCTGAAGCAACCCATACCCTGAACGGCCACTGTGAACGCAACACCCAGAGACAAAAGCCTGAGCGACTGCCTCCCACTTGCCCTCCTTTGATATCCAGAGGATCTCCCCTCTCGGACTGGAGATCAGGCCTGCCATTACCTTGGCCCCTACCTGAGCCAAGTTTGCTTTTTCAGACATCTGTCCCCACAGCCCTGGCAAACACAGCCTCTAGGCTGGGTCCTCTGGAGCCATACCACAGGACCATGCCTGCTCTCTCCTGGGAAACTCTGTCCATTCCTTTGGCCACACACCTCCAGAATATGAGAAACCTCAAGGCCCCCGAGGACATACCATTACCGGGAGCCTCCCTGCACACACAGGGGCCTTCGGACACAAGCTGAGCTGCTACCTCCATGAAGGCATGCACACAGATGTCAACAGAGATAGAAGGTTGAGCCCGACAGGCCCTTAGGCCCTAATCTCAACTCTTGCTTTGTTTTCCAGGTGTCACTCCTCAGAGGCTTTGGTTCGAAGAACAGGATATGGGGCTTTTCTGAGGCACTGAACAGAACTTCTCTCGTCTCCACATGGGAAGCTTCCTTGTTGGAGCCGTGTCAAACACCTCAGGTTGGAGAATCCTGCAGAGTCCCTGAGCCACCTCCACATTCCAAGGTCTCCCAGGCCACCAAGCCACAGTAGGACTCATCTTCAGGAGAGTCCATTTCAACTCTCCCCTCTGGGTAGCTCACCCAGGAGCCCGCAGATTGAGCCTGCCTTGTCCTGACTAAAGAGTGGGAATATGAGGTGGCGTTCCCAGGCATCCACGCTTAGACACCTGCTCTCGAGTCTTTCCGTATGGGGCCTCCTGGAACCATCCAATAGCACTCGACTTTCGTGCATAAGGAAACCTTGAGGTTTGGAGTAGTTCACAAATCCCATCGTAGGCAAACCTTCCTGGCCTCATGAGGCCCCCACACCATTCAGGAAGAGGCCATGCTGGACAAAAACTCTAGCCTGAGGCACGTCTCAGAGTTGAAATGACCTCAGTGCATGAGATCTCGATTAAGCCTCTCAGAGTGGGCCTGCCGTGCCATCGGTCCCAAACCTCACGCTAGCTTGTGTTTTCAGACTTCCTTCCTCACACTCCTGGCAAACAAGCCCTCCGGACTATGAACTCCATAACCACAACCCAGCCCAGGGTCTGCCCAAGGGAAGAAAGACGTTTCCCTGTGGGGTTCTCTCCAGAAAACCCAGATGAGGATCAACCTGCTCGGGCCTCGACCGGTACCCGAACTGGATAGGCTGCTCTGGGCACTCAAGCTCTGTCTGACACAGCCTGAAGCCAGACGTCCAGACAGACAAGGAGACAGCTGGCCGCACACCCAGCACTTCGGACACGCCATGGTCTTATGCCGTCACCTCTTCCTAACCTTGGTTTTCAGATATCTGAACCTAGACATAATATCAATTCTCCACACAGCTGGGTATCGCAAGCACAACACAGAACTCCTCCTTTCCCATGGCTGTAAAGCTTGCTCTTGGCATGGAGTCACACCTTCAGGGTGGGAGAAACCTTCATGCCCCTGATGCCACGCCCAAACTTGAGTGCTGCTTGGGCACAAATTCACACTGTGACCCTCAGCATGAGCCCCATGTCAAAGAAAGGCCTGTCAGGGCCAGGGCCAAGAGCCCGCATATGGGGCTTGCCAAGCCCCTATGCACCCAATCCTCACCAGTGTTTGAGTTTTCCAGAAGCCCCACCCGTACCTGGGGCTCTGCTCTGGAATCCCTTTCTTGGAGAGACACATGAGCCAAACAACAGGACTCAACCCTTCCCACAAAATGACCCCAAACTCTTGGGAGCTGGGACAAATCCCCAGAGAGGGATACTCGTCCACAGTCCCTGAGGCCACCCCTCCAATCCACGGCTATCCCGGACACAACATCCAGAGACAAAAGCCTGAGGGAACGCCTCCCACTCGCCCTTGTTTCAGAGGACGAGCAGCTCCCTCTCGGGCTGTACATCCGGCCTGCCATACCCTAGGCACCACTCATAAGCTGAGTTTGTGTTTTCAGACTTCTGTGCCCACAGCCTGGACCCACACAACCTCGAGGCTAGGGCCTCTAGCCACAGCGATAGATTGTGCCTGCCTCTCCTAGGAAAGTGTGCCCAATCCATTCACCACAACCCTACACCTTAGGGAAAAGCTCCAAGGCCCCTGAGGCCACCCAAATTATATAGTCTAACCTGGGCACTAATGCACTGTCTGACACAACCTGAGCCAGAACCTCCTGACCAACACCCAGGCAGCTGACCGCACACTGAGCATATCAGACCGGCCATGGCCTTAGGTCGTCATCTCTTCCCAACTTCGGTTTTTCAGGCTTCAGACCAGGACCTTATCTTCAACCACTGCCCAGGGTTGAAAATGATGCAGACATCAGAACACCTTCCCCATGGCAAGAGACCTTGTGATTGGCATGTTGTACAAAGTCAGTGTAGTTGAAACCAGTGTGGCCCATGTGGCCCCGCTCTTGCTACAGGCCACATTGGTCACTAACACACATTGTGACCCTCAGCCTGAGCCCAGTCCTCAAGTATGGCCTCTCAGTGGCTGGAAGAAGAGACAGCATATTGGGCCTGCCATGCCCCTAGGCCCCAATTTTTAACGATATTTTGGGTTGTCCCTTCACTCTTCCCCAGGGCTGTGCTTTGTAATTACTCTTTGGTTGGGTCACCTGAGGTAACAAATGTGAAAGGCGACCTCCCATTCCACAGATTGACGAAAAAGAATTGGGACAGGGACAAATCCACAGAGAGGAAGATTCGTCCATGGCCCATGAGGCCTCCCCACATCCATGGCCATCGTTGATTCACAATCCAGAGACAAAAGCCTGAGCAAGTGCCTCAGACTCGCTCTTTCTTCATATCCTGAAGAGTTCTCCTCATGGTCTGTAGATTGGGCCTGCCATACCTACGTCCCAAAACCTGAGCTGAGTTTGTATTTTCAGACTTCTGTCCTCAAAGTCCTGGGCAACACACCCTCCTGGCTGGGGCCCCTGGAGCCACACATTAGGACTGTGCCTACCCAATCCATGAGAATTCTGCCCATTCCATTGTCCAAAATCGTACAAATTAGGAGAACCCTCCAAAGTCCCCGAGGCCATCCCAATAGTGTAGATCTCCGGGGACAAACAAGGGCGGTCTAACACCACGTGAGCATCTACCCCCACTCATTCCATAGATGGATATCTCCAGAGAAGAAGATGGAACCAGACAGGGCCCTAGGCCATAATCGGATCCATTGCTTTGGTACAGGCGTGTCTCCTCAAAAGCCTGGATTCCAATACCAGCATAAGTGATTTCCTGAGGCACCCATCAGAACAAATCTCGTCTCCACAGGGAAACTTGTGCATGGGAGCTATGTCAAAAGCTTAGGAGAAACTTCAGGGTCCCGGTGCCACCCCCCATTTTAAGGCCCTCATGGACACAAACACATATTAGGACCCATCCTCGGGAAAGTCCATTTCAACTCAGCCACCCCGGTTGTTCTCCCAGAGCCATCCGGCCTCAACTGTCTTGTTGCTAGGAGACAATTGGAATGCGAGGCGGGCTTCCCTGGCATTCATCTTTCAACGGTGCTCTGGAGTCATTCCATATGGGATTTCCTGGAGCTGCCCAACAGGTCTCAATTGTCCTGCAGAAGGAATCCTTGAAGGGGGCATCCCACAACTCCCAACGTGGGAAAACCTCCATAGCCTTGAGATTCCGCTCCGTTCATGAAGGGGCAGTCATGCACAGAAACTCCAACCTGAGCCAACGTCTGATCCTCACCGTGACTTCAGATGCTTGAGATATTGGTTCACTCTGGAGGGGGTACATGCTGTGCCCTCTGCCTGAAGCCCAAGTTTAGCTTGTGTTCTCAGACTTCTGTACTCACACTCCTGGCCCAGAAGCCCTCAAGTTTGGCAATTCCGGACTCACAATGCAGCACTCTGCCTGCCATCTATAAAAAATATCTTGCCTAAGAGCAGCCCAGGCACATCAAATGAGGATAAACCTACACGGCACTCGACTGTACCCAAATCATATAGTCAAACCTGGGCACTAATGCACTGTCTGACACAACCTGAGCCAGAACCTCCTGACCAACACCCAGGCAGCTGACCGCCCACTGATCATATCAGACACGCCATGGCCTTATGTCGTCATCTCTTCCCAACTTCGGTTTTTCAGGCTTCAGAACCTAGACCTTATCTCCAACAACTGCCCAGGGTTGAAAATGATGCAGACATCAGAACACCTTCCTCATGGCAAGAGACATTGTGATTGGCATGTTGTCCAAAGTCCAGTGTAGTTGAAACCAGTGTGGCCCATGAGGCCCCGCCCATGCTCGCGGGCCACATTGGTCACAAACACACATTGTGACCCTCAGCCTGTGCCCAGTCCTCAAGTAAGGCCTCTCAGTGGTTGGATGAAGAGACAGCATATTGGGCCTGCCATGCCCCTAGGTCCCAATTTTTAAACATAGTTTGGGTTGTCCTTTCACTCTCCCCCAGGGCTGTGCTTTGTAATTACTCTTTGGTTGGGTCACCTGAGGTAACAAATGTGAAAGGCGACCTCCCATTCCACAGATTGACGAAAAAGAATTGGGACTGGGACAAATCCACAGAGAGGAAGATTGGTCCATGGCCCATGAGGCCTCCCCACATCCATGGCCATCGTTGATTCACAATCCAGAGACAAAAGCCTGAGCAAGTGCCTCAGACTCGCTCTTTCTTCATATCCTGAAGAGTTCTCCTCATGGTCTGTAGATTGGGCCTGCCATACCTACGTCCCAAAACCTGAGCTGAGTTTGTATTTTTAGATCTGTCCTCAAAGTCCTGGGCAACACACCCTCCTGGCTTGGGCCCCTGGAGCCACACATTATGACTGTGCCTACCCAATCCATGGGAATTCTGCCCATTCCATTGTCCCAAATCGTACAAATTAGGAGAAACCTCCAAAGTCCCCGAGGCCATCCCAATAGTGTAGACCTTCGGGGACAAACAAGGGCGGTCTAACACACGTGAGCATCTACCCCCACTCATTCCATAGATGGATATCTCCAGAGAAGAAGATGGAACCAGACAGGACCCTAGGCCATAATCAGATTCATTGCTTTGGTACAGGCGTGTCTCCTCAAAAGCCTGGATTCCAATACCAGCATAAGTGATTTCCTGAGGCACCCATCAGAACAAATCTCGTCTCCACAGGGAAACTTGTGCATGGGAGCTATGTCAAAAGCTTAGGAGAAACTTCAGTGTCTCGGTGCCACCGCCCCATTCCAAGGCCCTCATGGACACAAACACACATTAGGCCCCAACCTCGGGAAAGTCCATTTCAACACAGCCGCCCCGATTGCTCCCGCAGAGCCATCAAAACTCAACTGTCTTGTTGCTAGGAGAAAATTGGAATGCGAGGCGGGATTCCCTAGCATCGATCCTTGAACGGTGCTCTGGAGTCATTCCATATGGGATGTCCTGGAGCTGACCAACAGGTCTCAATTGTCCCGCAGAAGGAATCCTTGAAGGGGGCATCCCACAACTCCCAACGTGGGAAAACCTCCATGGCCTTGAGATTCCGCTCCGTTCATGAAGGGGCAGTCATGCACAGAAACTCCAACCCGAACCAACGTCTGATCCTCCCCGTGACTTCAGATGCATGAAATATTGGTTCAGATCTGCAGGAGGTACCTGCCGTGCCCTCGGCCTGAAGCCCAAGTTTAGCTTGTGTTCTCAGACCTCTGTACTCACACTCCTGGCCCAGAAGCCCTCAAGTTTGGCAATTCTGGAACCAAAGTGCAGCACTCTGCCTGCCCTCTAGAAAAAATATCTTGCCTATTGAGCTCCCCAGGCACCTCAAATGAGGATAAACCTATACGGCACTCGACTGTACCCAAATCATATAGTCTAACCTGGGACTAATGCACTGACTGACACAACCTGAGCCCGAACCTCCTGACCAACACCCAGGCAGCTGACCGCACACTGAGCATATCAGACCCGCCATGGCCTTAGGTCGTCATCTCTTCCCAACTTCGGTTTTTCAGGCTTCAGAACCTAGACCTTATCTCCAACCACTGCCCAGGGTTGAAAATGATGCAGATATCAGAACACATTCCCCATGGCCAGAGACCTTGTGTTTGGCAGGTTGTCCAAAGTCCAGTGTAGTTGAAACCAGTGTGGCCCATGAGGCCCCGCCCATGCTCGCGGGCCACATTGGTCACAAACACACATTGTGACCCTCAGCATGAGCCCAGTCCTCAAGTAAGGCCTCTCAGTGGCTGGATGAAGAGATAGCATATTGGGCCTGCCATGCACCTAGGCCCCAATTTTTAACCATAGTTTGGGTTGTCCCTTCACTCTTCCCCAGGGCTCTGCTTTGGAATTCCTATTTTGTTCGGACACATGAGGTAATAAACCTGAAAGGAGACCTCCCATCCGACAATTCAAGAAAAACTATTGGGACCGGGCCAAAACCACAGAGACGAAGATTCGTCCTTATCCCATGAGGCCTCACCACATTCTACAGCCATTGTTGATACAAAATCCAGGGACAAAAGCCTGAGCACGTGTCTCAGACTCGCTCTTTCTTCATATCCTGAGGGGTACTTCTCATGGTTTGTAGATTGGGCCTCCCATACCTACGACCCAAAACCTTAGCTGAGTTTGTGTTTTCAGACTTCTGTCCTCAAAGTCCTGGGCCGCACACCCTCCAGGCTGGGGCCCCTGAGCCACACATTAGGACTGTGCCTACCCAATCCATGGGAATTCTGCCCATTCCATTGTCCAAAATCTCACCAATTAAGAAAACTCTCCAAAGTCCCCGAGGCCATCCCAATAGTGTAGGTCTCCAGGGACAAACAAGGGCGGTGTGACACCAGGTGAGCATCTCCCTCCACTCATTCCATAGATGGATATCACCAGAGAAGAAGATTGAACCAGACAGGACCCTAGGCCATAATCGGATCCATTGTTTTGGTTTACAGGCATGTCTCCTCAAAAGCCTGGATTCCAATACCAGCATAGGGGGTTTCCTGAGGCACCCCTCAGAACAAATCTCATCTCCACAAGGAAACTTGTGCATGGGAGGTGTGTCAAAAGCTTAGGAGAATACTTCAGGGTCCCGGTGCCAACGCCCCATTCCAAGGCCCTCATGGACACAAACACACAATGGGCCCGATCCTAAAAGTCCATTTCAACTCAGCCACGCCGGTTGCTCCCGCAAAGCTATCCGATCTCAACTGTCTTGTTGCTAGGAGACATTTGGAATGCGAGGCCTGCTTCCCAGGCATCCACCCCGAACGGTGCTCTGGAGTCCTTCCATATGGGATATCCTGGAGCTGCCCAACAGGTCTCAATTGTCCCGCAGAAGGAATCCTTGAAGGGGGCATCCCACAACTCCCAACGTGGGAAAACCTCCATGGCCTTGAGATTCCCCTCCGTTCATGAAGGGCAGTCATGCACAGAAACTCCAACCCGAGCCAACGTCTGATCCTCGCCGTGACTTCAGAAGCATGAGATATTCGTTCAGATCTGCAGGGGGTACCAGCCGTGCCCTCGGCCTGAAGCCCAAGTCTAGCTTCTGTTCTCAGATTGTCCTCACACTCCTGGTCCAGAATCCCTCATGTTTGGCAATACGAGACCCACAATGCAGCACTCTGCCTGCCTCTAGAAAAAATATATTGCCTAATGAGTAGCCCAGGCACCTCAAATGAGGATAAACCTACACGGCTCTCGACTGTACCTGAATTATATAGTCTAACCTGGGTACTAATTCACTGTCTGACACAACCTGAACCAGAACCTCCGGACCAACACCCAGGCAGCTGACCGCACACTGAGCACATCAGACCCGCCATGGCCTTAGGTCGTCATCTCTTCCCAACTGCGGTTTTCAGGCTTCAGAACGTAGACCTTATCTCCAAACACTGCCCAGGGTTGAAAATGATGCAGAAATCAGAGCTCCTTCCCCATGGCAAGAGACCTTGTGATTGGCATGTTATCCAAAGTTCAGTGTAGTTGAAACCAGTGTGGCCCATGAGGCCCCGCCCATGCTCGCGGGCCACATTGGTCACAAACAGACATGCTGACCCTCAGCCTGTGCCCAGTCTTTAAGTAAGGCCACTCAGTGGCTGGATGAAGAGACAGCATATTGGGCCTGCCATGCCCCTAGGCCCCAATTTATAACCATCGTTTGGGTTGTCCCTTCACTCTTCCCCAGGGCTCTGCTTTGGAATTCCTCTTTGGTTGGGACACCTGAGGTAACAAACCTGAGAGGAGACCTCCCATCCCACAGATTGACAGAAAGAAATTGGGACCGGGCCAAATCCACAGAGAGGAAGATTCGTCCATGGCCCATGAGGCCTCCCCACATTCCACGCCCATCTTTGATACAAAATCCAGAGACAAAAGCCTGAGCAAGCGCAACAGAAATGCTCTTTCTTCATATACTGAAGAGTCCTTCTCATGGTTTGTAGATTGGCCCTGCCATACCTACGTTCCCAACCTAAGCTGAGTTTGTGTTTTCAGACTTCTGTCCTCAGATTCCTGGGCCACACACCCTCCAGGCTGGGGCCCCTGGAGCCACACATTAGGACTGTGCCTACCCAATCCATGGGCATTCTGCCCATTCCATTATCCAAAATCGTACAAATTAGGAGAACTCTCCAAAGTCCCCGAGGCCATCCCAATAGTGTAGGTCTCCGGGGACAAACAAGGGCGGTCTGACACCAGCTGAGCATCTACCTCCACTCATATCATAAATGGATGTCCCCAGAGAAGAAGATGGAACCAGACAGGACCCTAGGCCATATTCGGATCCATTGCTTTGGTTTACAGACATGTCTCCTCAAAAGCCTGGATTCCAAGACCAGCATAGGGGGTTTTTTGAGGCACCCATCAGAACAAATCTCGTTTCCACAAGGAAACTTGTGCATGGGACCTATGTCAAAAGCTTAGGAGAATACTTCAGGGTCCCGGTGTCACTGCCCCATTCCAAGGCCCTCATGGACACAAACACATATTAGGCCCCAACCTCGGGAAAGTCCATTTCAACACAGCCGCCCCGATTGCTCCCGCAGAGCCATCAAAACTCAACTGTCTTGTTGCTGGGAGAAAATTGGAATGCGAGGCGGGATTCCCTGGCATCGATCCTCGAACGGTGCTCTGGAGTCATTCCATATGGGATGTCCTGGAGCTGACCAACAGGTCTCAATTGTCCCGCAGAAGGAATCCTTGAAGGGGGCATCCCACAACTCCCAACGTGGGAAAACCTCCATGGCCTTGAGATTCTGCTCTGTTCATGATGGGGCAGTCATGCACAGAAACTCCAACCTGAGCCAACATCTGATCCTCACCGTGACTTCAGATGCTTGAGATATTGGTTCACTGTGCAGGGGGTACATGCTGTGCCCTCTGCCTGAAGCCCAAGTTTAGCTTGTGTTCTCAGACTTCTGTACTCACACTCCTGGCCCAGAAGCCCTCAAGTTTGGCAATTTCGGACTCACAATGCAGCACTCTGCCTGCCATCTATAAAAAATATCTTGCCTAAGAGCAGCCCAGGCACATCAAATGAGGATAAACCTACACGGCACTCGACTGTACCCAATCATATAGTCAAACCTGGGCACTAATGCACTGTCTGACACAACCTGAGCCAGAACCTCCTGACCAACACCCAGGCAGCTGACCGCACACTGACCATATCAGACCCGCCATGGCCTTAGGTCGTCATCTCTTCCCAACTTCGGTTTTTCAGGCTTCAGAACCTAGACCTTATCTCCAACCACTGCCCAGGGTTCAAAATGATGCAGACATCAGAACACCTTCCTCATGGCAAGAGACCTTGTGATTGGCATGTTGTCCAAAGTCCAGTGTAGTTGAAACCAGTGTGGCCCATGAGGCCCCGCCCATGCTCGCGGGCCACATTGGTCACAAACACACATTGTGACCCTCAGCCTGTGCCCAGTCCTCAAGTAAGGCCTCTCAGTGGTTGGATGAAGAGACAGCATATTGGGCCTGCCATGCCCCTTGGTCCCAATTTTTAAACATAGTTTGGGTTGTCCCTTCACTCTTCCCCAGGGCTCTGCTTTGGAATTCCTCTTTGGTTGGGACACCTGAGGTAACAAACCTGAGAGGAGAACTCCCATCCCACAGATTGACGGAAAGAAATTGGGACTGGGACAAATCCACATAGAGGAAGATTCGTCCATGGCCCATGAGGCCTCCCCACGTTCCACGCCCATATTTGATACAAAATCCAGAGACAAAAGCCTGAGCAAGTGCCTCAGACTCGATCTTTCTTCATATCCTGAAGAGTTCTTCTAATGGTTTGTAGATTGGACCTGCCATACGTACTTCCCCAAATGTAAGCTGAGTTTGTGTTTTCAGACTTCTGTCCTCAAATTCCTGGGCCACACTCCCTCCGGGCTGGGGCCCCTGGAGCCACACATTAGGACTGTGCCTACCCAATACATGGGAACACTGCCCATTCCATTGTCCAAAATCATACAAATTAGGAGAACCCACCAAATTTCCCGAGGCCATCACAATAGTGTAGGTTTCCCGGTATAAACAAGGGCGGTCTGACACCAGCTGAGCATCAACCTCCACTCATACCATAGATGGATGTCCCCAGAGAAGAAGATGGAACCAAACAGGACCCTAGGCCATAATCGGATCCATTGCTTTGCTTTACAGGCATGTCTTCTCAAAAGCCTGGATTCCAGACCAGCATAGGGGATTTCCTGAGGCACCCATCAGAACAAATCTCGTTTCCACAAGGAAACTTGTGCGTGGGACCTATGTCAAAAGCTTAGGAGAATACTTCAGGGTCCCGGTGCCACCGCCCCATTCCAATGCCCTCATGGAAACAAACACATATCAGGCCCCATCCTCGGGAAAGTCCATTTCAACTCAGCCACCCCGGTTGCTCCTGCAGAGTCTTCAGATCTCAACTGTCTTGTTGCTAGGAGACAATTGGAATGTGAGGCCCACTTCCCTGGCATCCATCCCCGAACGGTGCTCTGGAGTACTTCCATATGGGATATCCTGGAGCTGCCCAACAGGTCTCAATTGTCCCGCAGAAGGAATCCTTGAAGGGGGCATCCCACAACTCCCAACGTGGGAAAACCTCCATGGCCTTGAAATTCCGCTCCGTTCATGAAGGGGCAGTCATGCACAGAAACTCCAACCCGAGGCAAAGTCTGATCCTCGCCGTGACTTCAGATGCAAGAGATATTGTTTCAGATCTGCAGGCGGTAACTGCCGTGCCCTCGGCCTGAAGCCCAAGTCTAGCTTGTGTTCTCAGACTTCTGTCCTCATACTCCTGGCTCAGAAGCCCTCAAGTTTGGCAATTCCGGATCCACAATGCAGCACCCTGCCTCCCCTCTAGAAAAAATATCTTGCCTAATGATTTGCCCAGGCACTTCAAATGAGGATAAACTTAAACGGCACTCGACTGTACCTGAATTATATAGTCTAACCTGGGCACTAATGCACTGTCTGACACAACCTGAACCCGAAACTCCGGACCAATACCCAGGGAGCTGACCGCACACTGAGCACATCAGACCCGCCATGGCTTTAGGTCGTCATGTCTTCCCAACTGCGGTTTTCAGACTTCAGATCCTAGACCTTATATCCAACCACTGCCCAGGGTTGAAAATGATGCAGAAATCAGAGCTCCTTCCCCATGGCAAAAGACCTTGTGATTGGCATATTGTCCTAAGTTCAGTGTAGTTGAAACCAGTATTGCCCATGAGGCCCCCGCCCATGCTCACGGCCACATTGGTCACAAACACACATTGTGACTCTCAGGCTGTGCCCAGTCCTTAAGTAAGGCCACTCAGTGGCTGGATGAAGAGACAGCATATTGGGCCTGCCATGCCCCTAGGCCCCAATTTTTAACCATCGTTTGGGTTGTCCCTTCACTCTTCCCCAGGGCTCTGCTTTGGAATTCCTCTTTGGTTGGGACACCTGAATTAACAAACCTGAGAGGATACCTCCCATTCCACAGATTGATGGAAAGAAATTGGGACCGGGCCAAATCAACAGAGAGGAAGATTCATCCATGGCCCATGAGGCCTCCCCACATTCCACGCCCATCTTTGATACAAAATCCAGAGACAAAAGCCTGAGCAAGCGCCTCAGACTCGCTCTTTCTTCATATCCTGAAGAGTTCTTCTCATGGTTTGTAGATTGGACCTGCCATACCTACGTCCCCAACCTAAGCTGAGTTTGTGTTTTCAGACTTCTGTCCTCAAATTTCTGGGCCACACACCCTCCAGGCTGGGGCCCCTGGAGCCACACATTAGGACTGTGCCTACCCAATCCATGGGAATTCTGCCCATTCCATTGTTCAAAATCGTACAAATTAGAAGAACCCTCCAAAGTCCCCAAGGCCATCCCAATAGTGTAGGTCTCCCGGGACAAACAAGGGCGGTCTGACACCAGCTGAGCATCTACATCCACTCATACCATAAATGGATGTCCCCAGAGAAGAAGATGGAACCAGACAGGACCCTAGGCCATAATCGGATCCATTGCTTTGGTTTACAGGCATATCTCCTCAAGAGCCTGGATTCCAAGACCAGCATAGGGGGTTTCCTGAGGCACCCATCAGAACAAAACTCGTCTCCACGAGGAAACTTGTGCATGGGACCTATGTCAAAAGCTTAGGAGAATACTTCAGGGTCCCAGTGCCACCGCTCCATTCCAAGGTCCTCATGGACACAAACACACATTAGGCCCCAACCTCAGGAAAGTCCATTTCAACACAGCCGCCCCGATTGCTTAGTCAGAGCCATAGAACTCAACTGTCTTGTTGCTAGGAGACAATTGGAATGCGAGGCTGGCTTCCCTGGCATCAGTCCTCGAACGGTGCACTGCAGTCATTCCATATGGATTGTCCTGGAGCTGACCAACAGTGCTCAATTGTCCCTCAGAAGGAATCCTTGAAGGGGGATCCCACACTCCCAACGTTGGAAAACCTCCATGGCCTTGAGATTCCGCTCCGTTCATGGAGGGACAGACATGCACAGAAACTCCAACCCGAGCCAACTTCTGATCCTCGCCGTGACTTCAGATACATGAGATATTGGTTCAGATCTGCAGGGGGTATTTGCCATACCCATTGCCCTACCCAAGGCCTGAAGCCCAAGTCTAGCTTGTGTTCTGAAACTCCTGTCCTCACACTCTTGGCCCAGAAGCCCTCAAGTTTGGCAATTCCGGACCCTCAATGCAGCAATATGCCTGCCCTCTGGGAAAAATATATTGCCTAATGATATTCCCAGGCACCTCAAATGAGGATAAACTTACACGGCACTCGACTGTACCTAAATTATATAGTCTAACCTGGGCAATAATGCACTGTCTGACACAACCTGAACCCGAAACTCTGGACCAACACCCAGGCAGCTGACCGCACACTGAGCACATGAGCACCGACATGGCCTTAGATTGTAATCACTTCCCAACTGTGGTTTTCAGGCTTCAGAACCTAGACCTTATCTCCAACCACGGCCCAGGGTTGAAAATGATGCAGAAATCAGAGCTCCTTCCCCATGGCAAGGGACCTTGTGATTGGCATGTTATCCAAAGTTCAGTGTAGTTGAAACCAGTGTGGCCCATGAGGCCCCGCCCATGCTCGCGGGCCACATTGGTCACAAACACACATGCTGACCCTCAGCCTGTGCCCAGTCTTTAAGTAAGGCCACTCAGTGGCTGGATGAAGAGACAGCATATTGGGTCTGCCATGCCGCTAGGCCCCAATTTATAACCATCGTTTGGGTTGTCCCTTCACTCTTCCCCAGGGCTCTGCTTTGGAATTCCTCTTTGGTTGGGACACCTGAGGTAACAAAGCTGAGAGGAGACCTCCCATCCCACAGATTGACGGAACGAAATTGGGACCGGGTCAAATCCACAGAGAGGAAGATTCGTCCATGGCCCATGAGGCCTCCCCACGTTCCACACCCATCTTTGATACAAAATCCAGGGGCAAAATCCTGAGCACGTGTCTCAGACTCGCTCTTTCTTCATATCCTGAGGGGTACTTCTCATGGTTTGTAGATTGGGCCTCCCATACCTACGTCCCAAAACCTTAGCTGAGTTTATGTTTTCAGACTTCTGTCCTCAAAGTCCTGGGCCGCACACCCTCCAGGCTGGGGCCCCTGGAGCCACACATTAGGACTGTGCCTACCCAATCCATGGGAATTCTGCCCATTCCATTGTCCAAAATCTCACCAATTAAGAAAACTCTCCAAAGTCCCCGAGGCCATCCCAATAGTGTAGGTCTCCAGGGACAAACAAGGGCGGTGTGACACCAGGTGAGCATCTCCCTCCACTCATTCCATAGATGGATATCACCAGAGAAGAAGATTGAACCAGACAGGACCCTAGGCCATAATCGGATCCATTGTTTTGGTTTACAGGCATGTCTCCTCAAAAGCCTGGATTCCAATACCAGCATAGGGGGTTTCCTGAGGCACCCCTCAGAACAAATCTCATCTCCACAAGGAAACTTGTGCATGGGAGGTATGTCAAAAGCTTAGGAGAATACTTCAGGGTCCCGGTGCCAACGCCCCATTCCAAGGCCCTCATGGACACAAACACACAATGGGCCCGATCCTAAAAGTCCATTTCAACTCAGCCACGCCGGTTGCTCCCGCAGAGCTATCCGATCTCAACTGTCTTGTTGCTAGGAGACATTTGGAATGCGAGGCCCGCTTCCCAGGCATCCACCCCGAACGGTGCTCTGGAGTCCTTCCATATGGGATATCCTGGAGCTGCCCAACAGGTCTCAATTGTCCCGCAGAAGGAATCCTTGAAGGGGGCATCCCACAACTCCCAACGTGGGAAAACCTCCATGGCCTTGAGATTCCGCTCCGTTCATGAAGGGGCAGTCATGCACAGAAACTCCAACCCGAGCCAACGTCTGATCCTCGCCGTGACTTCAGAAGCATGAGATATTCGTTCAGATCTGCAGGGGGTACCAGCCGTGCCCTCGGCCTGAAGCCCAAGTCTAGCTTCTGTTCTCAGACTTGTCCTCACACTCCTGGTCCAGAATCCCTCATGTTTGGCAATACCGGACCCACAATGCAGCACTCTGCCTGCCTCTAGAAAAAATATATTGCCTAATGAGTAGCCCAGGCACCTCAAATGAGGATAAACCTACACGGCTCTCGACTGTACCTGAATTATATAGTCTAACCTGGGTACTAATTCACTGTCTGACACAACCTGAACCCGAACCTCCGGACCAACACCCAGGCAGTTGACCGCACACTGAGCACATCAGACCCGCCATGGCCTTAGGTCGTCATCTCTTCCCAACTGCGGTTTTCAGGCTTCAGAACCTAGACCTTATCTCCAAACACTGCCCAGGGTTGAAAATGATGCAGAAATCAGAGCTCCTTCCCCATGGCAAGAGACCTTGTGATTGGCATGTTATCCAAAGTTCAGTGTAGTTGAAACCAGTGTGGCCCATGAGGCCCTGCCCATGCTCGCGGGCCACATTGGTCACAAACACACATGCTGACCCTCAGCCTGTGCCCAGTCTTTAAGTAAGGCCACTCAGTGGCTGGATGAAGAGACAGCATATTGGGTCTGCCATGCCTCTAGGCCCCAATTTATAACCATCGTTTGGGTTATCCCTTCACTCTTCCCCAGGGCTCTGCTTTGGAATTCCTCTTTGGTTGGGACACCTGAGGTAACAAACCTGAGAGGAGACCTCCCATCCCACAGATTGACGGAAAGAAATTGGGACCGGGCCAAATCCACAGAGAGGAAGATTTGTCCATGGCCCATGAGGCCTCCCCACGTTCCACGCCCATCTTTGATACAAAATCCAGAGACAAAAGCCTGAGCAAGCACCTCAGACTCCCTCTTTCTTCATATCCTGAAGAGTCCTTCTCATGGTTTGTAGATTGACCCTGCCATACCTACGTTCCCAACCTAAGCTGAGTTTGTGTTTTCAGACTTCTGTCCTCAGATTCCTGGGCCACACACCCTCCAGGCTGGGGCCCCTGGAGCCACACATTAGGACTGTGCCTACCCAATCCATGGGCATTCTGCCCATTCCATTATCCAAAATCGTACAAATTAGGAGAACTCTCCAAAATCCCCGAGGCCATCCCAATAGTGTAGGTCTCTGGGGACAAACAAGGGCGGTCTGACACCAGCTGAGCATCTACCTCCACTCATATCATAAATGGATGTCCCCAGAGAAGAAGATGGAACCAGACAGGACCCTAGGCCATATTCGGATCCATTGCCTTGGTTTACAGACATGTCTCCTCAAAAGCCTGGATTCCAAGACCAGCATAGGGGTTTTTTTGAGGCACCCATCAGAACAAATCTCGTTTCCACAAGGAAACTTGTGCATGGGACCTATGTCAAAAGCTTAGGAGAATACTTCAGGGTCCCGGTGTCACCGCCCCATTCCAAGGCCCTCATGGACACAAACACACATTAGGCCCCAACCTTGGGAAAGTCCATTTTAACACAGCCGCCCCGATTGATCCCGCAGAGCCATCAAAACTCAACTGTCTTGTTGCTGGGAGAAAATTGGAATGCGAGGCGGGATTCCCTGGCATCGATCCTCGAACGGTGCTCTGGAGACATTCCATATGGGATGCCCTGGAGCTGACCAACAGGTCTCAATTGTCCCGCAGAAGGAATCCTTGAAGGGGGCATCCCACAACTCCCAACGTGGGAAAACCTCCATGGCCTTGAGATTCCGCTCTGTTCATGAAGGGGCAGTCATGCACAGAAACTCCAACCTGAGCCAACGTCTGATCCTCGCCGACTTCAGATGCATGAAATATTGGTTCAGATCTGCAGGAGGTACCTGTCGTGCCCTCGGCCTGAAGCCCAAGTCTAGCTTGTGTTCTCAGACTTCTGTCCTCACACTCCTGGCCCAGAAGCCCTCAAGTTTGGCAATTCTGGAACCAAAGTGCAGCACTCTGCCTGCCCTCTAGAAAAAATATCTTGCCTATTGAGCTCCCCAGGCACCTCAAATGAGGATAAACCTATACGACACTCGACTGTACCCAAATCATATAGTCTAACCTGGCACTGACTGACACAACCTGAGCCCGAACCTCCTGACCAACACCCATGCAGCTGAACGGACACTGAGCATATCAGACCCGCCATGGCCTTAGGTCGTCATCTCTTCCCAACTTCGGTTTTTCAGGCTTCAGAACCTAGACCTTATCTCCAACCACTGCCCAGGGTTGAAAATGATGCAGATATCAGAACACATTCCCCATGGCCAGAGACCTTGTGTTTGGCAGGTTGTCCAAAGTCCAGTGTAGTTGAAACCAGTGTGGCCCATGAGGCCACGCCCATGCTCGCGGGCCACATTGGTCACAAACACACATTGTGACCCTCAGCATGAGCCCAGTCCTCAAGTAAGGCCTCTCAGTGGATGGATGAAGAGACAGCATATTGGGCCTGCCATGCACCTAGGCCCCAATTTTTAACCATAGTTTGGGTTGTCCCTTCACTCTTCCCCAGGGCTCTGCTTTGGAATTCCTATTTTGTTCGGACACCTGAGGTAATAAACCTGAAAGGAGACCTCCCATCCGACAATTGACGAAAAACTATTGGGACCGGGCCAAATCCACAGAGATGAAGATTCGTCCATATCCCATGAGGCCTCCCCACATTCTACAGCCATTGTTGATACAAAATCCAGAGACAAAAGCCTGAGCAAGTGCCTCAGACTCGCTCTTTCTTCATATCCTGAGGGGTACTTCTCATGGTTTGTAGATTGGGCCTCCCATACCTACGTCCCAAAACCTTAGCTGAGTTTGTGTTTTCAGACTTCTGTCCTCAAAGTCCTGGGCCACACACCCTCCAGGCTGGGGCCCCTGGAGCCACACATTAGGACTGTGCCTACCCAATCCATGGGAATTCTGCCCATTCCATTGTCCAAAATCTCACCAATTAAGAAAACTCTCCAAAGTCCCCGAGGCCATCCCAATAGTGTAGGTCTCCAGGGACAAACAAGGGCGGTGTGACACCAGGTGAGCATCTCCCTCCACTCATTCCATAGATGGATATCACCAGAGAAGAAGATTGAACCAGACAGGACCCTAGGCCATAATCGGATCCATTGTTTTGGTTTACAGGCATGTCTCCTCAAAAGCCTGGATTCCAATACCAGCATAGGGGGTTTCCTGAGGCACCCCTCAGAACAAATCTCATCTCCACAAGGAAACTTGTGCATGGGAGGTATGTCAAAAGCTTAGGAGAATACTTCAGGGTCCCGGTGCCAACGCCCCATTCCAAGGCCCTCATGGACACAAACACACAATGGGCCCGATCCTAAAAGTCCATTTCAACTCAGCCACGCCGGTTGCTCCCGCAGAGCTATCCGATCTCAACTGTCTTGTTGCTAGGAGACATTTGGAATGCGAGGCCCGCTTCCCAGGCATCCACCCCGAACGGTGCTCTGGAGTCCTTCCATATGGGATATCCTGGAGCTGCCCAACAGGTCTCAATTTTCCCGCAGAAGGAATCCTTGAAGGGGGCATCCCACAACTCCCAACGTGGGAAAACCTCCATGGCCTTGAGATTCCGCTCCGTTCATGAAGGGGCAGTCATGCACAGAAACTCCAACCCGAGCCAACGTCTGATCCTCGCCGTGACTTCAGAAGCATGAGATATTCGTTCAGATCTGCAGGGGGTACCAGCCGTGCCCTCGGCCTGAAGCCCAAGTCTAGCTTCTGTTCTCAGACTTGTCCTCACACTCCTGGTCCAGAATCCCTCATGTTTGGCAATACCGGACCCACAATGCAGCACTCTGCCTGCCTCTAGAAAAAATATATTGCCTAATGAGTAGCCCAGGCACCTCAAATGAGGATAAACCTACACGGCTCTCGACTGTACCTGAATTATATAGTCTAACCTGGGTACTAATTCACTGTCTGACACAACCTGAACCCGAACCTCCGGACCAACACCCAGGCAGCTGACCGCACACTGAGCACATCAGACCCGCCATGGCCTTAGGTCGTCATCTCTTCCCAACTGCGGTTTTCAGGCTTCAGAACGTAGACCTTATCTCCAAACACTGCCCAGGGTTGAAAATGATGCAGAAATCAGAGCTCCTTCCCCATGGCAAGAGACCTTGTGATTGGCATGTTATCCAAAGTTCAGTGTAGTTGAAACCAATGTGGCCCATGAGGCCCCGCCCATGCTCGCTGGCCACATTGGTCACAAACACACATGCTGACCCTCAGCCTGTGCCCAGTCTTTAAGTAAGGCCACTCAGTGGCTGGATGAAGAGACAGCATATTGGGTCTGCCATGCCCCTAGGCCCCAATTTATAACCATCGTTTGGGTTATCCCTTCACTCTTCCCCAGGGCTCTGCTTTGGAATTCCTCTTTAGTTGGGACACCTGAGGTAACAAACCTGAGAGGACACTTCCCAACCCACAGATTGACGTAAAGGAATTGGGACCAGGCCAAATCCACAGAGAGGAAGATTTGTCCATGGCCCATGAGCCCTCCCCACGTTCCACGCCCATCTTTGATACAAAATCCAGAGACAAAAGCCTGAGCATCGCCTCAGACTCCTTCTTTCTTCATATCCTGAAGAGTCCTTCTCATGGTTTGTAGATTGGCCCTGCCATACCTACGTTCCCAACCTAAGCTGAGTTTGTGTTTTCAAACTTCTGTCCTCAGATTCCTGGGCCACACACCCTCCAGGCTGGGGCCCCTGGAGCCACACATTAGGACTGTGCCTACCCAATCCATGGGCATTCTGCCCATTCCATTATCCAAAATCGTACAAATTAGGAGAACTCTCCAAAGTCCCCGAGGCCATCCCAATAGTGTAGGTCTCCGGGGACAAACAAGGGCGGTCTGACACCAGCTGAGCATCTACCTCCACTCATATCATAAATGGATGTCCCCAGAGAAGAAGATGGAACCAGACAGGACCCTAGGCCATATTCGGATCCATTGCTTTGGTTTACAGACATGTCTCCTCAAAAGCCTGGATTCCAAGACCAGCATAGGGGTTTTTTTGAGGCACCCATCAGAACAAATCTCGTTTCCACAAGGAAACTTGTGCATGGGACCTATGTCAAAAGCTTAGGAGAATACTTCAGGGTCCCGGTGTCACCGCCCCATTCCAAGGCCCTCATGGACACAAACACACATTAGGCCCCAACCTTGGGAAAGTCCATTTCAACACAGCCGCCCCGATTGCTCCCGCAGAGCCATCAAAACTCAACTGTCTTGTTGCTGGGAGAAAATTGGAATGCGAGGCGGGATTCCCTGGCATCGATCCTCGAACGGTGCTCTGGAGTCATTCCATATGGGATGTCCTGGAGCTGACCAACAGGTCTCAATTGTCCCGCAGAAGGAATCCTTGAAGGGGGCATCCCACAACTCCCAACGTGGGAAAACCTCCATGGCCTTGAGATTCCGCTCTGTTCATGAAGGGGCAGTCATGCACAGAAACTCCAACCTGAGCCAACGTCTGATCCTCGCCGTGACTTCAGATGCATGAAATATTGGTTCAGATCTGCAGGAGGTACCTGTCGTGCCCTCGGCCTGAAGCCCAAGTCTAGCTTGTGTTCTCAGACTTCTGTCCTCACACTCCTGGCCCAGAAGCCCTCAAGTTTGGCAATTCTGGAACCAAAGTGCAGCACTCTGCCTGCCCTCTAGAAAAAATATCTTGCCTATTGAGCTCCCCAGGCACCTCAAATGAGGATAAACCTATACGGCACTCGACTGTACCCAAATCATATAGTCTAACCTGGGACTAATGCACTGACTGACACAACCTGAGCCCGAACCTCCTGACCAACACCCAGGCAGCTGACCGCACACTGAGCATATCAGACCCGCCATGGCCTTAGGTCGTCATCTCTTCCCAACTTCGGTTTTTCAGGCTTCAGAACCTAGACCTTATCTCCAAACACTGCCCAGGGTTGAAAATGATGCAGATATCAGAACACATTCCCCATGGCCAGAGACCTTGTGTTTGGCAGGTTGTCCAAAGTCCAGTGTAGTTGAAACCACTGTGGCCCATGAGGCCCCGCCCATGCTCGCGGGCCACATTGGTCACAAACACACATTGTGACCCTCAGCATGAGCCCAGTCCTCAAGTAAGGCCTCTCAGTGGCTGGATGAAGAGACAGCATATTGGGCCTGCCATGCACCTAGGCCCCAATTTTTAACCATAGTTTGGGTTGTCCCTTCACTCTTCCCCAGGGCTCTGCTTTGGAATTCCTATTTTGTTCGGACACCTGAGGTAATAAACCTGAAAGGAGACCTCCCATCCGACAATTGAAGAAAAACTATTGGGATTGGGCCAAATCCACAGAGATGAATATTCGTCCATATCCCATGAGGCCTCCCCACATTCTACAGCCATTGTTGATACAAAATCCAGAGACAAAAGCCTGAGCAAGTGCCTCAGACTCGCTCTTTCTTCATATCCTGAGGGGTACTTCTCATGGTTTGTAGATTGGGCCTCCCATACCTACATCCCAAAACCTTAGCTGAGTTTGTGTTTTCAGACTTCTGTCCTCAAAGTCCTGGGCCGCACACCCTCCAGGCTGGGGCCCCTGGAGCCACACATTAGGACTGTGCCTACCCAATCCATGGGAATTCTGCCCATTCCATTGTCCAAAATCTCACCAATTAAGAAAACTCTCCAAAGTCCCCGAGGCCATCCCAATAGTGTAGGTCTCCAGGGACAAACAAGGGCGGTGTGACACCAGGTGAGCATCTCCCTCCACTCATTCCATAGATGGATATCACCAGAGAAGAAGATTGAACCAGACAGGACCCTAGGCCATAATCGGATCCATTGTTTTGGTTTACAGGCATGTCTCCTCAAAAGCCTGGATTCCAATACCAGCATAGGGGGTTTCCTGAGGCACCCCTCAGAACAAATCTCATCTCCACAAGGAAACATGTGCATGGGAGGTATGTCAAAAGCTTAGGAGAATACTTCAGGGTCCCGGTGCCAACGCCCCATTCCAAGGCCCTCATGGACACAAACATACAATGGGCCCGATCCTAAAAGTCCATTTCAACTCAGCCACGCCGGTTGCTCCCGCAAAGCTATCCGATCTCAACTGTCTTGTTGCTAGGAGACATTTGGAATGCGAGGCCCGCTTCCCAGGCATCCACCCCGAACGGTGCTCTGGAGTCCTTCCATATGGGATATCCTGGAGCTGCCCAACAGGTCTCAATTTTCCCGCAGAAGGAATCCTTGAAGGGGGCATCCCACAACTCCCAACGTGGGAAAACCTCCATGGCCTTGAGATTCCGCTCCGTTCATGAAGGGGCAGTCATGCACAGAAACTCCAACCCGAGCCAACGTCTGATCCTCGCCGTGACTTCAGAAGCATGAGATATTCGTTCAGATCTGCAGGGGGTACCAGCCGTGCCCTCGGCCTGAAGCCCAAGTCTAGCTTCTGTTCTAAGACTTGTCCTCACACTCCTGGTCCAGAATCCCTCATGTTTGGCAATACCGGACCCACAATGCAGCACTCTGCCTGCCTCTAGAAAAAATATATTGCCTAATGAGTAGCCCAGGCACCTCAAATGAGGATAAACCTACACGGCTCTCGACTGTACCTGAATTATATAGTCTAACCTGGGTACTAATTCACTGTCTGACACAACCTGAACCCGAACCTCCGGACCAACACCCAGGCAGCTGACCGCACACTGAGCACATCAGACCCGCCATGGCCTTAGGTCGTCATCTCTTCCCAACTGCGGTTTTCAGGCTTCAGAACGTAGACCTTATCTCCAAACACTGCCCAGGGTTGAAAATGATGCAGAAATCAGAGCTCCTTCCCCATGGCAAGAGACCTTGTGATTGGCATGTTATCCAAAGTTCAGTGTAGTTGAAACCAATGTGGCCCATGAGGCCCCGCCCATGCTCGCAGGCCACATTGGTCACAAACACACATGCTGACCCTCAGCCTGTGCCCAGTCTTTAAGTAAGGCCACTCAGTGGCTGGATGAAGAGACAGCATATTGGGTCTGCCATGCCCCTAGGCCCCAATTTATAACCATCGTTTGGGTTATCCCTTCACTCTTCCCCAGGGCTCTGCTTTGGAATTCCTCTTTAGTTGGGACACCTGAGGTAACAAACCTGAGAGGACACTTCCCAACCGACAGATTGACGTAAAGGAATTGGGACCAGGCCAAATCCACAGAGAGGAAGATTTGTCCATGGCCCATGAGCCCTCCCCACGTTCCACGCCCATCTTTGATACAAAATCCAGAGACAAAAGCCTGAGCAAGCGCCTCAGACTCCCTCTTTCTTCATATCCTGAAGAGTCCTTCTCATGGTTTGTAGATTGGCCCTGCCATACCTACGTTCCCAACCTAAGCTGAGTTTGTGTTTTCAGACTTCTGTCCTCAGATTCCTGGGCCACACACCTTACAGGCTGGGGCCCCTGGAGCCACACATTAGGACTGTGCCTACCCAATCCATGGGCATTCTGCCCATTCCATTATCCAAAATCGTACAAATTAGGAGAACTCTCCAAAGTCCCCGAGGCCATCCCAATAGTGTAGGTCTCCGGGGACAAACAAGGGCGGTCTGACACCAGCTGAGCATCTACCTCCACTCATATCATAAATGGATGTCCCCAGAGAAGAAGATGGAACCAGACAGAACCCTAGGCCATATTCGGATCCATTGCTTTGGTTTACAGACATGTCTCCTCAAAAGCCTGAATTCCAAGACCAGCATAGGGCATAGGGGGTTTCCTGAGGCACCCATCAGAACAAATCTCGTTTCCACAAGGAAACTTGTGCATGGGACCTATGTCAAAAGCTTAGGAGAATACTTCAGGGTCCCGGTGTCACCGCCCCATTCCAAGGCCCTCATGGACACAAACACACATTAGGCCCCAACCTTGGGAAAGTCCATTTCAACACAGCCGCCCCGATTGCTCCCGCAGAGCCATCAAAACTCAACTGTCTTGTTGCTGGGAGAAAATTGGAATGCGAGGCGGGATTCCCTGGCATCGATCCTCGAACGGTGCTCTGGAGTCATTCCATATGGGATGTCCTGGAGCTGACCAACAGGTCTCAATTGTCCCGCAGAAGGAATCCTTGAAGGGGGCATCCCACAACTCCCAACGTGGGAAAACCTCCATGGCCTTGAGATTCCGCTCTGTTCATGAAGGGGCAGTCATGCACAGAAACTCCAACCTGAGCCAACGTCTGATCCTCGCCGTGACTTCAGATGCATGAAATATTGGTTCAGATCTGCAGGAGGTACCTGCCGTGCCCTCGGCCTGAAGCCCAAGTCTAGCTTGTGTTCTCAGACTTCTGTCCTCACACTCCTGGCCCAGAAGCCCTCAAGTTTGGCAATTCTGGAACCAAAGTGCAGCACTCTGCCTGCCCTCTAGAAAAAATATCTTGCCTATTGAGCTCCCCAGGCACCTCAAATGAGGATAAACCTATACGGCACTCGACTGTACCCAAATCATATAGTCTAACCTGGGACTAATGCACTGACTGACACAACCTGAGCCCGAACCTCCTGACCAACACCCAGGCAGCTGACCGCCCACTGAGCATATCAGACCCGCCATGGCCTTAGGTCGTCATCTCTTCCCAACTTCGGTTTTTCAGGCTTCAGAACCTAGACCTTATCTCCAAACACTGCCCAGGGTTGAAAATGATGCAGATATCAGAACACATTCCCCATGGCCAGAGACCTTGTGTTTGGCAGGTTGTCCAAAGTCCAGTGTAGTTGAAACCACTGTGGCCCATGAGGCCCCGCCCATGCTCGCGGGCCACATTGGTCACAAACACACATTGTGACCCTCAGCATGAGCCCAGTCCTCAAGTAAGGCCTCTCAGTGGCTGGATAAAGAGACAGCATATTGGGCCTGCCATGCACCTAGGCCCCAATTTTTAACCATAGTTTGGGTTGTCCCTTCACTCTTCCCCAGGGCTCTGCTTTGGAATTCCTATTTTGTTCGGACACCTGAGGTAATAAACCTGAAAGGAGACCTCCCATCCGACAATTGAAGAAAAACTATTGGGACCGGGCCAAATCCACAGAGATGAAGATTCGTCCATATCCCATGAGGCCTCCCCACATTCTACAGCCATTGTTGATACAAAATCCAGAGACAAAAGCCTGAGCAAGTGCCTCAGACTCGCTCTTTCTTCATATCCTGAGGGGTACTTCTCATGGTTTGTAGATTGGGCCTCCCATACCTACGTCCCAAAACCTTAGCTGAGTTTGTGTTTTCAGACTTCTGTCCTCAAAGTCCTGGGCCGCACACCCTCCAGGCTGGGGCCCCTGGAGCCACACATTAGGACTGTGCCTACCCAATCCATGGGAATTCTGCCCATTCCATTGTCCAAAATCTCACCAATTAAGAAAACTCTCCAAAGTCCCCGAGGCCATCCCAATAGTGTAGGTCTCCAGGGACAAACAAGGGCGGTGTGACACCAGGTGAGCATCTCCCTCCACTCATTCCATAGATGGATATCACCAGAGAAGAAGATTGAACCAGACAGGACCCTAGGCCATAATCGGATCCATTGTTTTGGTTTACAGGCATGTCTCCTCAAAAGCCTGGATTCCAATACCAGCATAGGGGGTTTCCTGAGGCACCCCTCAGAACAAATCTCATCTCCACAAGGAAACATGTGCATGGGAGGTATGTCAAAAGCTTAGGAGAATACTTCAGGGTCCCGGTGCCAACGCCCCATTCCAAGGCCCTCATGGACACAAACAAACAATGGGCCCGATCCTAAAAGTCCATTTCAACTCAGCCACGCCGGTTGCTCCCGCAAAGCTATCCGATCTCAACTGTCTTGTTGCTAGGAGACATTTGGAATGCGAGGCCCGCTTCCCAGGCATCCACCCCGAACGGTGCTCTGGAGTCCTTCCATATGGGATATCCTGGAGCTGCCCAACAGGTCTCAATTTTCCCGCAGAAGGAATCCTTGAAGGGGGCATCCCACAACTCCCAACGTGGGAAAACCTCCATGGCCTTGAGATTCCGCTCCGTTCATGAAGGGGCAGTCATGCACAGAAACTCCAACCCGAGCCAACGTCTGATCCTCGCCGTGACTTCAGAAGCATGAGATATTCGTTCAGATCTGCAGGGGGTACCAGCCGTGCCCTCGGCCTGAAGCCCAAGTCTAGCTTCTGTTCTCAGACTTGTCCTCACACTCCTGGTCCAGAATCCCTCATGTTTGGCAATACCGGACCCACAATGCAGCACTCTGCCTGCCTCTAGAAAAAATATATTGCCTAATGAGTAGCCCAGGCACCTCAAATGAGGATAAACCTACACGGCTCTCGACTGTACCTGAATTATATAGTCTAACCTGGGTACTAATTCACTGTCTGACACAACCTGAACCCGAACCTCCGGACCAACACCCAGGCAGCTGACCGCACACTGAGCACATCAGACCCGCCATGGCCTTAGGTCGTCATCTCTTCCCAACTGCGGTTTTCAGGCTTCAGAACGTAGACCTTATCTCCAAACACTGCCCAGGGTTGAAAATGATGCAGAAATCAGAGCTCCTTCCCCATGGCAAGAGACCTTGTGATTGGCATGTTATCCAAAGTTCAGTGTAGTTGAAACCAATGTGGCCCATGAGGCCCCGCCCATGCTCGCGGGCCACATTGGTCACAAACACACATGCTGACCCTCAGCCTGTGCCCAGTCTTTAAGTAAGGCCACTCAGTGGCTGGATGAAGAGACAGCATATTGGGTCTGCCATGCCCCTAGGCCCCAATTTATAACCATCGTTTGGGTTATCCCTTCACTCTTCCCCAGGGCTCTGCTTTGGAATTCCTCTTTAGTTGGGACACCTGAGGTAACAAACCTGAGAGGACACTTCCCAACCGACAGATTGACGTAAAGGAATTGGGACCAGGCCAAATCCACAGAGAGGAAGATTTGTCCATGGCCCATGAGCCCTCCCCACGTTCCACGCCCATCTTTGATACAAAATCCAGAGACAAAAGCCTGAGCAAGCGCCTCAGACTCCCTCTTTCTTCATATCCTGAAGAGTCCTTCTCATGGTTTGTAGATTGGCCCTGCCATACCTACGTTCCCAACCTAAGCTGAGTTTGTGTTTTCAGACTTCTGTCCTCAGATTCCTGGGCCACACACCTTACAGGCTGGGGCCCCTGGAGCCACACATTAGGACTGTGCCTACCCAATCCATGGGCATTCTGCCCATTCCATTATCCAAAATCGTACAAATTAGGAGAACTCTCCAAAGTCCCCGAGGCCATCCCAATAGTGTAGGTCTCCGGGGACAAACAAGGGCGGTCTGACACCAGCTGAGCATCTACCTCCACTCATATCATAAATGGATGTCCCCAGAGAAGAAGATGGAACCAGACAGAACCCTAGGCCATATTTGGATCCATTGCTTTGGTTTACAGACATGTCTCCTCAAAAGCCTGAATTCCAAGACCAGCATAGGGCATAGGGGGTTTCCTGAGGCACCCATCAGAACAAATCTCGTTTCCACAAGGAAACTTGTGCATGGGACCTATGTCAAAAGCTTAGGAGAATACTTCAGGGTCCCGGTGTCACCGCCCCATTCCAAGGCCCTCATGGACACAAACACACATTAGGCCCCAACTTCGGGAAAGTCCATTTCAACACAGCCGCCCCGATTGCTCCCGCAGAGCCATCAAAACTCAACTGTCTTGTTGCTAGGAGAAAATTGGAATGCGAGGCGGGATTCCCTGGCATCGATCCTCGAACGGTGCTCTGGAGTCATTCCATATGTGATGTCCTGGAGCTGCCCATCAGGTCTCAATTGTCCCGCAGAAGGAATCCTTGAAGGGGGCATCCCACAACTCCCACGTGGGAAAACCTCCATGGCCTTGAGATTCCGCTCCGTTCATGAAGGGGCAGTCATGCACAGAAACTCCAACCCGAGCCAACGTCTGATGCTCGCCGTGACTTCAGATGCATGAAATATTGGTTCAGATCTGCAGGAGGTACCTGCCGTGCCCTCGGCCTGAAGCCCAAGTCTAGCTTGTGTTCTCAGACTTCTGTCCTCACACTCCTGGCCCAGAAGCCCTCAAGTTTGGCAATTCTGGAACCAAAGTGCAGCACTCTGCCTGCCCTCTAGAAAAAATATCTTGCCTATTGAGCTCCCGAGGCACCTCAAATGAGGATAAACCTATACGGCACTCGACTGTACCCAAATCATATAGTCTAACCTGGGACTAATGCACTGACTGACACAACCTGAGCCCGAACCTCCTGACCAACACCCATGCAGCTGACCGCACACTGAGCATATCAGACTCGCCATGGCCTTAGGTCGACATCTCTTCCCAACTTCGGTTTTTCAGGCTTCAGTACCTAGACCTTATCTCCAACCACTGCCCAGGGTTGAAAATGATGCAGATATCAGAACACATTCCCCATGGCCAGAGACCTTGTGTTTGGCAGGTTGTCCAAAGTCCAGTGTAGTTGAAACCAGTGTGGCCCATGAGGCCCCGCCCATGCTCGCAAAACCACATTGGTCACAAACACACATTGTGACCCTCAGCATGAGCCCAGTCCTCAAGTAAGGCCCCTCAGTGGCTGGATGAAGAGACAGCATATTGGGCCTGCCATGCATCTAGGCCCCAATTTTTAACCATAGTTTGGGTTGTCCCTTCACTCTTCCCCAGGGCTCTGCTTTGGAATTCCTATTTTGTTCGGACACCTGAGGTAATAAACCTGAAAGGAGACCTCCCATCCGACAATTGAAGAAAAACTATTGGGACCGGGCCAAATCCACAGAGATGAATATTCGTCCATATCCCATGAGGCCTCCCCACATTCTACAGCCATTGTTGATACAAAATCCAGAGACAAAAGCCTGAGCAAGTGCCTCAGACTCGCTCTTTCTTCATATCCTGAGGGGTACTTCTCATGGTTTGTAGATTGGGCCTCCCATACCTACGTCCCAAAACCTTAGCTGAGTTTGTGTTTTCAGACTTCTGTCCTCAAAGTCCTGGGCCACACACCCTCCATGCTGGGGCCCCTGAGCCACACATTAGGACTGTGCCTACCCAATCCATGGGAATTCTGCCCATTCCATTGTCCAAAATCTCACCAATTAAGAAAACTCTCCAAAGTCCCCGAGGCCATCCCAATAGTGTAGGTCTCCAGGGACAAACAAGGGCGGTGTGACACCAGGTGAGCATCTCCCTCCACTCATTTCATAGATGGATATCACCAGAGAAGAAGTGTGAACGAGACAGGACCCTAGGCCATAATCGGATCCATTGTTTTGGTTTACAGGCATGTCTCCTCAAAAGCCTGGATTCCAATACCAGCATAGGGGGTTTCCTGAGTCACCCCTCAGAACAAATCTCATCTCCACAAGGAAACTTGTGCATGGGAGGTATGTCAAAAGCTTAGGAGAATACTTCAGGGTCCCGGTGCCAACGCCCCATTCCAAGGCCCTCATGGACACAAACACACAATGGCCCGACCCTAAAAGTCCATTTCAACTCAGCCACGCCAGTTGCTCCCGCAGAGCTATCCGATCTCAACTGTCTTGTTGCTAGGAGACATTTGGAATGCGAGGCCCGCTTCCCAGGCATCCACCCCGAACGTTGCCCTGGAGTCCTTCCATATGGGATATCCTGGAGCTGCCCAACAGGTCTCAATTGTCCCGCAGAAGGAGGCATCCCACAACTCCCAACGTGGGAAAACCTCCATGGCCTTGAGATTCCGCTCCGTTCATGAAGGGGCAGTCATGCACAGAAACTCCAACCCGAGCCAACGTCTGATCCTCGCCGTGACTTCAGATGCATGAAATATTGGTTCAGATCTGCAGGAGGTACCTGCCGTGCCCTCGGCCTGAAGCCCAAGTCTAGCTTGTGTTCTCAGACTTCTGTCCTCACACTCCTGGCCCAGAAGCCCTCAAGTTTGGCAATTCTGGAACCAAAGTGCAGCACTCTGCCTGCCCTCTAGAAAAAATATCTTGCCTATTGAGCTCCCCAGGCACCTCAAATGAGGATAAACCTATACGGCACTCGACTGTACCCAAATCATATAGTCTAACCTGGGTACTAATTCACTGTCTGACACAACCTGAACCCGAACCTCCGGACCAACACCCAGGCAGCTGACCGCACACTGAGCACATCAGACCCGCCATGGCCTTAGGTCGTCATCTCTTCCCAACTGCGGTTTTCAGGCTTCAGAACGTAGACCTTATCTCCAAACACAGCCCAGGGTGGAAAATGATGCAGAAATCAGAGCTCCTTCCCCATGGCAAGAGACCTTGTGATTGGCATGTTATCCAAAGTTCAGTGTAGTTGAAACCAATGTGGCCCATGAGGCCCCGCCCATGCTCGCGGGCCACATTGGTCACAAACACACATGCTGACCCTCAGCCTGTGCCCAGTCTTTAAGTAAGGCCACTCAGTGGCTGGATGAAGAGACAGCATATTGGGTCTGCCATGCCCCTAGGCCCCAATTTATAACCATCGTTTGGGTTGTCCCTTCACTCTTCCCCAGGGCTCTACTTTGGAATTCCTCTTTGGTTGGGACACCTGAGGTAACAAACCTGAGAGGAGACCTCCCATCCCACAGATTGACAGAAAGAAATTGGGACCGTGCCAAATCCACAGAGAGGAAGATTCGTCCATGGCCCATGAGGCCTCCCCACGTTCCACGCCCATCTTTGATACAAAATCCAGAGACAAAACCTGAGAAAGCGCCTCAGAATCGCTCTTTCTTCATATCCTGAAGAGTCCTTCTCATGGTTTGTAGATAAGCCCTGCCATACCTACGTTCCCAACCTAAGCTGAGTTTGTGTTTTCAGACTTCTGACCTCAGATTCCTGGGCCACACACCCTACAGGCTGGGGCCCCTGGAGCCACACATTAGGACTGTGCCTACCCAATCCATGGGCATTCTGCCCATTCCATTATCCAAAATTGTACAAATTAGGAGAACTCTCCAAAGTCCCCGAGGCCATCCCAATAGTGTAGGTCTCCGGGGACAAACAAGGGCGGTCTGACACCAGCTGAGCATCTACCTCCACTCATATCATAAATGGATGTCCCCAGAGAAGAAGATGGAACCAGACAGGACCCTAGGCCATATTCGGATCCATTGCTTTGGTTTACAGACATGTCTCCTCAAAAGCCTGGATTCCAAGACCAGCATAGGGGTTTTTTTGAGGCACCCATCAGAACAAATCTCGTTTCCACAAGGAAACTTGTGCATGGGACCTATGTCAAAAGCTTAGGAGAATACTTCAGGGTCCCGGTGTCACCGCCCCATTCCAAGGCCCTCATGGACACAAACACACATTAGGCCCCATCCTCGGGAAAGTCCATTTCAACACAGCCGCCCCGATTGCTCCCGCAGAGCAATCAAAACTCAACTGTCTTGTTGCTAGGAGAAAATTGGAATGTGAGGCGGGATTCCCTGGCATCGATCCTCGAACGGTGCTCTGGAGTCATTCCATATGGGATGTCCTGGAGCTGACCAACAGGTCTCAATTGTCCCGCAGAAGGAATCCTTGAAGGGGGCATCCCACAACTCCCAACGTGGGAAAACCTCCATGGCCTTGAGATTCCGCTCCGTTCATGAAGGGGCAGTCATGCACAGAAACTCCAACCCGAGCCAACGTCTGATCCTCGCCGTGACTTCAGATGCATGAAATATTGGTTCAGATCTGCAGGAGGTACCTGCCGTGCCCTCGGCCTGAAGCCCAAGTCTAGCTTGTGTTCTCAGACTTCTGTCCTCACACTCCTGGCCCAGAAGCCCTCAAGTTTGGCAATTCTGGAACCAAAGTGCAGCACTCTGCCTGCCCTCTAGAAAAAATATCTTGCCTATTGAGCTCCCCAGGCACCTCAAATGAGGATAAACCTATACGGCACTCGACTGTACCTAAATCATATAGTCTAACCTGGGACTAATGCACTGACTGACACAACCTGAGCCCGAACCTCCTGACCAATACCCAGGCAGCTGACCGGACACTGAGCATATCGACCCGCCATGGCCTTAGGTCGTCATCTCCTCCCAACTTCGGTTTTTCAGGCTTCAGAACCTAGACCTTATATCCAACCACTGCCCAGGGTTGAAAATGATGCAGATATCAGAACACATTCCCCATGGCCAGAGACCTTGTGTTTGGCAGGTTGTCCAAAGTCCAGTGTAGTTGAAACCAGTGTGGCCCATGAGGCCCCGCCCATGCTCGCAGGCCACATTGGTCACAAACACACATTGTTACCCTCAGCATGAGCCCAGTCCTCAAGTAAGGTCTCAGTGGCTGGATGAAGAGACATCATATTGGGCCTGCCATGCACCTAGGCCCCAATTTTTAACCATAGTTTGGGTTTTCCCTTCACTCTTTCCCAGGGCTCTGCTTTGGAATTCCTATTTTGTTCGGACACCTGAGGTAGTAAACCTGAAAGGAGACCTCCCATCCAACAATTGAAGAAAAACTATTGGGAACGGGCCTAATCCACAGAGAGGAATTCGTCCATATCCCATGAGGCCTCCCCACATTCTACAGCCATTGTTGATGTAAAATCCAGAGACAAAAGCCTGAGCAAGTGCCTCAGACTCGCTCTTTCTTCATATCCTGAGGGGTACTTCTCATGGTTTGTAGATTGGGCCTCCCATACCTACGTCCCAAAACCTTAGCTGAGTTTGTGTTTTCAGACTTCTGTCCTCAAAGTCCTGGGCCACACACCCTCCAGGCTGGGGCCCCTGAGCCACACATTAGGACTGTGCCTACCCAATCCATGGGAATTCTGCCCATTCCATTGTCCAAATTCTCACCAATTAAGAAAACTCTCCAAAGTACCCGAGGCCATCCCAATAGTGTAGGTCTCCAGGGACAAACAAGGGCGGTGTGACACCAGGTGAGCATCTCCCTCCACTCATTTCATAGATGGATATCACCAGAGAAGAAGTTTGAACGAGACAGGACCCTAGGCCATAATCGGATCCATTGTTTTAGTTTACAGGCATGTCTCCTCAAAAGCCTGGTTTCCAATACCAGCATAGGGGGTTTCCTGAGGCACCCCTCAGAACAAATCTCATCTCCACAAGGAAACTTGTGCATGGGAGGTATGTCAAAAGCTTAGGAGAATACTTCAGGGTCCCGGTGCCAACGCCCCATTCCAAGGCCCTCATGGACACAAACACACAATGGGCCCGACCCTAAAAGTCCATTTCAACTCAGCCACGCCGGTTGCTCCCGCAGAGCTATCCGATCTCAACTGTCTCGTTGCTAGGAGACATTTGGAATGTGAGGCCCGCTTCCCAGGCATCCACCCCGAACGGTGCTCTGGATTCCTTCCATATGGGATATCCTGGAGCTGCCCAACAGGTCTCAATTGTCCCGCAGAAGGAATCCTTGAAGGGGGCATCCCACAACTCCCAACGTGGGAAAACCTCCATGGCCTTGAGATTCCGGTCCGTTCATGAAGGGGCAGTCATGCACAGAAACTCCAACCCGAGCCAACATCTGATCCTCGCCGTGACTTCAGATGCATGAAATATTGGTTCAGATCTGCAGGAGGTACCTGCCGTGCCCTCGGCCTGAAGCCCAAGTCTAGCTTGTGTTCTCAGACTTCTGTCCTCACACTCCTGGCCCAGAAGCCCTCAAGTTTGGCAATTCTGGAACCAAAGTGCAGCACTCTGCCTGCCCTCTAGAAAAAATATCTTGCCTATTGAGCTCCCCAGGCACCTCAAATGAGGATAAACCTATACGGCACTCGACTGTACCCAAATCATATAGTCTAACCTGGGACTAATGCACTAACTGACACAACCTGAGCCCGAACCTCCTGACCAACACCCAGGCAGCTGACCGCACACTGAGCATATCAGACCCGCCATGGCCTTAGGTCGTCATCTCTTCCCAACTTCGGTTTTTCAGGCTTCAGAACCTAGACCTTATCTCCAACCACTGCCCAGGGTTGAAAATGATGCAGATATCAGAACACATATCCCATGGCCAGAGACCTTGTGTTTGGCAGGTTGTCCAAAGTCCAGTGTAGTTGAAACCAGTGTGGCCCATGAGGCCCCGCCCATGCTGTCGGGCCACATTGGTCACAAACACACATTGTGACCCTCAGCATGAGCCCAGTCCTCAAGTAAGGCCTCTCAGTGGCTGGATGAAGAGACAGCATATTGGGCCTGCCATGCACCTAGGCCCCAATTTTTAACCATAGTTTGGGTTGTCCCTTCACTCTTCCCCAGGGCTCTGCTTTGGAATTCCTATTTTGTTCGGACACCTGAGGTAATAAACCTGAAAGGAGAACTCCCATCCGATAATTTAAGAAAACTATTGGGACCGGGCCAAATCCACAGAGAGGAAGATTCGTCCATATCCCATGAGGCCTCCCCACATTCTACAGCCATTGTTGATACAAAATCCAGAGACAAAAGCCTGAGCAAGTGCCTCAGACTCGCTCTTTCTTCATATCCTGAGGGGTACTTCTCATGGTTTGTAGATTGGGCCTCCCATACCTACGTCCCAAAACCTTAGCTGAGTTTGTGTTTTCAGACTTCTGTCCTCAAAGTCCTGGGCCGCACACCCTCCAGGCTGGGGCCCCTGGAGCCACACATTAGGACTGTGCCTAACCAATCCATGGGAATTCTGCCCATTCCATTGTCCAAAATCTCACCAATTAAGAAAACTCTCCAAAGTCCCCGAGGCCATCCCAATAGTGTAGGTCTCCAGGGACAAACAAGGGCGGTGTGACACCAGGTGAGCATCTCCCTCCACTCATTCCATAGATGGATATCACCAGAGAAGAAGATTGAACCAGACAGGACCCTAGGCCATAATCGGATCCATTGTTTTGGTTTACAGGCATGTCTCCTCAAAAGCCTGGTTTCCAATACCAGCATAGGGGGTTTCCTGAGGCACCCCTCAGAACAAATCTCATCTCCACAAGGAAACTTGTGCATGGGAGGTATGTCAAAAGCTTAGGAGAATACTTCAGGGTCCCGGTGCCAACGCCCCATTCCAAGGCCCTCATGGACACAAACACACAATGGGCCCGACCCTAAAAGTCCATTTCAACTCAGCCACGCGGGTTGCTCCCGCAGAGCTATTGGATCTCAACTGTCTTGTTGCTAGGAGACATTTGGAATGCGAGGTCCGCTTCCCAGGCATCCACCCCGAACGGTGCTCTGGAGTCCTTCCATATGGGATATCCTGGAGCTGCCCAACAGGTCTCAATTGTCCCGCAGAAGGAATCCTTGAAGGGGGCATCCCACAACTCCAAACGTGGGAAAACCTCCATGGCCTTGAGATTCCGCTCCGTTCATGAAGGGGCAGTCATGCACAGAAACTCCAACCCGAGCCAACGTCTGATCCTCGCTGTGACTTCAGAAGCATGAGGTATTCGTTCAGATCTGAAGGATGTACCAGCCGTACTCTCGGCCCGAAGCCCAAGTCTAGCTTCTGTTCTCAGACTTGTCCTCACACTCCTGGTCCAGAATCCCTCATGTTTGGCAATACCGGACCCACAATGCAGCACTCTGCCTGTCTCTAGAAAAAATATATTGCCTAATGAGTAGCCCAGGCACCTCAAATGAGGATAAACCTACACGGCTCTCGACTGTACCTGAATTATATAGTCTAACCTGGGTACTATTCACTGTCTGACACAACCTGAACCCGAACCTCCGGACCAACACCCAGGCAGCTGACCGCACACTGAGCACATCAGACCCGCCATGGCCTTAGGTCGTCATCTCTTCCCAACTGCGGTTTTCAGGCTTCAGAACGTAGACCTTATCTCCAAACACTGCCCAGGGTTGAAAATGATGCCGAAATCAGAGCTCCTTCCCCATGGCAAGAGACCTTGTGATTGGATTGTTATCCAAAGTTCAGTGTAGTTGAAACCAGTGTGGCCCATGAGGCCCCGCCCATGCTCGCGGGCCATATTGGTCACAAACACACATGCTGACCCTCAGCCTGTGCCCAGTCTTTAAGTAAGGCCACTCAGTGGCTGGATGAAGAGACAGCATATTGGGTCTGCCATGCCCCTAGGCCCCAATTTATAACCATCTTTTGGGTTGTCCCTTCACTCTTCCCCAGGGCTCTGCTTTGGAATTCCTCTTTGGTTGGGACACCTGAGGTAACAAACCTGAGAGGAGACCTCCCATCCCACAGATTGACGGAAAGAAATTGGGACCGGGCCAAATCCACAGAGAGGAAGATTCGTCCATGGCCCATGAGGCCTCCCCACGTTCCACGCCCATCTTTGATACAAAATCCAGAGACAAAAGCCTGAGCAAGCGCCTCAGACTCGCTCTTTCTTCATATCCTGAAGAGTGCTTCTCATGGTTTGTAGATTGGCCCTGCCATACCTACGTTCCCAACCTAAGCTGAGTTTGTGTTTTCAGACTTCTGTCCTCAGATTCCTGGGCCACACACCCTACAGGCTGGGGCCCCTGGAGCCACACATTAGGACTGTGCCTACCCAATCCATGGGTATTCTGCCCATTCCATTGTCCAAAATCGTACAAATTAGGAGAACTCTCCAAAGTCCCAGGGGCCATCCCAATAGTGTAGGACTCCGGGGACAAACAAGGGTGGTCTGACAACAGGTGAGCATCTACCTCCACTCATTCCATAGATGGATATCCCCAGAGAAGAAGATGGAACCAGACAGGACCCTAGGCCATATTCGGATCCATTGCTTTGGTTTACAGACATGTCTCCTCAAAAGCCTGGATTCCAAAACCAGCATAGGGGGTTTCCTGATGCACCCATCAGAACAAATCTCGTTTCCACAAGGAAACTTGTGCATGGGACCTATGTCAAAAGCTTAGGAGAATACTTCAGGGTCCCGGTGTCACCGCCCCATTCCAAGGCCCTCATGGACACAAACACACATTAGGCCCCAACCTCGGGAAAGTCCATTTCAACACAGCCGCCCCGATTGCTCCCGCAGAGCCATCAAAACTCAACTGTCTTGTTGCTGGGAGAAAATTGGAATGCGAGGCGGGATTCCCTGGCATCGATCCTCGAACGGTGCTCTGGAGTCATTCCATATGGGATGTCCTGGAGCTGCCCAACAGGTCTCAATTGTCCCGCAGAAGGAATCCTTGAAGGGGGCATCCCACAACTCCCAACGTGGGAAAACCTCCATGGCCTTGAGATTCCGCTCCGTTCATGAAGGGGCAGTCATGCACAGAAACTCCAACCTGAGCCAACGTCTGATCCTCGCCGTGACTTCAGATGCATGAAATATTGGTTCAGATCTGCAGGAGGTACCTGTCGTGCCCTCGGCCTGAAGCCCAAGTCTAGCTTGTGTTCTCAGACTTCTGTCCTCACACTCCTGGCCCAGAAGCCCTCAAGTTTGGCAATTCTGGAACCAAAGTGCAGCACTCTGCCTGCCCTCTAGAAAAAATATCTTGCCTATTGAGCTCCCCAGGCACCTCAAATGAGGATAAACCTATACGGCACTCGACTGTACCCAAATCATATAGTCTAACCTGGCACTGACTGACAAAACCTGAGCCCGAACCTCCTGACCAACACCCATGCAGCTGAACGGACACTGAGCATATCAGACCCGCCATGGCCTTAGGTCGTCATCTCTTCCCAACTTCGGTTTTTCAGGCTTCAGAACCTAGACCTTATCTCCAACCACTGCCCAGGGTTGAAAATGATGCAGATATCAGAACACATTCCCCATGGCCAGAGACCTTGTGTTTGGCAGGTTGTCCAAAGTCCAGTGTAGTTGAAACCAGTGTGGCCCATGAGGCCACGCCCATGCTCGCGGGCCACATTGGTCACAAACACACATTGTGACCCTCAGCATGAGCCCAGTCCTCAAGTAAGGCCTCTCAGTGGCTGGATGAAGAGACAGCATATTGGGCCTGCCATGCACCTAGGCCCCAATTTTTAACCATAGTTTGGGTTGTCCCTTCACTCTTCCCCAGGGCTCTGCTTTGGAATTCCTATTTTGTTCGGACACCTGAGGTAATAAACCTGAAAGGAGACCTCCCATCCGACAATTGACGAAAAACTATTGGGACCGGGCCAAATCCACAGAGATGAAGATTCGTCCATATCCCATGAGGCCTCCCCACATTCTACAGCCATTGTTGATACAAAATCCAGAGACAAAAGCCTGAGCAAGTGCCTCAGACTCGCTCTTTCTTCATATCCTGAGGGGTACTTCTCATGGTTTGTAGATTGGGCCTCCCATACCTACGTCCCAAAACCTTAGCTGAGTTTGTGTTTTCAGACTTCTGTCCTCAAAGTCCTGGGCCGCACACCCTCCAGGCTGGGGCCCCTGGAGCCACACATTAGGACTGTGCCTACCCAATCCATGGGAATTCTGCCCATTCCATTGTCCAAAATCTCACCAATTAAGAAAACTCTCCAAAGTCCCCGAGGCCATCCCAATAGTGTAGGTCTCCAGGGACAAACAAGGGCGGTGTGACACCAGGTGAGCATCTCCCTCCACTCATTCCATAGATGGATATCACCAGAGAAGAAGATTGAACCAGACAGGACCCTAGGCCATAATCAGATCCATTGTTTTGGTTTACAGGCATGTCTCCTCAAAAGCCTGGATTCCAATACCAGCATAGGGGGTTTCCTGAGGCACCCCTCAGAACAAATCTCATCTCCACAAGGAAACTTGTGCATGGGAGGTATGTCAAAAGCTTAGGAGAATACTTCAGGGTCCCGGTGCCAACGCCCCATTCCAAGGCCCTCATGGACACAAACACACAATGGGCCCGATCCTAAAAGTCCATTTCAACTCAGCCACGCCGGTTGCTCCCGCAGAGCTATCCGATCTCAACTGTCTTGTTGCTAGGAGACATTTGGAATGCGAGGCCCGCTTCCCAGGCATCCACCCCGAACGGTGCTCTGGAGTCCTTCCATATGGGATATCCTGGAGCTGCCCAACAGGTCTCAATTGTCCCGCAGAAGGAATCCTTGAAGGGGGCATCCCACAACTCCCAACGTGGGAAAACCTCCATGGCCTTGAGATTCCGCTCCGTTCATGAAGGGGCAGTCATGCACAGAAACTCCAACCCGAGCCAACGTCTGATCCTCGCCGTGACTTCAGAAGCATGAGATATTCGTTCAGATCTGCAGGGGGTACCAGCCGTGCCCTCGGCCTGAAGCCCAAGTCTAGCTTCTGTTCTCAGACTTGTCCTCACACTCCTGGTCCAGAATCCCTCATGTTTGGCAATACCGGACCCACAATGCAGCACTCTGCCTGCCTCTAGAAAAAATATATTGCCTAATGAGTAGCCCAGGCACCTCAAATGAGGATAAACCTACACGGCTCTCGACTGTACCTGAATTATATAGTCTAACCTGGGTACTAATTCACTGTCTGACACAACCTGAACCCGAACCTCCGGACCAACACCCAGGCAGCTGACCGCACACTGAGCACATCAGACCCGCCATGGCCTTAGGCCGTCATCTCTTCCCAACTGCGGTTTTCAGTCTTCAGAACGTAGACCTTATCTCCAAACACTGCCCAGGGTTGAAAATGATGCAGAAATCAGAGCTCCTTCCCCATGGCAAGAGACCTTGTGATTGGCATGTTATCCAAAGTTCAGTGTAGTTGAAACCAATGTGGCCCATGAGGCCCCGCCCATGCTCGCTGGCCACATTGGTCACAAACACACATGCTGACCCTCAGCCTGTGCCCAGTCTTTAAGTAAGGCCACTCAGTGGCTGGATGAAGAGACAGCATATTGGGTCTGCCATGCCCCTAGGCCCCAATTTATAACCATCGTTTGGGTTATCCCTTCACTCTTCCCCAGGGCTCTGCTTTGGAATTCCTCTTTAGTTGGGACACCTGAGGTAACAAACCTGAGAGGACACTTCCCAACCGACAGATTGACGTAAAGGAATTGGGACCAGGCCAAATCCACAGAGAGGAAGATTTGTCCATGGCCCATGAGCCCTCCCCACGTTCCACGCCCATCTTTGATACAAAATCCAGAGACAAAAGCCTGAGCATCGCCTCAGACTCCTTCTTTCTTCATATCCTGAAGAGTCCTTCTCATGGTTTGTAGATTGGCCCTGCCATACCTACGTTCCCAACCTAAGCTGAGTTTGTGTTTTCAGACTTCTGTCCTCAGATTCCTGGGCCACACACCCTCCAGGCTGGGGCCCCTGGAGCCACACATTAGGACTGTGCCTACCCAATCCATGGGCATTCTGCCCATTCCATTATCCAAAATCGTACAAATTAGGAGAACTCTCCAAAGTCCCCGAGGCCATCCCAATAGTGTAGGTCTCCGGGGACAAACAAGGGTGGTCTGACACCAGCTGAGCATCTACCTCCACTCATATCATAAATGGATGTCCCCAGAGAAGAAGATGGAACCAGACAGGACCCTAGGCCATATTCGGATCCATTGCTTTGGTTTACAGACATGTCTCCTCAAAAGCCTGGATTCCAAGACCAGCATAGGGGTTTTTTTGAGGCACCCATCAGAACAAATCTCGTTTCCACAAGGAAACTTGTGCATGGGACCTATGTCAAAAGCTTAGGAAAATACTTCAGGGTCCCGGTGTCACCGCCCCATTCCAAGGCCCTCATGGACACAAACACACATTAGGCCCCAACCTTGGGAAAGTCCATTTCAACACAGCCGCCCCGATTGCTCCCGCAGAGCCATCAAAACTCAACTGTCTTGTTGCTGGGAGAAAATTGGAATGCGAGGCGGGATTCCCTGGCATCGATCCTCGAACGGTGCTCTGGAGTCATTCCATATGGGATGTCCTGGAGCTGACCAACAGGTCTCAATTGTCCCGCAGAAGGAATCCTTGAAGGGGGCATCCCACAACTCCCAACGTGGGAAAACCTCCATGGCCTTGAGATTCCGCTCTGTTCATGAAGGGGCAGTCATGCACAGAAACTCCAACCTGAGCCAACGTCTGATCCTCGCCGTGACTTCAGATGCATGAAATATTGGTTCAGATCTGCAGGAGGTACCTGTCGTGCCCTCGGCCTGAAGCCCAAGTCTAGCTTGTGTTCTCAGACTTCTGTCCTCACACTCCTGGCCCAGAAGCCCTCAAGTTTGGCAATTCTGGAACCAAAGTGCAGCACTCTGCCTGCCCTCTAGAAAAAATATCTTGCCTATTGAGCTCCCCAGGCACCTCAAATGAGGATAAACCTATACGGCACTCGACTGTACCCAAATCATATAGTCTAACCTGGGACTAATGCACTGACTGACACAACCTGAGCCCGAACCTCCTGACCAACACCCAGGCAGCTGACCGCACACTGAGCATATCAGACCCGCCATGGCCTTAGGTCGTCATCTCTTCCCAACTTCGGTTTTTCAGGCTTCAGAACCTAGACCTTATCTCCAAACACTGCCCAGGGTTGAAAATGATGCAGATATCAGAACACATTCCCCATGGCCAGAGACCTTGTGTTTGGCAGGTTGTCCAAAGTCCAGTGTAGTTGAAACCACTGTGGCCCATGAGGCCCCGCCCATGCTCGCGGGCCACATTGGTCACAAACACACATTGTGACCCTCAGCATGAGCCCAGTCCTCAAGTAAGGCCTCTCAGTGGCTGGATGAAGAGACAGCATATTGGGCCTGCCATGCACCTAGGCCCCAATTTTTAACCATAGTTTGGGTTGTCCCTTCACTCTTCCCCAGGGCTCTGCTTTGGAATTCCTATTTTGTTCGGACACCTGAGGTAATAAACCTGAAAGGAGACCTCCCATCCGACAATTGAAGAAAAACTATTGGGATTGGGCCAAATCCACAGAGATGAATATTCGTCCATATCCCATGAGGCCTCCCCACATTCTACAGCCATTGTTGATACAAAATCCAGAGACAAAAGCCTGAGCAAGTGCCTCAGACTCGCTCTTTCTTCATATCCTGAGGGGTACTTCTCATGGTTTGTAGATTGGGCCTCCCATACCTACATCCCAAAACCTTAGCTGAGTTTGTGTTTTCAGACTTCTGTCCTCAAAGTCCTGGGCCGCACACCCTCCAGGCTGGGGCCCCTGGAGCCACACATTAGGACTGTGCCTACCCAATCCATGGGAATTCTGCCCATTCCATTGTCCAAAATCTCACCAATTAAGAAAACTCTCCAAAGTCCCCGAGGCCATCCCAATAGTGTAGGTCTCCAGGGACAAACAAGGGCGGTGTGACACCAGGTGAGCATCTCCCTCCACTCATTCCATAGATGGATATCACCAGAGAAGAAGATTGAACCAGACAGGACCCTAGGCCATAATCGGATCCATTGTTTTGGTTTACAGGCATGTCTCCTCAAAAGCCTGGATTCCAATACCAGCATAGGGGGTTTCCTGAGGCACCCCTCAGAACAAATCTCATCTCCACAAGGAAACATGTGCATGGGAGGTATGTCAAAAGCTTAGGAGAATACTTCAGGGTCCCGGTGCCAACGCCCCATTCCAAGGCCCTCATGGACACATACACACAATGGGCCCGATCCTAAAAGTCCATTTCAACTCAGCCACGCCGGTTGCTCCCGCAAAGCTATCCGATCTCAACTGTCTTGTTGCTAGGAGACATTTGGAATGCGAGGCCCGCTTCCCAGGCATCCACCCCGAACGGTGCTCTGGAGTCCTTCCATATGGGATATCCTGGAGCTGCCCAACAGGTCTCAATTTTCCCGCAGAAGGAATCCTTGAAGGGGGCATCCCACAACTCCCAACGTGGGAAAACCTCCATGGCCTTGAGATTCCGCTCCGTTCATGAAGGGGCAGTCATGCACAGAAACTCCAACCCGAGCCAACGTCTGATCCTCGCCGTGACTTCAGAAGCATGAGATATTCGTTCAGATCTGCAGGGGGTACCAGCCGTGCCCTCGGCCTGAAGCCCAAGTCTAGCTTCTGTTCTCAGACTTGTCCTCACACTCCTGGTCCAGAATCCCTCATGTTTGGCAATACCGGACCCACAATGCAGCACTCTGCCTGCCTCTAGAAAAAATATATTGCCTAATGAGTAGCCCAGGCACCTCAAATGAGGATAAACCTACACGGCTCTCGACTGTACCTGAATTATATAGTCTAACCTGGGTACTAATTCACTGTCTGACACAACCTGAACCCGAACCTCCGGACCAACACCCAGGCAGCTGACCGCACACTGAGCACATCAGACCCGCCATGGCCTTAGGTCGTCATCTCTTCCCAACTGCGGTTTTCAGGCTTCAGAACGTAGACCTTATCTCCAAACACTGCCCAGGGTTGAAAATGATGCAGAAATCAGAGCTCCTTCCCCATGGCAAGAGACCTTGTGATTGGCATGTTATCCAAAGTTCAGTGTAGTTGAAACCAATGTGGCCCATGAGGCCCCGCCCATGCTCGCAGGCCACATTGGTCACAAACACACATGCTGACCCTCAGCCTGTGCCCAGTCTTTAAGTAAGGCCACTCAGTGGCTGGATGAAGAGACAGCATATTGGGTCTGCCATGCCCCTAGGCCCCAATTTATAACCATCGTTTGGGTTATCCCTTCACTCTTCCCCAGGGCTCTGCTTTGGAATTCCTCTTTAGTTGGGACACCTGAGGTAACAAACCTGAGAGGACACTTCCCAACCGACAGATTGACGTAAAGGAATTGGGACCAGGCCAAATCCACAGAGAGGAAGATTTGTCCATGGCCCATGAGCCCTCCCCACGTTCCACGCCCATCTTTGATACAAAATCCAGAGACAAAAGCCTGAGCAAGCGCCTCAGACTCCCTCTTTCTTCATATCCTGAAGAGTCCTTCTCATGGTTTGTAGATTGGCCCTGCCATACCTACGTTCCCAACCTAAGCTGAGTTTGTGTTTTCAGACTTCTGTCCTCAGATTCCTGGGCCACACACCTTACAGGCTGGGGCCCCTGGAGCCACACATTAGGACTGTGCCTACCCAATCCATGGGCATTCTGCCCATTCCATTATCCAAAATCGTACAAATTAGGAGAACTCTCCAATGTCCCCGAGGCCATCCCAATAGTGTAGGTCTCCGGGGACAAACAAGGGCGGTCTGACACCAGCTGAGCATCTACCTCCACTCATATCATAAATGGATGTCCCCAGAGAAGAAGATGGAACCAGACAGAACCCTAGGCCATATTCGGATCCATTGCTTTGGTTTACAGACATGTCTCCTCAAAAGCCTGAATTCCAAGACCAGCATAGGGCATAGGGGGTTTCCTGAGGCACCCATCTGAACAAATCTCGTTTCCACAAGGAAACTTGTGCATGGGACCTATGTCAAAAGCTTAGGAGAATACTTCAGGGTCCCGGTGTCACCGCCCCATTCCAAGGCCCTCATGGACACAAACACACATTAGGCCCCAACCTTGGGAAAGTCCATTTCAACACAGCCGCCCCGATTGCTCCCGCAGAGCCATCAAAACTCAACTGTCTTGTTGCTGGGAGAAAATTGGAATGCGAGGCGGGATTCCCTGGCATCGATCCTCGAACGGTGCTCTGGAGTCATTCCATATGGGATGTCCTGGAGCTGACCAACAGGTCTCAATTGTCCCGCAGAAGGAATCCTTGAAGGGGGCATCCCACAACTCCCAACGTGGGAAAACCTCCATGGCCTTGAGATTCCGCTCTGTTCATGAAGGGGCAGTCATGCACAGAAACTACAACCTGAGCCAACGTCTGATCCTCGCCGTGACTTCAGATGCATGAAATATTGGTTCAGATCTGCAGGAGGTACCTGCCGTGCCCTCGGCCTGAAGCCCAAGTCTAGCTTGTGTTCTCAGACTTCTGTCCTCACACTCCTGGCCCAGAAGCCCTCAAGTTTGGCAATTCTGGAACCAAAGTGCAGCACTCTGCCTGCCCTCTAGAAAAAATATCTTGCCTATTGAGCTCCCCAGGCACCTCAAATGAGGATAAACCTATACGGCACTCGACTGTACCCAAATCATATAGTCTAACCTGGGACTAATGCACTGACTGACACAACCTGAGCCCGAACCTCCTGACCAACACCCAGGCAGCTGACCGCACACTGAGCATATCAGACCCGCCATGGCCTTAGGTCGTCATCTCTTCCCAACTTCGGTTTTTCAGGCTTCAGAACCTAGACCTTATCTCCAAACACTGCCCAGGGTTGAAAATGATGCAGATATCAGAACACATTCCCCATGGCCAGAGACCTTGTGTTTGGCAGGTTGTCCAAAGTCCAGTGTAGTTGAAACCACTGTGGCCCATGAGGCCCCGCCCATGCTCGCGGGCCACATTGGTCACAAACACACATTGTGACCCTCAGCATGAGCCCAGTCCTCAAGTAAGGCCTCTCAGTGGCTGGATGAAGAGACAGCATATTGGGCCTGCCATGCACCTAGGCCCCAATTTTTAACCATAGTTTGGGTTGTCCCTTCACTCTTCCCCAGGGCTCTGCTTTGGAATTCCTATTTTGTTCGGACACCTGAGGTAATAAACCTGAAAGGAGACCTCCCATCCGACAATTGAAGAAAAACTATTGGGACCGGGCCAAATCCACAGAGATGAAGATTCGTCCATATCCCATGAGGCCTCCCCACATTCTACAGCCATTGTTGATACAAAATCCAGAGACAAAAGCCTGAGCAAGTGCCTCAGACTCGCTCTTTCTTCATATCCTGAGGGGTACTTCTCATGGTTTGTAGATTGGGCCTCCTATACCTACGTCCCAAAACCTTAGCTGAGTTTGTGTTTTCAGACTTCTGTCCTCAAAGTCCTGGGCCGCACACCCTCCAGGCTGGGGCCCCTGGAGCCACACATTAGGACTGTGCCTACCCAATCCATGGGAATTCTGCCCATTCCATTGTCCAAAATCTCACCAATTAAGAAAACTCTCCAAAGTCCCCGAGGCCATCCCAATAGTGTAGGTCTCCAGGGACAAACAAGGGCGGTGTGACACCAGGTGAGCATCTCCCTCCACTCATTCCATAGATGGATATCACCAGAGAAGAAGATTGAACCAGACAGGACCCTAGGCCATAATCGGATCCATTGTTTTGGTTTACAGGCATGTCTCCTCAAAAGCCTGGATTCCAATACCAGCATAGGGGGTTTCCTGAGGCACCCCTCAGAACAAATCTCATCTCCACAAGGAAACATGTGCATGGGAGGTATGTCAAAAGCTTAGGAGAATACTTCAGGGTCCCGGTGCCAACGCCCCATTCCAAGGCCCTCATGGACACAAACAAACAATGGGCCCGATCCTAAAAGTCCATTTCAACTCAGCCACGCCGGTTGCTCCCGCAAAGCTATCCGATCTCAACTGTCTTGTTGCTAGGAGACATTTGGAATGCGAGGCCCGCTTCCCAGGCATCCACCCCGAACGGTGCTCTGGAGTCCTTCCATATGGGATATCCTGGAGCTGCCCAACAGGTCTCAATTTTCCCGCAGAAGGAATCCTTGAAGGGGGCATCCCACAACTCCCAACGTGGGAAAACCTCCATGGCCTTGAGATTCCGCTCCGTTCATGAAGGGGCAGTCATGCACAGAAACTCCAACCCGAGCCAACGTCTGATCCTCGCCGTGACTTCAGAAGCATGAGATATTCGTTCAGATCTGCAGGGGGTACCAGCCGTGCCCTCGGCCTGAAGCCCAAGTCTAGCTTCTGTTCTCAGACTTGTCCTCACACTCCTGGTCCAGAATCCCTCATGTTTGGCAATACCGGACCCACAATGCAGCACTCTGCCTGCCTCTAGAAAAAATATATTGCCTAATGAGTAGCCCAGGCACCTCAAATGAGGATAAACCTACACGGCTCTCGACTGTACCTGAATTATATAGTCTAACCTGGGTACTAATTCACTGTCTGACACAACCTGAACCCGAACCTCCGGACCAACACCCAGGCAGCTGACCGCACACTGAGCACATCAGACCCGCCATGGCCTTAGGTCGTCATCTCTTCCCAACTGCGGTTTTCAGGCTTCAGAACGTAGACCTTATCTCCAAACACTGCCCAGGGTTGAAAATGATGCAGAAATCAGAGCTCCTTCCCCATGGCAAGAGACCTTGTGATTGGCATGTTATCCAAAGTTCAGTGTAGTTGAAACCAATGTGGCCCATGAGGCCCCGCCCATGCTCGCGGGCCACATTGGTCACAAACACACATGCTGACCCTCAGCCTGTGCCCAGTCTTTAAGTAAGGCCACTCAGTGGCTGGATGAAGAGACAGCATATTGGGTCTGCCATGCCCCTAGGCCCCAATTTATAACCATCGTTTGGGTTATCCCTTCACTCTTCCCCAGGGCTCTGCTTTGGAATTCCTCTTTAGTTGGGACACCTGAGGTAACAAACCTGAGAGGACACTTCCCAACCGACAGATTGACGTAAAGGAATTGGGACCAGGCCAAATCCACAGAGAGGAAGATTTGTCCATGGCCCATGAGCCCTCCCCACGTTCCACGCCCATCTTTGATACAAAATCCAGAGACAAAAGCCTGAGCAAGCGCCTCAGACTCCCTCTTTCTTCATATCCTGAAGAGTCCTTCTCATGGTTTGTAGATTGGCCCTGCCATACCTACGTTCCCAACCTAAGCTGAGTTTGTGTTTTCAGACTTCTGTCCTCAGATTCCTGGGCCACACACCTTACAGGCTGGGGCCCCTGGAGCCACACATTAGGACTGTGCCTACCCAATCCATGGGCATTCTGCCCATTCCATTATCCAAAATCGTACAAATTAGGAGAACTCTCCAAAGTCCCCGAGGCCATCCCAATAGTGTAGGTCTCCGGGGACAAACAAGGGCGGTCTGACACCAGCTGAGCATCTACCTCCACTCATATCATAAATGGATGTCCCCAGAGAAGAAGATGGAACCAGACAGAACCCTAGGCCATATTTGGATCCATTGCTTTGGTTTACAGACATGTCTCCTCAAAAGCCTGAATTCCAAGACCAGCATAGGGCATAGGGGGTTTCCTGAGGCACCCATCAGAACAAATCTCGTTTCCACAAGGAAACTTGTGCATGGGACCTATGTCAAAAGCTTAGGAGAATACTTCAGGGTCCCGGTGTCACCGCCCCATTCCAAGGCCCTCATGGACACAAACACACATTAGGCCCCAACTTCGGGAAAGTCCATTTCAACACAGCCGCCCCGATTGCTCCCGCAAGCCATCAAAACTCAACTGTCTTGTTGCTAGGAGAAAATTGGAATGCGAGGCGGGATTCCCTGGCATCGATCCTCGAACGGTGCTCTGGAGTCATTCCATATGTGATGTCCTGGAGCTGCCCATCAGGTCTCAATTGTCCCGCAGAAGGAATCCTTGAAGGGGGCATCCCACAACTCCCAACGTGGGAAAACCTCCATGGCCTTGAGATTCCGCTCCGTTCATGAAGGGGCAGTCATGCACAGAAACTCCAACCCGAGCCAACGTCTGATGCTCGCCGTGACTTCAGATGCATGAAATATTGGTTCAGATCTGCAGGAGGTACCTGCCGTGCCCTCGGCCTGAAGCCCAAGTCTAGCTTGTGTTCTCAGACTTCTGTCCTCACACTCCTGGCCCAGAAGCCCTCAAGTTTGGCAATTCTGGAACCAAAGTGCAGCACTCTGCCTGCCCTCTAGAAAAAATATCTTGCCTATTGAGCTCCCGAGGCACCTCAAATGAGGATAAACCTATACGGCACTCGACTGTACCCAAATCATATAGTCTAACCTGGGACTAATGCACTGACTGACACAACCTAAGCCCGAACCTCCTGACCAACACCCATGCAGCTGACCGCACACTGAGCATATCAGACTCGCCATGGCCTTAGGTCGACATCTCTTCCCAACTTCGGTTTTTCAGGCTTCAGTACCTAGACCTTATCTCCAACCACTGCCCAGGGTTGAAAATGATGCAGATATCAGAACACATTCCCCATGGCCAGAGACCTTGTGTTTGGCAGGTTGTCCAAAGTCCAGTGTAGTTGAAACCAGTGTGGCCCATGAGGCCACGCCCATGCTCGCGGGCCACATTGGTCACAAACACACATTGTGACCCTCAGCATGAGCCCAGTCCTCAAGTAAGGCCCCTCAGTGGCTGGATGAAGAGACAGCATATTGGGCCTGCCATGCATCTAGGCCCCAATTTTTAACCATAGTTTGGGTTGTCCCTTCACTCTTCCCCAGGGCTCTGCTTTGGAATTCCTATTTTGTTCGGACACCTGAGGTAATAAACCTGAAAGGAGACCTCCCATCCGACAATTGAAGAAAAACTATTGGGACCGGGCCAAATCCACAGAGATGAATATTCGTCCATATCCCATGAGGCCTCCCCACATTCTACAGCCATTGTTGATACAAAATCCAGAGACAAAAGCCTGAGCAAGTGCCTCAGACTCGCTCTTTCTTCATATCCTGAGGGGTACTTCTCATGGTTTGTAGATTGGGCCTCCCATACCTACGTCCCAAAACCTTAGCTGAGTTTGTGTTTTCAGACTTCTGTCCTCAAAGTCCTGGGCCACACACCCTCCAGGCTGGGGCCCCTGAGCCACACATTAGGACTGTGCCTACCCAATCCATGGGAATTCTGCCCATTCCATTGTCCAAATTCTCACCAATTAAGAAAACTCTCCAAAGTACCCGAGGCCATCCCAATAGTGTAGGTCTCCAGGGACAAACAAGGGCGGTGTGACACCAGGTGAGCATCTCCCTCCACTCATTTCATAGATGGATATCACCAGAGAAGAAGTTTGAACGAGACAGGACCCTAGGCCATAATCGGATCCATTGTTTTGGTTTACAGGCATGTCTCCTCAAAAGCCTGGTTTCCAATACCAGCATAGGGGGTTTCCTGAGGCACCCCTCAGAACAAATCTCATCTCCACAAGGAAACTTGTGCATGGGAGGTATGTCAAAAGCTTAGGAGAATACTTCAGGGTCCCGGTGCCAACGCCCCATTCCAAGGCCCTCATGGACACAAACACACAATGGGCCCGACCCTAAAAGTCCATTTCAACTCAGCCACGCCGGTTGCTCCCGCAGAGCTATCCGATCTCAACTGTCTTGTTGCTAGGAGACATTTGGAATGTGAGGCCCGCTTCCCAGGCATCCACCCCGAACGGTGCTCTGGATTCCTTCCATATGGGATATCCTGGAGCTGCCCAACAGGTCTCAATTGTCCCGCAGAAGGAATCCTTGAAGGGGGCATCCCACAACTCCCAACGTGGGAAAACCTCCATGGCCTTGAGATTCCGCTCCGTTCATGAAGGGGCAGTCATGCACAGAAACTCCAACCCGAGCCAACGTCTGATCCTCGCCGTGACTTCAGATGCATGAAATATTGGTTCAGATCTGCAGGAGGTACCTGCCGTGCCCTCGGCCTGAAGCCCAAGTCTAGCTTGTGTTCTCAGACTTCTGTCCTCACACTCCTGGCCCAGAAGCCCTCAAGTTTGGCAATACTGGAACCAAAGTGCAGCACTCTGCCTGCCCTCTAGAAAAAATATCTTGCCTATTGAGCTCCCCAGGCACCTCAAATGAGGATAAACCTATACGGCACTCGACTGTACCCAAATCATATAGTCTAACCTGGGACTAATGCACTGACTGACACAACCTGAGCCCGAACCTCCTGACCAACACCCAGGCAGCTGACCGCACACTGAGCATATCAGACCCGCCATGGCCTTAGGTCGTCATCTCTTCCCAACTTCGGTTTTTCAGGCTTCAGAACCTAGACCTTATCTCCAACCACTGCCCAGGGTTGAAAATGATGCAGATATCAGAACACATATCCCATGGCCAGAGACCTTGTGTTTGGCAGGTTGTCCAAAGTCCAGTGTAGTTGAAACCAGTGTGGCCCATGAGGCCCCGCCCATGCTCTCGGGCCACATTGGTCACAAACACACATTGTGACCCTCAGCATGAGCCCAGTCCTCAAGTAAGGCCTCTCAGTGGCTGGATGAAGAGACAGCATATTGGGCCTGCCATGCACCTAGGCCCCAATTTTTAACCATAGTTTGGGTTGTCCCTTCACTCTTCCCCAGGGCTCTGCTTTGGAATTCCTATTTTGTTCGGACACCTGAGGTAATAAACCTGAAAGGAGAACTCCCATCCGATAATTTAAGAAAACTATTGGGACCGGGCCAAATCCACAGAGAGGAAGATTCGTCCATATCCCATGAGGCCTCCCCACATTCTACAGCCATTGTTGATACAAAATCCAGAGACAAAAGCCTGAGCAAGTGCCTCAGACTCGCTCTTTCTTCATATCCTGAGGGGTACTTCTCATGGTTTGTAGATTGGGCCTCCCATACCTACGTCCCAAAACCTTAGCTGAGTTTGTGTTTTCAGACTTCTGTCCTCAAAGTCCTGGGCCGCACACCCTCCAGGCTGGGGCCCCTGGAGCCACACATTAGGACTGTGCCTACCCAATCCATGGGAATTCTGCCCATTCCATTGTCCAAAATCTCACCAATTAAGAAAACTCTCCAAAGTCCCCGAGGCCATCCCAATAGTGTAGGTCTCCAGGGACAAACAAGGGCGGTGTGACACCAGGTGAGCATCTCCCTCCACTCATTCCATAGATGGATATCACCAGAGAAGAAGATTGAACCAGACAGGACCCTAGGCCATAATCGGATCCATTGTTTTGGTTTACAGGCATGTCTCCTCAAAAGCCTGGATTCCAATACCAGCATAGGGGGTTTCCTGAGGCACCCCTCAGAACAAATCTCATCTCCACAAGGAAACTTGTGCATGGGAGGTATGTCAAAAGCTTAGGAGAATACTTCAGGGTCCCGGTGCCAACGCCCCATTCCAAGGCCCTCATGGACACAAACACACAATGGGCCCGACCCTAAAAGTCCATTTCAACTCAGCCACGCGGGTTGCTCCCGCAGAGCTATTGGATCTCAACTGTCTTGTTGCTAGGAGACATTTGGAATGCGAGGTCCGCTTCCCAGGCATCCACCCCGAACGGTGCTCTGGAGTCCTTCCATATGGGATATCCTGGAGCTGCCCAACAGGTCTCAATTGTCCCGCAGAAGGAATCCTTGAAGGGGGCATCCCACAACTCCAAACGTGGGAAAACCTCCATGGCCTTGAGATTCCGCTCCGTTCATGAAGGGGCAGTCATGCACAGAAACTCCAACCCGAGCCAACGTCTGATCCTCGCTGTGACTTCAGAAGCATGAGGTATTCGTTCAGATCTGAAGGGTGTACCAGCCGTACTCTCGGCCCGAAGCCCAAGTCTAGCTTCTGTTCTCAGACTTGTCCTCACACTCCTGGTCCAGAATCCCTCATGTTTGGCAATACCGGACCCACAATGCAGCACTCTGCCTGCCTCTAGAAAAAATATATTGCCTAATGAGTATCCCAGGCACCTCAAATGAGGATAAACCTACACGGCTCTCGACTGTACCTGAATTATATAGTCTAACCTGGGTACTATTCACTGTCTGACACAACCTGAACCCGAACCTCCGGACCAACACCCAGGCAGCTGACCGCACACTGAGCACATCAGACCCGCCATGGCCTTAGGTCGTCATCTCTTCCCAACTGCGGTTTTCAGGCTTCAGAACGTAGACCTTATCTCCAAACACTGCCCAGGGTTGAAAATGATGCCGAAATCAGAGCTCCTTCCCCATGGCAAGAGACCTTGTGATTGGATTGTTATCCAAAGTTCAGTGTAGTTGAAACCAGTGTGGCCCATGAGGCCCCGCCCATGCTCGCGGGCCATATTGGTCACAAACACACATGCTGACCCTCAGCCTGTGCCCAGTCTTTAAGTAAGGCCACTCAGTGGCTGGATGAAGAGACAGCATATTGGGTCTGCCATGCCCCTAGGCCCCAATTTATAACCATCTTTTGGGTTGTCCCTTCACTCTTCCCCAGGGCTCTGCTTTGGAATTCCTCTTTGGTTGGGACACCTGAGGTAACAAACCTGAGAGGAGACCTCCCATCCCACAGATTGACGGAAAGAAATTGGGACCGGGCCAAATCCACAGAGAGGAAGATTCGTCCATGGCCCATGAGGCCTCCCCACGTTCCACGCCCATCTTTGATACAAAATCCAGAGACAAAAGCCTGAGCAAGCGCCTCAGACTCGCTCTTTCTTCATATCCTGAAGAGTGCTTCTCATGGTTTGTAGATTGGCCCTGCCATACCTACGTTCCCAACCTAAGCTGAGTTTGTGTTTTCAGACTTCTGTCCTCAGATTCCTGGGCCACACACCCTACAGGCTGGGGCCCCTGGAGCCACACATTAGGACTGTGCCTACCCAATCCATGGGTATTCTGCCCATTCCATTGTCCAAAATCGTACAAATTAGGAGAACTCTCCAAAGTCCCAGGGGCCATCCCAATAGTGTAGGACTCCGGGGACAAACAAGGGTGGTCTGACAACAGGTGAGCATCTACCTCCACTCATTCCATAGATGGATATCCCCAGAGAAGAAGATGGAACCAGACAGGACCCTAGGCCATATTCGGATCCATTGCTTTGGTTTACAGACATGTCTCCTCAAAAGCCTGGATTCCAAAACCAGCATAGGGGGTTTCCTGATGCACCCATCAGAACAAATCTCGTTTCCACAAGGAAACTTGTGCATGGGACCTATGTCAAAAGCTTAGGAGAATACTTCAGGGTCCCGGTGTCACCGCCCCATTCCAAGGCCCTCATGGACACAAACACACATTAGGCCCCAACCTCGGGAAAGTCCATTTCAACACAGCCGCCCCGATTGCTCCCGCAGAGCCATCAAAACTCAACTGTCTTGTTGCTGGGAGAAAATTGGAATGCGAGGCGGGATTCCCTGGCATCGATCCTCGAACGGTGCTCTGGAGTCATTCCATATGGGATGTCCTGGAGCTGCCCAACAGGTCTCAATTGTCCCGCAGAAGGAATCCTTGAAGGGGGCATCCCACAACTCCCAACGTGGGAAAACCTCCATGGCCTTGAGATTCCGCTCCGTTCATGAAGGGGCAGTCATGCACAGAAACTCCAACCCGAGCCAACGTCTGATCCTCGCCGTGACTTCAGATGCATGAAATATTGGTTCAGATCTGCAGGAGGTACCTGCCGTGCCCTCGGCCTGAAGCCCAAGTCTAGCTTGTGTTCTCAGACTTCTGTACTCACACTCCTGGCCCAGAAGCCCTCAAGTTTGGCAATTCTGGAACCAAAGTGCAGCACTCTGCCTGCCCTCTAGAAAAAATATCTTGCCTATTGAGCTCCCCAGGCACCTCAAATGAGGATAAACCTATACGGCACTCGACTGTACCCAAATCATATAGTCTAACCTGGGACTAATGCACTGACTGACACAACCTAAGCCCGAACCTCCTGACCAACACCCATGCAGCTGACCGCACACTGAGCATATCAGACTCGCCATGGCCTTAGGTCGACATCTCTTCCCAACTTCGGTTTTTCAGGCTTCAGTACCTAGACCTTATCTCCAACCACTTCCCAGGGTTGAAAATGATGCAGATATCAGAACACATTCCCCATGGCCAGAGACCTTGTGTTTGGCAGGTTGTCCAAAGTCCAGTGTAGTTGAAACCAGTGTGGCCCATGAGGCCACGCCCATGCTCGCGGGCCACATTGGTCACAAACACACATTGTGACCCTCAGCATGAGCCCAGTCCTCAAGTAAGGCCCCTCAGTGGCTGGATGAAGAGACAGCATATTGGGCCTGCCATGCATCTAGGCCCCAATTTTTAACCATAGTTTGGGTTGTCCCTTCACTCTTCCCCAGGGCTCTGCTTTGGAATTCCTATTTTGTTCGGACACCTGAGGTAATAAACCTGAAAGGAGACCTCCCATCCGACAATTGAAGAAAAACTATTGGGACCGGGCCAAATCCACAGAGAGGAAGATTCGTCCATATCCCATGAGGCCTCCCCACATTCTACAGCCATTGTTGTTTTGTCCAGAAACAAAAGCCTGAGCAAGTGCCTCAGACTCGCTCTTTCTTCATATCCTGAGGGGTACTTCTCATGGTTTGTAGATTGGGCCTCCCATACCTACGTCCCAAAACCTTAGCTGAGTTTGTGTTTTCAGACTTCTGTCCTCAAAGTCCTGGGCCGCACACCCTCCAGGCTGGGGCCCCTGGAGCCACACATTAGGACTGTGCCTAACCAATCCATGGGAATTCTGCCCAGTCCATTGTCCAAAATCTCACCAATTAAGAAAACTCTCCAAAGTCCCCGAGGCCATCCCAATAGTGTAGGTCTCCAGGGACAAACAAGGGCGGTGTGACACCAGGTGAGCATCTCCCTCCACTCATTCCATAGATGGATATCACCAGAGAAGAAGATTGAACCAGACAGGACCCTAGGCCATAATCGGATCCATTGTTTTGGTTTACAGGCATGTCTCCTCAAAAGCCTGGTTTCCAATACCAGCATAGGGGGTTTCCTGAGGCACCCCTCAGAACAAATCTCATCTCCACAAGGAAACTTGTGCATGGGAGGTATGTCAAAAGCTTAGGAGAATACTTCAGGGTCCCGGTGCCAACGCCCCATTCCAAGGCCCTCATGGACACAAACACAGAATGGGCCCGACCCTAAAAGTCCATTTCAACTCAGCCACGCGGGTTGCTCCCGCAGAGCTATTGGATCTCAACTGTCTTGTTGCTAGGAGACATTTGGAATGCGAGGCCCGCTTCCCAGGCATCCACCCCGAACGGTGCTCTGGAGTCCTTCCATATGGGATATCCTGGAGCTGCCCAACAGGTCTCAATTGTCCCGCAGAAGGAATCCTTGAAGGGGGCATCCCACAACTCCCAACGTGGGAAAACCTCCATGGCCTTGAGATTCCGCTCCGTTCATGAAGGGGCAGTCATGCACAGAAACTCCAACCCGAGCCAACGTCTGATCCTCGCCGTGACTTCAGAAGCATGAGATATTCGTTCAGATCTGCAGGGGGTACCAGCCGTGCCCTCGGCCTGAAGCCCAAGTCTAGCTTCTTTTCTCAGACTTGTCCTCACACTCCTGGTCCAGAATCCCTCATGTTTGGCAATACCGGACCCACAATGCAGCACTCTGCCTGCCTCTAGAAAAAATATATTGCCTAATGAGTAGCCCAGGCACCTCAAATGAGGATAAACCTACACGGCTCTCGACTGTACCTGAATTATATAGTCTAACCTGGGTACTAATTCACTGTCTGACACAACCTGAACCCGAACCTCTGGACCAACAACCAGGCAGCTGACCGCACACTGAGCACATCAGACCCGCCATGGCCTTAGGTCGTCATCTCTTCCCAACTGCGGTTTTCAGGCTTCAGAACGTAGACCTTATCTCCAAACACTGCCCAGGGTTGAAAATGATGCCGAAATCAGAGCTCCTTCCCCATGGCAAGAGACCTCGTGATTGGCATGTTATCCAAAGTTCTTGTAGTTGAAACCAGTGTGGCCCTTGAGGCCCCGCCCATGCTCGCAGGCCACATTGGTCACAAACACACATGCTGACCCTCAGCCTGTGCCCAGTCTTTAAGTAAGGCCACTCAGTGGCTGGATGAAGAGACAGCATATTGGGTCTGCCATGCCCCTAGGCCCCAATTTATAACCATTGTTTGGGTTGTCCCTTCACTCTTCCCCAGGGCTCTGCTTTGGAATTCCTCTTTGGTTGGGACACCTGAGGTAACAAACCTGTGAGGAGACCTCCCATCCCACAGATTGACGGAAAGAAATTGGGACCGGGCCAAATCCACAGAGAGGAAGATTCGTCCATGGCCCATGAGGCCTCCCCACGTTCCACGCCCATCTTTGATACAAAATCCAGAGACAAAAGCCTGAGCAAGCGCCTCAGACTCGCTCTTTCTTCATATCCTGAAGAGTGCTTCTCATGGTTTGTAGATTGGCCCTGCCATACCTACGTTCCCAACCTAAGCTGAGTTTGTGTTTTCAGACTTCTGTCCTCAGATTCCTGGGCCACACACCCTACAGGCTGGGGCCCCTGGAGCCACACATTAGGACTGTGCCTACCCAATCCATGGGTATTCTGCCCATTCCATTGTCCAAAATCGTACAAATTAGGAGAACTCTCCAAAGTCCCAGGGGCCATCCCAATAGTGTAGGACTCCGGGGACAAACAAGGGTGGTCTGACAACAGGTGAGCATCTACCTCCACTCATTCCATAGATGGATATCCCCAGAGAAGAAGATGGAACCAGACAGGACCCTAGGCCATATTCGGATCCATTGCTTTGGTTTACAGACATGTCTCCTCAAAAGCCTGGATTCCAAAACCAGCATAGGGGGTTTCCTGATGCACCCATCAGAACAAATCTCGTTTCCACAAGGAAACTTGTGCATGGGACCTATGTCAAAAGCTTAGGAGAATACTTCAGGGTCCCGGTGTCACCGCCCCATTCCAAGGCCCTCATGGACACAAACACACATTAGGCCCCAACCTCGGGAAAGTCCATTTCAACACAGCCGCCCCGATTGCTCCCGCAGAGCCATCAAAACTCAACTGTCTTGTTGCTGGGAGAAAATTGGAATGCGAGGCGGGATTCCCTGGCATCGATCCTCGAACGGTGCTCTGGAGTCATTCCATATGGGATGTCCTGGAGCTGCCCAACAGGTCTCAATTGTCCCGCAGAAGGAATCCTTGAAGGGGGCATCCCACAACTCCCAACGTGGGAAAACCTCCATGGCCTTGAGATTCCGCTCCGTTCATGAAGGGGCAGTCATGCACAGAAACTCCAACCCGAGCCAACGTCTGATCCTCGCCGTGACTTCAGATGCATGAAATATTGGTTCAGATCTGCAGGAGGTACCTGCCGTGCCCTCGGCCTGAAGCCCAAGTCTAGCTTGTGTTCTCAGACTTCTGTCCTCACACTCCTGGCCCAGAAGCCCTCAAGTTTGGCAATACTGGAACCAAAGTGCAGCACTCTGCCTGCCCTCTAGAAAAAATATCTTGCCTATTGAGCTCCCCAGGCACCTCAAATGAGGATAAACCTATACGGCACTCGACTGTACCCAAATCATATAGTCTAACCTGGGACTAATGCACTGACTGACACAACCTGAGCCCGAACCTCCTGACCAACACCCAGGCAGCTGACCGCACACTGAGCATATCAGACCCGCCATGGCCTTAGGTCGTCATCTCTTCCCAACTTCGGTTTTTCAGGCTACAGAACCTAGACCTTATCTCCAACCACTGCCCAGGGTTGAAAATGATGCAGATATCAGAACACATTCCCCATGGCCAGAGACCTTGTGTTTGGCAGGTTGTCCAAAGTCCAGTGTAGTTGAAACCAGTGTGGCCCATGAGGCCCCGCCCATGCTCGCGGGCCACATTGGTCACAAACACACATTGTGACCCTCAGCATGAGCCCAGTCCTCAAGTAAGGCCTCTCAGTGGCTGGATGAAGAGACAGCATATTGGGCCTGCCATGCACCTAGGCCCCAATTTTTAACCATAGTTTGGGTTGTCCCTTCACTCTTCCCCAGGGCTCTGCTTTGGAATTCCTATTTTGTTCGGACACCTGAGGTAATAAACCTGAAAGGAGACCTCCCATCCGACAATTGAAGAAAAACTATTGGGACCGGGCCAAATCCACAGAGAGGAAGATTCGTCCATATCCCATGAGGCCTCCCCACATTCTACAGCCATTGTTGTTTTGTCCAGAAACAAAAGCCTGAGCAAGTGCCTCAGACTCGCTCTTTCTTCATATCCTGAGGGGTACTTCTCATGGTTTGTAGATTGGGCCTCCCATACCTACGTCCCAAAACCTTAGCTGAGTTTGTGTTTTCAGACTTCTGTCCTCAAAGTCCTGGGCCGCACACCCTCCAGGCTGGGGCCCCTGGAGCCACACATTAGGACTGTGCCTAACCAATCCATGGGAATTCTGCCCATTCCATTGTCCAAAATCTCACCAATTAAGAAAACTCTCCAAAGTCCCCGAGGCCATCCCAATAGTGTAGGTCTCCAGGGACAAACAAGGGCGGTGTGACACCAGGTGAGCATCTCCCTCCACTCATTCCATAGATGGATATCACCAGAGAAGAAGATTGAACCAGACAGGACCCTAGGCCATAATCGGATCCATTGTTTTGGTTTACAGGCATGTCTCCTCAAAAGCCTGGTTTCCAATACCAGCATAGGGGGTTTCCTGAGGCACCCCTCAGAACAAATCTCATCTCCACAAGGAAACTTGTGCATGGGAGGTATGTCAAAAGCTTAGGAGAATACTTCAGGGTCCCGGTGCCAACGCCCCATTCCAAGGCCCTCATGGACACAAACACACAATGGGCCCGACCCTAAAAGTCCATTTCAACTCAGCCACGCGGGTTGCTCCCGCAGAGCTATTGGATCTCAACTGTCTTGTTGCTAGGAGACATTTGGAATGCGAGGCCCGCTTCCCAGGCATCCACCCCGAACGGTGCTCTGGAGTCCTTCCATATGGGATATCCTGGAGCTGCCCAACAGGTCTCAATTGTCCCGCAGAAGGAATCCTTGAAGGGGGCATCCCACAACTCCCAACGTGGGAAAACCTCCATGGCCTTGAGATTCCGCTCCGTTCATGAAGGGGCAGTCATGCACAGAAACTCCAACCCGAGCCAACGTCTGATCCTCGCCGTGACTTCAGAAGCATGAGATATTCGTTCAGATCTGCAGGGGGTACCAGCCGTGCCCTCGGCCTGAAGCCCAAGTCTAGCTTCTTTTCTCAGACTTGTCCTCACACTCCTGGTCCAGAATCCCTCATGTTCGGCAATACCGGACCCACAATGCAGCACTCTGCCTGCCTCTAGAAAAAATATATTGCCTAATGAGTAGCCCAGGCACCTCAAATGAGGATAAACCTACACGGCTCTCGACTCTACCTGAATTATATAGTCTAACCTGGGTACTAATTCACTGTCTGACACAACCTGAACCCGAACCTCTGGACCAAAAACCAGGCAGCTGACCGCACACTGAGCACATCAGACCCGCCATGGCCTTAGGTCGTCATCTCTTCCCAACTGCGGTTTTCAGGCTTCAGAACGTAGACCTTATCTCCAAACACTGCCCAGGGTTGAAAATGATGCAGAAATCAGAGCTCCTTCCCCATGGCAAGAGACCTTGTGATTGGATTGTTATCCAAAGTTCAGTGTAGTTGAAACCAGTGTGGCCCATGAGGCCCCGCCCATGCTCGCGGGCCATATTGGTCACAAACACACATGCTGACCCTCAGCCTGTGCCCAGTCTTTAAGTAAGGCCACTCAGTGGCTGGATGAAGAGACAGCATATTGGGTCTGCCATGCCCCTAGGCCCCAATTTATAACCATCGTTTGGGTTGTCCCTTCACTCTTCCCCAGGGCTCTGCTTTGGAATTCCTCTTTGGTTGGGACACCTGAGGTAACAAACCTGAGAGGAGACCTCCCATCCCACAGATTGACGGAAAGAAATTGGGACCGGGCCAAATCCACAGAGAGGAAGATTTGTCCATGGCCCATGAGGCCTCCCCACGTTCCACGCCCATCTTTGATACAAAATCCAGAGACAAAAGCCTGAGCAAGCGCCTCAGACTCGCTCTTTCTTCATATCCTGAAGAGTGCTTCTCATGGTTTGTAGATTGGCCCTGCCATACCTACGTTCCCAACCTAAGCTGAGTTTGTGTTTTCAGACTTCTGTCCTCAGATTCCTGGGCCACACACCCTACAGGCTGGGGCCCCTGGAGCCACACATTAGGACTGTGCCTACCCAATCCATGGGTATTCTGCCCATTCCATTGTCCAAAATCGTACAAATTAGGAGAACTCTCCAAAGTCCCAGGGGCCATCCCAATAGTGTAGGACTCCGGGGACAAACAAGGGTGGTCTGACAACAGGTGAGCATCTACCTCCACTCATTCCATAGATGGATATCCCCAGAGAAGAAGAGGGAACCAGACAGGACCCTAGGCCATATTCGGATCCATTGCTTTGGTTTACAGACATGTCTCCTCAAAAGCCTGGATTCCAAGACCAGCATAGGGGTTTTTTTGAGGCACCCATCAGAACAAATCTCGTTTCCACAAGGAAACTTGTGCATGGGACCTATGTCAAAAGCTTAGGAGAATTCTTCAGGGTCCCGGTGTCACCGCCCCATTCCAAGGCCCTCATGGACACAAACACACATTAGGCCCCAACCTCGGGAAAGTCCATTTCAACACAGCCGCCCCGATTGCTCCCGCAGAGCCATCAAAACTCAACTGTCTTGTTGCTGGGAGAAAATTGGAATGCGAGGCGGGATTCCCTGGAATTGATCCTCGAACGGTGCTCTGGAGTCATTCCATATGGGATGTCCTGGAGCTGCCCAACAGGTCTCAATTGTCCCGCAGAAGGAATCCTTGAAGGGGGCATCCCACAACTCCCAACGTGGGAAAACCTCCATGGCCTTGAGATTCCGCTCCGTTCATGAAGGGGCAGTCATGCACAGAAACTCCAACCCGAGCCAACGTCTGATCCTCGCCGTGACTTCAGATGCATGAAATATTGGTTCATATCTGCAGGAGGTACCTGCCGTGCCCTCGGCCTGAAGCCCAAGTCTAGCTTGTGTTCTCAGACTTCTGTCCTCACACTCCTGGCCCAGAAGCCCTCAAGTTTGGCAATTCTGGAACCAAAGTGCAGCACTCTGCCTGCCCTCTAGAAAAAATATCTTGCCTATTGAGCTCCCCAGGCACCTCAAATGAGGATAAACCTATACGGCACTCGACTGTACCCAAATCATATAGTCTAACCTGGGACTAATGCACTGACTGACACAACCTGAGCCCGAACCTCCTGACCAACACCCAGGCAGCTGACCGCACACTGAGCATATCAGACCCGCCATGGCCTTAGGTCGTCATCTCTTCCCAACTTCGGTTTTTCAGGCTTCAGAACCTAGACCTTATCTCCAACCACTGCCCAGGGTTGAAAATGATGCAGATATCAGAACACATTCCCCATGGCCAGAGACCTTGTGTTTGGCAGGTTGTCCAAAGTCCAGTGTAGTTGAAACCAGTGTGGCCCATGAGGCCCCGCCCATGCTCGCGGGCCACATTGGTCACAAACACACATTGTGACCCTCAGCATGAGCCCAGTCCTCAAGTAAGGCCTCTCAGTGGCTGGATGAAGAGACAGCATATTGGGCCTGCCATGCACCTAGGCCCCAATTTTTAACCATAGTTTGGGTTGTCCCTTCACTCTTCCCCAGGGCTCTGCTTTGGAATTCCTATTTTGTTCGGACACCTGAGGTAATAAACCTGAAAGGAGACCTCCCATCCGACAATTGAAGAAAAACTATTGGGACCGGGCCAAATCCACAGAGATGAAGATTCGTCCATATCCCATGAGGCCTCCCCACATTCTACAGCCATTGTTGATACAAAATCCAGAGACAAAAGCCTGAGCAAGTGCCTCAGACTCGCTCTTTCTTCATATCCTGAAGAGTTCTTCACATTATTTGTAGATTGGACCTGCCATACCTTCGTCCCCAAACTAAGCTGAGTTTGTGTTTTCAGACCTCTGTCCTCAAATTCCTGTGCCACACACCCTCCAACCTGGGGCCCCTGGAGCCACACATTAGGAATGTGCCTACCCAATCCATGGGAATTCAGCCCATTCCATTGTCCAAAATCGTACAAATTAGGAGAACCCTCCAAAGTTCCCGAGGCCATCCAAATAGTGTAGGTCTCCCGGGACAAACAAGGGTGGTCTGACACCACCTGAGCATCTACCTACACTCATTCCATAGATGGATGTCCCCAGAGAAGAAGATGGAACCAGACAGGACCCTAGGCCATAATCAGATCCATTGCTTTGGTTTACAGGCATGTCTCCTCAAAAGCCTGGTTTCCAAGACCAGCAAAGCGGGTTTCCTGAGGCACCCATCAGAACAAATCTCGTCTCCACAAGGAAACTTGTGCATGGGACCTATGTCAAAAGCTTAGGAGAAAACTTCAGAGTCCCGGTGCCACCGCCCCATTCCAAGGCCCTCATGGACACAAACACATATTAGGCCACATCCTCGGGAAAGTCCATTTCAACTCAGCCACTCTGGTTGCTCCCGCAGAGCCTTCAGATCTCAACTGTCTTGTTGCTAGGAGACAATTAGAATGCGAGGCCGGCTTCCCTGGCATCCATCCCCGAACTGTGCTCTGGACTCATTCCATATGGGATAACATGGAGCTGCCCAACAGGTCTCAATTGGCCCGCAGAAGGAATCCTTGAAGGGGGCATTCCAAAACTCCGAACGTGGAAAAACCTCCATGGCCTTGAGATTCCGCTCCATTCATGAAGGGGCAGTCAGCACAGAAACTCCAACCTGAGCCAACGTCTGAACCTCGCCATAACTTCAGAAGCATGAGATATTCGTTCAGATCAGCAAGGGGTACCAGCCATGCCCTCGGCCTGAAGCCCAAGTCTAGCTTCTGTTCTCAGACTTGTCCTCACACTCCTGGTCCAGAATCCCTCATGTTCGGCAATACCGGACCCACAATGCAGCACTCTGCTTGCCCTCTAGAAAAAAATATATTGCCTAATGAGTTGCCCAGGCACATCAAATGAGGATAAACCTACACGGCACTAGAATGTACCTAAGTTATATATCAAACTTGGGCACTAATGCACAGTCTGACACAACCTGAACCCGAAACTCCGGACCAACACCCAGGCAGCTGCCCGCAAACTGAGCACATCAGACCTGCCATGGCCTTAGGTCGTCATCTCTTCCCAACTGCGGTTCCCAGGCTTCAGAAACTAGACCTTATCTCCAACCACTGCCCAGGGTTGAAAATGATGCAGAAATCAGAGCTCCTTCCCCATGGCAAGAGACCTTGTGATTGGCATGTTGTCCAAAGTTCAGTGTAGTTGAAACCAGTGTGGCCCACGAGGCCACGCCCACTCTCCCGGGCCACATTGGACACAAACACACATTGTGACCCTCAGCCTGAGCCCAGTCCTCAAGTAAGGCCTCTCAGTGGCTGGATGAAGAGACAGCATATTGGGCCTGCCATGCCCCTAGGCGCCAATTTTTAACCATAGTTTGGGTTGTCCCTTCACTCTTCCCCAGGGCTCTGCTTTGGAATTCCTCTTTGGTTGGGACACCTGAGGTAACAAACCTGAAAGGAGACCTTCCATCCCACAGATTGACGAAAAACAATTGGGACCCGGCCAAATCCACAGAGAGGAAGATTTGTCCATGGCCCATGAGGCCTCCCCACATTCCACGGCCATCGTTGATACAAAATCCAGAGACACAAGCCTGAGGAAGCGCCTCAGACTCGCTCTTTTTTTATATCCTGAAGAGTTCTTTTTATGGTTTGTAGATTGGGCCTGCCATACCAAGTCCACAACCCTAAGCTGAGTTTGTGTTTTCAGACTTCTGTCCTCAAAGTCCTGGGCCACACACCCTCCAGGCTGGGGCCCCCGGAGCCACACATTAGGACTGTGACTACCCAGTCCATGGGAATTCTGCCCATTCCATTGTTCCAAATCGTACAAATTAAAAGAAACCTCCAAAGTCCCCGAGGCCATCCCAATAGTGTAGGTCTCCCGGGACAAACAAGGGCGGTCTGACACCACCTGAGCATCTACCACCACTCACACCATGGATGGATGTCCCCAGAGAAGAAGATGGAAGCAGACAGGACGCTAGGCCATAATCGGATCCATTGCTTTGGTTTACAGGCATGTCTCCTCAAAAGCCTGGATTCCAAGACCAGCATAGGGGGTTTCCTGAGGCACCCATCAAAACAAATCTCGTCTCCACAAGGAAACTTGTGCATGGGAGCTATGTCAAAAGCTTAGGAGAATACTTCATGGTCCCGGTGCCACCGCCCCATACCAAGGCCTTCATGGAGACAAACACACATTAGGCCCCATCCTCGGGAAAGTCCCTTTCAACACAGCCGCCCCGATGGCTCCCGCAGAGCCATCAGATCTCAAGTATCTTGTTGCAGGAGACAACTGGATTGCGAGGCTGGCTTTCTAGCATCCATCGTCGAACGGTGCTCTGGAGTCATTCCATATGTGATGTCTTAGAGCTGACCAACAGGTCTCAATTGTCCCGCAGAAGGAATCCTTGAAGGGTGCATCCCACAACTCCCAACGTGGGAAAACCTCCATGGCCTTGAGATTCTGCTCTGTTCATGAAGGGGCAGGATTGCACAGAAACTCCAACCTGAGCCAATGTCTGATCCCCGCCGTGACTTCAGATGCATGAGAGATTGGTTCAGATCTGCAGGGGGTACCTGCCGTAGCCTCGGCCTGAAGCCCAATTCTAGATCGTGTTCTCAGACTTCTGTCCTCACACTCCTCGCCCAGAAGCCCTCAAGTTTGGCAATTCCGGACCCACAATGCAGCACTCTGCCTGCCCTCTAGCAAAAATATCTTGCCTAATGAGCTGCCCAGGCACCTCAAATGAGGATAAACCTACACGGCACTCGACTGTACCCAAATTATAGAGTGTAACCTGGGCACTAATGCACTGTCTGACACCACATGAGCCCGAACCTCCTGACCAACACCCAGGCAGCTGACCGCACACTGAGCACATCAGACCCGCCATGGCCTTTGGTCGTCATCTCTTCCAAACTGCGGTTTTCATGCTTCAGTACCTAGAACTTATCTCCAACCACTGCCCCGGATTGAAAATGATGCAGAAATCAGAACTCCTTGCCCATGGCAAGAGACCTTGTGATTGGCATTTGTCCAAAGTTCAGTGTAGTTGAAACCAGTGTGGCCCACGAGGCCACGCCCACTCTCCCGGGCCACATTGGACACAAACACACATTGTGACCCTCAGCCTGAGCCCAGTCCTCAAGTAAGGCCTCTCAGTGGATGGATGAAGAGACAGCATATTGGGCCTGCCATGCCCCTAGGCGCCAATTTTTAACCATAGTTTGGGTTGTCCCTTCACTCTTCCCCAGGGCTCTGCTTTGGAATTCCTCTTTGGTTGGGACACCTGAGGTAACAAACCTGAAAGGAGACCTTCCATCCCACAGATTGACGAAAAACAATTGGGACCCGGCCAAATCCACAGAGAGGAAGATTTGTCCATGGCCCATGAGGCTTCCCCACATTCCACGGCCATCGTTGATACAAAATCCAGAGACACAAGCCTGAGGAAGCGCCTCAGACTCGCTCTTTCTTCATATCCTGAAGAGTTCTTTTTATGGTTTGTAGATTGGGCCTGCCATACCATGTCCACAACCCTAAGCTGAGTTTGTGTTTTCAGACTTCTGTCCTCAAAGTCCTGGGCCACACACCCTCCAGGCTGGGGCCCCCGGAGCCACACATTAGGACTGTGCCTACCCAATCCATGGGAATTCTGCCCATTCCATTGTTCCAAATCGTACAAATTAGGAGAAACCTCCAAAGTCCCCGAGGCCATCCCAATAGTGTAGGTCTCCCGGGACAAACAAGGGCGGTCTGACACCACCTGAGCATCTACCACCACTCACACCATGGATGGATGTCCCCAGAGAAGAAGATGGAACCAGACAGGATCTTGGCCATAATCGGATCCATTGCTTTGGTTTACAGGCATGTTTCCTCAAAAGCCTGGATTCCAAGACCAGCATAGGGGGTTTCCTGAGGCACCCATCAGAACAAATCTCGTCTCCACAAGGAAACTTGTGCATGGGAGCTATGTCAAAAGCTTAGGAGAATACTTCATGGTCCCGCTGCCACCGCCCCATACCAAGGCCTTCATGGAGACATACACACATTAGGCCCCATCCTCGGGAAAGTCCCTTTCAACACAGCCGCCCCGATGGCTCCCGCAGAGCCATCAGATCTCAAGTATCTTGTTGCAGGAGACAACTGGATTGCGAGGCTGGCTTTCTAGCATCCATCGTCGAACGGTGCTCTGGAGTCATTCCATATGTGATGTCTTAGAGCTGACCAACAGGTCTCAATTGTCCCGCAGAAGGAATCCTTGAAGGGTGCATCCCACAACTCCCAACGTGGGAAAACCTCCATGGCCTTGAGATTCTGCTCTGTTCATGAAGGGGCAGGATTGCACAGAAACTCCAACCTGAGCCAATGTCTGATCCCCGCCGTGACTTCAGATGCATGAGAGATTGGTTCAGATCTGCAGGGGGTACCTGCCGTAGCCTCGGCCTGAAGCCCAATTCTAGATCGTGTTCTCAGACTTCTGTCCTCACACTCCTCGCCCAGAAGCCCTCAAGTTTGGCAATTCCGGACCCACAATGCAGCACTCTGCCTGCCCTCTAGCAAAAATATCTTGCCTAATGAGCTGCCCAGGCACCTCAAATGAGGATAAACCTACACGGCACTCGACTGTACCCAAATTATAGAGTGTAACCTGGGCACTAATGCACTGTCTGACACCACATGAGCCCGAACCTCCTGACCAACACCCAGGCAGCTGACCGCACACTGAGCACATCAGACCCGCCATGGCCTTTGGTCGTCATCTCTTCCAAACTGCGGTTTTCATGCTTCAGTACCTAGAACTTATCTCCAACCACTGCCCCGGATTGAAAATGATGCAGAAATCAGAACTCCTTGCCCATGGCAAGAGACCTTGTGATTGGCATTTGTCCAAAGTTCAGTGTAGTTGAAACCAGTGTGGCCCACGAGGCCACGCCCACTCTCCCGGGCCACATTGGACACAAACACACATTGTGACCCTCAGCCTGAGCCCAGTCCTCAAGTAAGGCCTCTCAGTGGATGGATGAAGAGACAGCATATTGGGCCTGCCATGCCCCTAGGCGCCAATTTTTAACCATAGTTTGGGTTGTCCCTTCACTCTTCCCCAGGGCTCTGCTTTGGAATTCCTCTTTGGTTGGGACACCTGAGGTAACAAACCTGAAAGGAGACCTTCCATCCCACAGATTGACGAAAAACAATTGGGACCCGGCCAAATCCACAGAGAGGAAGATTTGTCCATGGCCCATGAGGCTTCCCCACATTCCACGGCCATCGTTGATACAAAATCCAGAGACACAAGCCTGAGGAAGCGCCTAGACTCGCTCTTTCTTCATATCCTGAAGAGTTCTTTTTATGGTTTGTAGATTGGGCCTGCCATACCATGTCCACAACCCTAAGCTGAGTTTGTGTTTTCAGACTTCTGTCCTCAAAGTCCTGGGCCACACACCCTCCAGGCTGGGGCCCCCGGAGCCACACATTAGGACTGTGCCTACCCAATCCATGGGAATTCTGCCCATTCCATTGTTCCAAATCGTACAAATTAGGAGAAACCTCCAAAGTCCCCGAGGCCATCCCAATAGTGTAGGTCTCCCGGGACAAACAAGGGCGGTCTGACACCACCTGAGCATCTACCACCACTCACACCATGGATGGATGTCCCCAGAGAAGAAGATGGAACCAGACAGGATCTTGGCCATAATCGGATCCATTGCTTTGGTTTACAGGCATGTTTCCTCAAAAGCCTGGATTCCAAGACCAGCATAGGGGGTTTCCTGAGGCACCCATCAGAACAAATCTCGTCTCCACAAGGAAACTTGTGCATGGGAGCTATGTCAAAAGCTTAGGAGAATACTTCATGGTCCCGCTGCCACCGCCCCATACCAAGGCCTTCATGGAGACATACACACATTAGGCCCCATCCTCGGGAATGTCCCTTTCAACACAGCCGCCCCGATTGCTCCCACAGAGCCATCAGATCTCAAGTATCTTGTTGCAGGAGACAACTGGAATGCGAGGCTGGCTTTCTAGCATCCATCGTCGAACGTTGCTCTGGAGTCATTCCATATGTGATGTCTTAGAGCTGACCAACAGGTCTCAATTGTCCCGCAGAAGGAATCCTTGAAAGGTGCATCCCACAACTCCCAACGTGGGAAAACCTCCATGGCCTTGAGATTCCGCTCTGTTCATGAAGGGGCAGTCATGCACAGAAACTCAAACCTGAGTCAACGTCTGATCCTCGCCGTGATTTCAGATGCATGAGAGATTGGTTCAGATCTGCAGGGGGTACCTGCCGTAGCCTCGGCCTGAAGCCCAAGTCTAGATCGTGTTCTCAGACTTCTGTCCTCACACTCCTCGCCCAGAAGCCCTCAAGTTTGGCAATTCCGGACCCACAATGCAGCACTCTGCCTGCCCTCTAGCAAAAATATCTTGCCTAATGAGCTGCCCAGGCACCTCAAATGAGGATAAACCTACACGGCACTCGACTGTACCCAAATTATAGAGTGTAACCTGGGCACTAATGCACTGTCTGACACCACATGAGCCCGAACCTCCTGACCAACACCCAGGCAGCTGACCGCACACTGAGCACATCAGACCCGCCATGGCCTTTGGTCGTCATCTCTTCCAAACTGCGGTTTTCAGGCTTCAGTACCTAGAACTTATCTCCAACCACTGCCACGGATTGAAAATGATGCAGAAATCAGAACTCCTTCCCCATGGCAAGAGACCTTTTGATTGGCATGTTGTCCAAAGTTCAGTGTAGTTGAAACCAGTGTGGCCCACGAGGCCACGCCCACTCTCCCGGGCCACATTGGACACAAACACACATTGTGACCCTCAGCCTGAGCCCAGTCCTCAAGTAAGGCCTCTCAGTGGATGGATGAAGAGACAGCATATAGGGCCTGCCATGCCCCTAGGCGCCAATTTTTAACCATAGTTTGGGTTGTCCCTTCACTCTTCCCTAGGTCTCTGCTTTGGAATTCCTCTTTGGTTGGGACACCTGAGGTAACAAACCTGAAAGGAGACCTTCCATCCCACAGATTGACGAAAAAGAATTGGGACTGGGCCAAATCCACAGAGAGGAAGATTCGTCCATGGCCCATGAGGCCTCCCCACATCCACGGCCATCATTGATACAAAATCCAGAGACAAAAGCCTGAGCAAGCGCCTCAGACTCGCTCTTTCTTCATATCCTGAAGAGTTCTTCTCAAGGTTTGCAGATTGGGCCTGCCATACCGTGTCCACAACCCTAAGCTGGGTTTGTGTTTTCAGACTTCTGTCTTCAAATTCCTGGGCCACACACACTCCAGGCTGGGGCCTTTGGAGCCACACATTAGGACTGTGCCTACCAAATCCATGGGAATTCTGCCCATTCCATTGCCCAAATTGTACAATATAGAGGAACCTGCCAAAGATCCCGAGGCCAGCCCAATAATGTAGGTGTCCGTGGACAAACAAGGGGGGTCTGACAACCGGTGAGCATCTACCTCCACTCATACCATAGATGGATGTCCCCAGAGAAGAAGATGGAATCAGACAGGACCCTAGGCCATAATCGGATCCATTGCTTTGGTTTAAAGGCATGTCTCCTCAAAAGCCTGGATTCCAAGACCAGCATAGGGGTTTTCCTGAGGCACCCATCAGAACAAATCTCGTCTCCACAAGGAAACTTGTGCATGGGACCTATGTCAAAAGCTTAGGAGAATACTTCAGGGTCCCGGTGCCACCGCCCCATTCCAAGGCTTTAATGGACACAAACACATATTAGGCCCTATCCTCGGGAAAGTCCATTTAAACTCAGCCACCCCGGTGGCTCCCGTAGAGCCATCAGATCTCAACTGTCTTGTTGCTAGGAGACAATTGGAGTGCGAGGCCAGCTACCCTGGCATCCATCTCTTAAAGGTGCTCTGGAGTCATTCCATATGGGATATCATGGATCTGCCGAACAGGTCTCAATTGTCCCACAGAAGGAATCCTTGAAGGGGGCATCCCACATCTCCCAACGTGGGAAAACCTCCATGGTCTTGAGATTCCACTCTGTTCATGAAGGGGCAGTCATGCACAGAAACTCCAAACTGAGCCAACGTCTGATCCTCGCCGTGACTTCAGATGCATGAGAGATTGGTTCAGATCTGCAGGGGGTACCTGCCGTGCCCTCGGCCTGAAGCTCAAGTCTAGATTGTGTTCTCAGACGTCTATCCTCACACTCCTGGTCCAGAAGTCCAGTAGTTTTGCAATTCCGGACCCACAATGCAGCACTCTGCCCTCCCTCTAGCAAAAATATCTTGCCTAATGAGCTGCCCAGGCACCTCAAATGAATATAAACCTAGACGGCACTCAACTGTACCCAAATTATAGAGTGTAACCTGGGCACTAATGCACTTTCTGACACCACATGAGCCCGAAACTCCTGACCAACACCCAGGCAGCTGAACGCACACTGAGCACATCAGACCCGCCATATCCTTAGGTCGTCATCTCTTCCAAACTGCGGTTTTCATGCTTCAGTACCTAGAACTTATCTCCAACAACTGCCCCGGATTGAAAATGATGCAGAAATCAGAACTCCTTCCCCATGGCAAGAGACCTTGTGATTGGCATGTTGTCCAAAGTTCAGTGTAGTTGAAACCAGTGTGGCCCACGAGGCCACGCCCACTCTCCCGGGCCACATTGGACACAATCACACATTGTGACCCTCAGCCTGAGCCCAGTCCTCAAGTAAGGCCTCTCAGTGGCTGGATGAAGAGACAGCATATTGGGCCTGAAATGCCCTTAGGCACCAATTTTTAACCATAGTTTGGGTGGTCCCTTCACTCTTCCCCAGGGCTCTGCTTTGGAATTCCTCTTTGGTTCGGACACCTGAGGTAACAAACCTGAAAGGAGACCTCCTATCCCACAGATTGAAGAAAAACAATTGGGACCGGGCCAAATCCTCAGAGAGGAAGATTCGTTCCTGGCTCATGAGGACTCCCCACATTCCACGGCCATCGTTGATACAAAATCCAGAGACAAAAGCCTGAACAAGCGCCTCAGACTCGCTCTTTCTTCATTTCCTGAAGAGTTCTTCTCATGGTTTGTAGATCGGGCCTGCCATACCTACGTCCCCAAACGTAAGCGGAGTTTGTGTTTTCAAGTTCTGTCCTCAAAGTTCTGGGCCACACACCCTCCAGGCTGGGGCCCCTGGAGCCATTATTATTAGGACAGTGCCTACCCAATCTATGGGAATTCTGCCCATTCCATTGTCCAAAATCATACAATTAGGAGAACGCTCCAATGTCCCCGAGGCCATACCCATAGTTAGGTTTCCGGGGACAAACAAGGGTGGTCTGACACCTGGTGAGCATCTACCTCCACTCATACCATAGATGGATGTCCCCAGAGAAGAAGATGGAAGCAGACAGGACCCTAGGCCATAATCGGATCCATGCTTTGGTTTACAGGCATGTCTCCTCAAAACCTGGATTCCAATACCAGCATAGAGAGGTTTCCTGAGGCACCCATCAGAACAAATCTCGTCTCCACAAGGAAACTTGTGCATGGGAGCTATGTCAATAGCTTAGGAGAATACTTCAGGGTCCCGGTGCCACTGCCCCATTCCAATGCCCTCATGGACACAAACACACATTGGGCCCCAACCTAAGGAAAGTCCATTTCAACTCAGCCACCCCAGTTGCTCCCACATAGCCATCCGATCTCAACTGTCTTGTTGCTAGGAGACAATTGGAATGCGAGGTGGGCTTCCCTGGCATTCATCATCCAACGGTGCTCTGGAGTCATTCCGTATGGGATGTCCTGGAGCTGCCCAACTGGTCTCAATTTTCCCGCAGAAGGAATCCTTGAAGGGGGCATCCCACAACTCCCAAGTGGGAAAACCTCCGTGGACTTGAGATTCCGCTCCGTTCATGAAGGGGCCGTCATGCACAAAAACTCCAACCTGAGCTAATATCTGATCCTCGCTGTGACTTCAGATGCATGAGATATTGGTTCAGAACTGCAGGGGGTACCTGTCGTGCCCTTGGCCTGAAGCCCAAGTCCAGCTTGTGTTCTCAGACTTCTGTCCTCTCACTCCTGGCCCAGAAGCCCTCAAGTTTGGCAATTCCATACCCACAATGCAGCACTCTGCCTGCCCTCTAGAAAAAATATCTTGCCTAATGAGCTGCCCAGGCACCTCAAATGAGGATAAACCTTCACGGCACTCGACTGTACCCAAATTATGTAGTATAATCTGGGCACTATTGCACTCTCTGAAACAACTGTGCCAGATACTCCTGACCAACTCCCAGCCTGCTGACCGCACACTGAGCCCATAAGACCCGCCATGGCCTTAGGTCGTCATCTCTTTCCAACTGCGGTTTTCAGGCTTCAAAACCTAGACGTTATCTCCAACCACTGCCCAGGGATGAAAATGATGCCGAAATCAGAACTCCTTCCCCATTGCAAGAGACCTTGTGTTTGGCATGTTGTCCAAAATTCAGTGTAGTTGAAACCAGGGTGGCCCATGAGGCCCCGCCCATGCTCGCAGGTCACATTGGTCACCAACACACTTTGTGACCCTCTGCCTGAGCCCAGTCCTCAAGTAAGTCCTCTCAGTGGCTGGATGAAGAGAAAGCATATTGGGCCTGCCAAGCCCCTAGACCCTAAATTTTTAACAATAGTTTGGGTTGTCCATTCACTCTTTTCCAGGGTTCTGCTTTGTAATTCCTCTTTGGTTGGGACACCTGAGGTCACAAACCTGAAAGGAGACCTCCCATCGCACAGCTTGACGAAAAACAATTGGGACCGGGCCAATTCCAAAGAGAGGAATATTCGTCCCTGGCTCATGAGGACTCCCCACATTCCACGGCAACCGTTGATACAAAATCCAGAGACAAAATCCTGATCACGTACCTCAGACTCGCTCTTTCTTCATATCCTGAAGAGTTCTTCTAATGGTTTGTAGATTGGGCCTGCCATACCTGCGTCCCCAAACGTAAGCTGAGTTTGTGTTTTCAGCCTTCTGTCCTCTATGTCCTGGGCCACACACCCTCCAGGCTGAGGCCCCTGGAGCCACACATTAGGACTGTGCCTACCCAATCCATGGGAATTCTGCCCATACCATTGTCGAAAATCGTACAAATTAGGAGAACACTCCAACATCCCGGAAGCCATCCCAATAGTGTAAGTCTCCAGGGACAAACAAGGGTGGTCTGCCACCAGCTGAGCATCTACCTCCATTCATACCATAGATGGATGTCCCCAGAGAAGAAGATTGAAGCAGACAGGACCCTAGGCCATAATCGGATCCATTATTTGGTTTACAGGCATGTCTCCTCAAAATCCCGGATTCCAATACCAGCAAAGGGGGTTTCCTGAGGCACCCATCAGAACAAAAATCGTCTTCACAAGGAAACTTGTGCTTGGGAGCTATGTCCAAAGGTTAGGAGAATACTTCAGGGTCCCGGTGCCACCCCCCCATTCCAACGCCCTCATGGACACAAAAACACATTAGGCCCCATCCTCAGGAAAGTCCATTTCAACTCAGCCACCAAGGTTGCTCCCGCAGGCCATTCGATCTCAACTGTCTTGTTGCTAGGAGACAATTGGAATGCGAGGCGGTCTTCCTGGGCATCCATCCTCCAAGGCCCTCATGGACACAAACACACCTTAGGCTCCATTCTGAAGAAAAATCCATTTCAACTCAGCCACCCCGGTTGCTCCAGCATAGCCATCCGATCTCACCTGTCTTGTTGCTAAAAGACAATTGGAATGCGAGGCGGGCTTCCCTGGCATCCATCCTCCAATGGTGATCTGGAGTCATTCCTTATGGGATGTCCTGGAGCTGCCCAACCAGTCTCAATTGTCCCTCAGAAGGAATCCATGAAGGGGGAATCCCACAACTCCCAACGTGGGAAAACCTCCATGGCCTTGAGATTACGGTCCGTTCATGAAGGGGCAGTCATGCAGAGAAAATCCAACCTGAGCCAACGTCTGATCCTCGCCGTGAATTCAGATGCATGAGATATTGGTTCCGATCTGCAGGGGGTAACTGCCGTGCCATCGGCCTGAAGCCCAAGTCTAGCTTGTGTTCTAAGACTTCTGTCCTCACACTATTGGCCCAGGAGACCTCAGGTTTGGCAATTCCGGACCCACAATGCAGCACTCTGCCAGCCCTCTAGAAAAAATATCTTGCCTAATGAGCTGCCCAGGCACCTCAAATGAGGATAAACCTACACGGCACTCGACTGTACCCAAATTATATAGTCTAACCAGAGCACTAATGCACTCTCTGACAAAACCTGAGCCCGAACCTCCGGACCAACATCAGGCAGCTGACCGCACATTGAGCACATCAGACCTGCCATGGCCTTAGGTCGCCTTCTCTTCCCTACCTGAGTTCAGGCTTCAAAACGAGACCTTATCTCCAATCACTGCCCAGGGGTGAGTGTGATGCAGAAATCAGAACTCCTCCTTACCCATGGCAAGAAACCTTGTGGTTGGCACATTGTCCAACGTTCAGTAGAGGAGAAACCAGCATTCACCCTGATGCCCCACCCATTTTGAGTGCGACGAGGGCATAAACACACATTGTGACCCTCAGCATGAGTTCTGTCCTCTAGTAAGTCCTCTCAGTGGCTGGACCATTAGATATCATAATGGGCTTGACATGTCCCTAGGCCCCAATTTTTAACCCGATTTCTGATTGTCCAGTCGTCCCTACCCAGGGCTCTACTCTGGAATCCCTCATTTGGTGGGACACCTGAGGTTAAAAAAGAAAGCAACAACAACATAATAACGGACTTCTTCCATCCCACAGTATGACCACAAACTCTATGTACAGGGCCAAACCACCAGAGAGTAAGACTCGACCATTTCCCATGAAGTCACGCAGAAATTTCACCACCATGATTGACACTATATCCAGAGACAAAAACTTGCTCAAGAGCCTCACACTCGCCCTTTTCTCAAATCACGAAGAGTTCTCCTCAAGTCTGTAGATCAGTCCTGCATACCTATGACCTGAAACATAAAGCCGAGTTTGTATTTTCAGACAACTGTCCAAACAGCCCTGGCCTACACAACCTACAGGCTCAGGTCCCTGGAGCCAAACCTGAGGACTATACTTGCCCTCTCCAAGGGGATTGTGTGTGCCCATTCCGATGGCCACAACACTTCTAATAGGAAAAATCGCCAACGTCCCTGATCCATCTCACTAGTGGTGGCTTCCCAGGAAAATCAGGGGCAATCTGAGGCCATCTGAGCACTTATCTACACTCAGACCAATAGACAGATGTCCCCAGAGGTCCAAAGGAAAGAACTGGAACCTAGGCACTAATCAGATCCATTGCTTTGGTTTCCAGGCATCTCTCCTCAGAGGCCTGGTTTTCAAAACCAGCATATGGCTGTTTCTTGACTCAGCCATCAGAAAACATCTCATCTACACATGGGAAACTTGCACGTTGGAGCTGTGTCAAAGCATCTGTTTAGGAGAACGATCAGGGCCCCAGTGCCACTGCTTCATTCCAAGGTCTGCATAGACACAAAAGCACGTTAGGAGCCATCCACAGGCGAGTCCATTTCAACTCAGCCTCCTAGGTTGCTCGACAAGATCCAGCATCTAAACTCTCTTGTTGCTAGGAGACAATTGGAATGCGAGGTGGGCTACCCAGCCATCCATCCTTAGAACCGTGCTCAGAATCATTGGCCTGGACCCAAACAACAGGTCTCAAATGTCCTGCAGAAGACTCTCTGCAGTTTGGAGCTTCACATAACTCCCATCGTGGGAAAACCCCCATGGCCTCGTGATGCCCCCACATTCATGAAGGGGCCATCAGGGGCAGAAACTCCAACCTGAGCGATCGTCTGATCCTCGCCCTGACTTCAGATGCACGAGATCTCGATTCAGGTCTGTAGATTGTGCCTGCCATGGCCTCACCCAGTAACCTAAGCCTAGCTTGTGTTCTCAGAATTTTGTCGTCAGACTACTGGCCCACAAGCCCTCCAGTTTGGCAATCCAGAACTAAAATGCAGCACTCTGCCTGCCCTCCAGAAGAAAAACATTGTCCTCTGGGGCTACCCAGTAACCCCAAATGAGGATCAACCTGCACCGACCTTGGCTGTACCCCAAATACATAGGCTGACCAGGGCACTAATGCCCTTTCTGACACAGTCTGAGCTTGGACCCCTGGCCCCTCCCTGACAGCTGGCCGCACACTGAGCACATGGAGCCGCCATGGCATTAGGTCGTCATATCTTCCCAAACTCGGTTTTCAGGTTTCAGAACCTAGACCTTATCTCCAATCACTGCCCAGGGTTGAAGGTGATACAGAAATCGGATCTCCTTCCCCATGGCAAGAAACCTTGTGGTTGGCATGTTGTCCAACGTTCAGTGTAATTGAAACCAGTGTGGCCCATGAGGCCCCGCCCATGCTCGCGGGCCACATTGGTCACAAACACACATTGTGACCCTCAGGCTGAGTCAGTCCTCAAGTAAGGCCACTCAGTGGCTAGATGAAAAGATAGCATATTGGGCTTGCCATGCCCCTAGGCCCCAATTTTTAACCATAGTTCGGGTTGTCCCTTCAGTCTTCCCCACGGCTTTGCTTTGGAATTCCTCTTTTGGAGGGACACCTGAGGTAACAAAACTGAAATGACTCCTCCCATCCCACAGATTGACGAAAAGCAATTGGGAATCGGGCCAAATCCTCAGAGAGGAAGATTCGTCCATGGCCCAGGAGGCCTCCCCGACATTCCACGGCCATCGCTGATACAAAATCCAGAGACAAAAGCCTGAGCAAGCGCCGCAGACTCGCACTTTCTTCATATCCTGAAGAGTTCTTCTCATAGCTTATAGATCGTGCCTGCCATACCTACGTCCCCAAACCTAAGCTGAGTTTGTGTTTTCAGACTTCTGTCCTCAAAGTCTTGGGCCACACACCCTGGAGCCACACATTAGGACTGTGCCTACCAATCCATGGGAATTCTGCTCATTCCATGGTCCAAAATCGTACAAATTAGGAGAAACCTCCAAAGTCCCTGAGGCCATCGCAATAGTGTAGGTCGCCCGGAACAAAAAAGGGCTGTCTGACACCAGCTGATAATCGACCTCCATTCATACCATAGATGGATGTCCCCAGAGAAGAAGATTGAACCAGACAGGACCCTAGGCCATAATAGGATCCATTGCTTTGGGTTACAGGCATGTGTCCTCAAAAGCCTGATTCCAATACGAGCATAGGGGTTTTCCTGAGGCACCCATCAGAACTCATCTCGTCTCCACAAGGAAACCTGTGCATGGGAGCCATGTCCAAAGCTTAGGAGAGTACTTCAGGGTCCCGGTGCCACCGCCCCATTCCAAGGCCCTCATGGACACAAAAACACATTAGGACCCATGATCAGGAAAGTCCATTTCAACTCAGCCACCCCGGTTGCTCCGGGAGAGCCATCATATCTAAACTATCTTGTTGCTAGGAGACAATTGGAATGCGAGGCAGGCTTCCCAGGCATCCATCCGCGAACGGTGCACTGGAGTCATTCCATATGGGATGTCCTGGAGACGTCCAACAGGTCTCAATTGTCCTGCAGAAGGAATCCTTGATGGGGGCATCCCACAACTCCCAACGTGGGAAAACCTCAATGGCCACGAGATTTCGCTCCCTACATGAAGCGACCATCATGCACAGAAACTCCAACCTGAGCCAAGGTCTGATCCTCGCCCTGACTTCAGATGCATGAGATATTGGGTCAGATCTGCAGGGGGTACCTGCCGTGCCCTCGCCCTGAAACCCAAGTCTAGCTTGTCTTCTCAGACTTCCGTCCTCACATTCCTGGCCCCAAAGCCCTCAAGTTTGGCAATTCCGGACCCACTATGCAGCACTCTGCCTGCCCTCTAGAAAAAAAATTATTGCCTCATGAGCTGCCCAGGCACATTAAATGAGGATCAACCTACACAGCACTCGACTTCACCCAAATTATATAGTCTATCCTGGGCACTAATGCACTGTCGAACACAACCTGAACCCGGACCTCCTGACCAACACCCAGAAAGCTGACCGCACACTGAGCCCATAAAACCCGCCATGGCCTTAGGTCATCATCTCTTCCCTACCTCAGTTTTCAGGCTTCAGAACCGAGACCTTATCTCCGAGCACTGCCCAGGGGTGAGTGTGATGCAGAAATCAGAACTCCTTCTTACCCATGGCAAGAACCCTTGTGGTTGGCACGTTGTCCAACGTTCAGTGTAGGAAAAACCAGCATTCACCCTGAGGCCCCGCCCATTCTTGAGTGCGACGAGGGCATACACACGCATTGTGACCCTCAGCATGAGTCCTGTCCTCTAGTAAGTCCTCTCAGTTGCTGGACCATTAGATGTCATAATGGGCTTGACATGTCCCTAGGCCCCAATTTTTAACCAGATTTCTGATTGTCCAGTCGCCCCTCCCCAGGGCTCTACTCTGGAATCCCTCACTTGGTGGGACACCTGAGGTTAAAAAAGAAAACAACAACAACAACAACAAAAAACGGACTTCTTCCAGCCCATAGAATGCCCCCAAACTCTTTGGACGGGGCCAAACCACAAGAGAGTAAGACTCGTCCATTTCCCATGAAGTCCCCCAGAAATTTCACGACCATGAGTGACACGATATCCAGAGACAAAAACTTGAGCAGGAGCCTCGCACTCGCCCTTCTTTCAAATCCCGAAGTGTTCTCTTCATGGTCTGTAGATCAGTCCTGCCATACCTATGACCCGAAACATAAGCCGAGTTTGTGTTTTCAGACAACTGTCCAAACAGCCCTGGCCTACAAAACCTACAGGCTCAGGACCCTGGAGCCAAACCTGAGGACTGTACTTGCCCTCTCCTAGGGAATTGTGTGTGCCCATTCCAATGGCCACAACCCTTCTAATAGGATAAACCTCCGAAGTCCCTGATCCATCTCAATAGTGGTGGCTTCCCAGGAAAAACAGGGGCAATCTGAGCCCAACTGAGCACCTACCTGCACTCAGACCCATAGACAGATGTGGACAGAAGTCTGAGACCACAACTAGACTTGGGCTTCAGGCCCGAGGGTAAGGCAGGTACCCCCTGCACATCTGAACCAATATCTCATGCATCTGATGTCACGGCAAAGATCAGACGTTGGCTCAGGTTGTAGTTTCTGTGCATGACTGCCCCTGCATGAACGGAGAGGAATCTCAAGGCCATGGAGGTTTTCCCACATTGGGAGTTGTGGGATGCCCCCTTCAAGGATTCCTTCTGCGGGACAATTGAGATCTGTTTGGCAGCTCCAAAACATCCCATATGGAATGACCCAGAGTACCGTTCGAGGATGGATGCCAGGGAAGCCCGCCTCGCATTCCAATTGTCTCCTAGCAACAAGACAGTGGAGATCGGATGGCTCTGCGGGAGCAACCGGGGTGGCTGAGTTCAAATGGACGTTCCCGAGCTTGGGGCCTAATATGTGTTTGTGTCCATGAGGACCTTGGAATGGGGCTGTGGCACTGGGACTCTGAAGTATTCTCCTAAGATTTTGACATAGGTCCCATGCACAAGTTTCCTCGTGGAGACGAGATGTTTTCTGATGGGTGCCTCAGGAAACCCCCTATGCTGGTATTGGTATCCAGGCTTTTGAGGAGGCATGCCTGTAAACCAAAGCAATGGATCCGATTATGGCCTAGGGTCCTGTCTGGTTCCATCTCCTTCTCTGGGGACATCCATCTATGGTATGAGTGGAGGTAGATGCTCAGCTGGTGTCAGACCGCCCTTCTTTGTTCACAGAGACCTACATTATTGGGATGGCCTCGGGGACTTTGGAGGGTTCTCCTAATTTGTACAATTTTGGACAATGGAATGGGCAGAATTCCCATGCATGGGGTAGGCACAGTCCTAATGTGTGGCACCAGTGGCTAGACCCTGGAGGGTGTGTGGCCCAGGACTGTGAGGACAGAAGTCGGAAAACACAAAGGCAGCTTAGGTTTGGGGACGTAGGTATGGCAGGCCCAATCTACAAACCATGAGAAGAAATCTTCAGGATACAAAGAAAGAGCGAGTCTGAGGCGCTTGCTCAGGCTTTGGTCTCTGGATTTTGTGTCAAAGATGGCCGTGGAATGTGGGGAGGCCTCATGGGCCATGGACGAATCTTCCTCTCTGTGGATTTGGATCGGCCTAATTGTTTTTCGTCAATCTGTGGGATGGGAGGTCTCCTTTCAGGTTTGTTACCTCAGGTGTCCCAACCAAAGAGGAATTCCAAACAGAGCCCTGGGAAGAGTGAAGGGACAACCCAAACTATGGTTAAAATTTGGGGCCTAGGGGCATGGCAGGCCCCATATGCTGTCCCTTCATCCAGCCACTCAGAGGCCTTACTTGAGGACTGGGCTCAGGCTGAGGTTCACAATGTGTGCTTGTGACCAATGTGGCCCGCGAGCTTGGGCGGGGCCTCATGGGCCACACTGGTTTCAACTACACTGAACTTTGGACAACATGCCAATCACAAGGTCTCTTGCCATGGTGAAGTAGTTCTGATTTCTGCATCATTTTCAACCCTGGGCAGTGGATGGAGATAAGGTCTAGGTTCTGAAGCCTGAAATCCGCAGTTGGGAAGAGATGATGACCTAAAGCCATGGTGGTTCTGATGTGCTCAGTGTGCGGCCAGCTGCCTGGTTGTTGGTCAGGAGTTTTAGGCTCAGGTTGTGTCAGACAGTGCATTAGTGCCCAGGTTAGACTATGTAATTTGGGTACAGTCGAGTGCCGTGTAGGTTGATCCTCATTTGAGGTGCCTGGGCAGCTCATTAGGCAAGATATTTTTTCTAGAGGGCAGGCAGAGTGCTGCATTGTGGGTCCGTAATTGCCAAACTTGAGGGCTTCTGGGCCAGTAGTGTGATGACAGAAGTCTGAGACCACAAGCTAGGCTTGGGCTTCAGTCCCAAGGGCAAGGCAGGTACCCCCTGCACATCTGAACCAATATCTCATGCATCTGATGTCACGGCGAGGATCAGACTTTGGCTCAGGTTGTAATTTCTGTGCATGCCTGCCCCTTCATGAACGGAGAGGAATCTCAAGGCCATGGAGGTTTTCCCACATTGGGAGTTTTGGGATGCCCCCTTCAAGGATTCCTTCTGCGGGACAATTGAGACCTGTTTGGCAGCTACAAAATATCCCATATGGAATGACTCCAGAGCACTGTTCGAGGATGGATGCCAGGGAAGCCCACCTCGCTCTCCAATTGTCTCCTAGCAACAAGACAGTTGAGTTCGGATGGCTCTGCGGGAGCAACCTGGTTGGCTGAGTTGATATGGACTTTCCTGAGCATGGGGCCTAATGTGGGTTTGTGTCCATGAGGACCTTGGAATGGGGCGGTGGCACCGGGACTCTGAATTATTCTCCTAAGATTTTGACATAGGTCCCATGCACAAGTTTCCTCGTGGAGACGAGATTTTTTCTGATGGGTGCCTCAGGAAAGCCCCTATGCTGGTATAGGAATCCAGGATTTTGAGGAGACATGCCTTTAAACCAAAGCAATGGATCCGATTATGGCCTAGGGTCCTGTCTGGTAACATATCCTTCTCTGGGGACATCCATCTATGGTATGAGTGGAGGTAGATGCTCAGCTGGTGTCAGACCGCCCTTGTTTGTCCACAGACACCTACATATTGGGATGGCCTCGGGGACTTTGGAGGGTTCTCCTAATTTGTACGATTTTGGACAATGGATTGGGCAGAATCCCCATGCATGGGGTAGGCACAGTCCTAATGTGTGGCTCCAGAGGCCCCAGCCTGGAGGGTGTGTGGCCCAGGACTTTGAGGACAGAGGTCGGAAAACACAAAGGCAGCTTAGGTTTGGGGACGTAGGTATGGCAGGCCCAATCTACAAACCATGAGAAGAAATCTTCAGGATACGAAGAAAGAACGAGTCTGAGGCGCTTGCTCAGGCTTTGGTGTCTGGATTTTGTGTCAACGATGGCCATGGAATGAGGGGAGGCCTCATGGGCCATGGACGAACTTCCTCTCTTGGGATTTGGCCCGGTCCCAATTGTTTTTCGTCAATCTGTGGGATGGGAGGTCTCCTTTCAGGTTTGTTACCTCAGGTGTCCCAACCATAGAGGAATTCCAAACAGAGCCCTGGGAAGAGTGAAGGGACAACCCAAACTATGGTTAAAATTTGGGGCCTAGGGGCATGGCAGGCCCCATATGCTATCTCTTCATCCAGCCACTGAGAGGCCTTACTTGAGGACTGGGCTCAGGCTGAGGGTCACAATGTGTGTTTGTGACCAATGTGTCCCGCGAGCAGGGTCCGAGCCTCATGGGCCACACTGGTTTCAACTACACTGAACTTTGGACAACATGCCAATCACACGGTCTCTTGCAATGGGGAAGGAGTTCTGATTTCTGCATCATTTTCAACCCTGGGAAGTGGTTGGAGATAAGGTCTAGGTTCGGAAGCCTGAAAACCGCAGTTGGGAAGAGATGATGACTTAGTGGGTCTGATGTGCTCAGTGTCCGGTCAGCTGCCTGGTTGTTGGTCAGGAGTTTCGGGCTCAGGTTGTGTCAGAAAGTGCATTAGTGCTTAGGTTAGACTATATAATTTGGGTACAGTCGAGTTCCGTGAAGGTTGATCATCTTGTGGTGCCTGGGAAGCTCATTAGGCAAGATATTTTTTCTAGAGGGCACGCAGAGTACTGCATTGTGGGTCCGGAATTGCCAAACGTGAGGGCTTCTGGGCCAGTAGTGTGAGGACAGAAGTCTGAGACCACAAGCTAGACTTGGGCGTCAGGCCGAGTGCAAGGCAGGTACCCCCTGCACATCTGAACCCATATCTCATGCATCTGAAGTCACGGCAGGATCAGACGTTGACTCAGGTTGTAGTTTCTGTGCATGACTGCCCTTCATGAACGGAGAGGAATCTCAATGCCATGGAGGTTTTGCCTCGTTGGGAGTTGTGGGATGCCCCCTTCAAGGATTCCTTCTGCGGGACAATTGAGACCTGTTGGGCAGCCCCAAAACATCCCATATGGAATGACTCCAGAGTACCGTTCGAGGATGGATGCCAGGGATGCCCGCCTCGCATTCCAATTGTCTCCTAGCAACAAGACAGTGGAGATCGGATGGCTCTGCGGGAGCAACCGGGGTGGCTGATTTGAAATGGACTTTCGTGAGCATGGGGCCTAATGTGTGTTTGTGTCCATGAGGACCTTGGAATGGGGCGGTGGCACCGGCTCTGAAGTATTCTCCTAAGATTTTGACATAGGTCCCATGCACAAGTTTCCTCGTGGAGACGAGATGTTTTCTGATGGGTGCCTCAGGAAACCACCTATGCTGGTATTGGAATCCAGGATTTTGAGGAGACATGCCTGTAAACCAAAGCAATGGATCCGATTATGGCCTAGGGTCCTGTCTGGTTCCATCTCCTTCTCTGGGGACATCCATCTATGGTATGAGTGGAGGTAGATGCTCAGCTGGTGTCAGACCGCCCTTGTTTGTCCAAAGAGACCTACATATTGGGATGGCCTCGGGGACTTTTAGGGTTCTCCTAATTTGTACAATTTTGGACAATGGAATGGGCAGAATTCCCATGCATGAAGTAGGCACAGTCCTAATATATGGCTCCAGGGGCCCCAGCCAGGAGGGTGTGTTGCCCAGGACTTTGAGGACAGTAGTCGGAAAACACAAACTCAGCTAGGTTCTGAATCCTGAAAACCGCAGTTGGGAAGAGATGATGACCTAAGGCCATGGTAGTTCTGATGTGCTCAGTGTGCGGTCAGCTGCCTGGTTGTTGGTCAGGAGGTTCGGGCTCAGGTTGTAGTTTCTGTGCATGACTGCCCCTTCATGACCTACATAGGTCCCATGCACAAGTTTCTTCGTGGAGACGAGATTATTTCTGATGGGTGCCTCAGGAAACCCCCTATGCTGGTATTGGAATCCAGGATTTTGAGGAGACATGCCTATAAACCAAAGCAATGGATCCGATTATGTTGTCAGACCGCCCTTGTTTGTCCACAGAGACCTACACAATTGGGATGGCCAGGGACTTTGGAGGGTTCTCCTAATTTGTACGAAATTATACAATGGAATGGGCATGGGGTAGGCACAGTCCTAATGTGTGGCTCCAGTGGCCCCAGCCTGGTGTGTGTGTGGCCCAGTACTTTGAGGACAGATGTCTGAAAACACAAACTCAGCTTGGTTTGGGGACGTAGGTATATCAGGCCCCATCTACAAACCATGAGAAGAACTCTTCAGGATATGAAGAAAGAGCGAGTCTGAGGCGCTTGCTCAGGCTATGGTCTCTGTATTTTGTATCAACGAAGGCCGTCGAATGTGAGGAGGCCTCATGGGCCATGGACAAATCTTCCTCTCTGTGAATTTTGCCCGGTCCCAATTGTTTTTCGTAAATCTGTGGGCTGGGATGTTGCCTTCAGGTATGTTACCTCAGGTGTCCGAACCAAAGAGGAATTCCAAAGCAGAGACCTGGGGAAGAGTGAAGGTACACCCAAATTATGGTTAAAAATTTGGGCCTAGTGGCATGGCAGGCCCCATATGCTGTCTCTTCATCCAGCCACTGAGAGGCCTTACTTGAGGACTGGGCTCAGGCTGAGGGTCACAATGTGTGTTTGTGACCAATGTGGCCCGCGAGCATGGGCGGGGCCTCATGGGCCACACTGGTTTCAACTACACTGAACTTTGGACAACATGCCAATCACAAGGTTTCTTGCCATTGGGAAGGAGTTCTGCTTTCTGCATCATTTTCAAACCTGGGCAGTGGTTGGAGATTAGGTCTAGGTTCTTGATCCTGAAAACCGCAGTTGGGAAGAGATGACGACCTAAGTCCATGGCGGGTCTGATGTGCTCAGTGTGCGGTCAGCTGCCTGGGTGTTGGTCAGCAAGTTCGGGCTCAGGTTGTGTCAGACAGTGCATTAGTGCCCAGGTTAGACTGTATAATTTGGGTACAGTCGAGTGCCTTGTAGTTTCATCCTCCTTTAAGTTGCCTGGGCACCTCATTAGGCAATATATTTTTTTCTAGAGGGTAGGCAGAGTGCTGCATTGTGGGTCCAGAATTGCCAAACTTGAGGAATTCTGGGCCAGTAGTGTGAGGACAGAAGTCTGAGAACACAAGCTAGACTTGAGCTTCAGGCCGAGGGCAGGGCAGGTACCCCCTGAAGTTCTGAACCAATATCTCATGCATCTGAAGTCACGGCGAGGATCAGACGTTGGCTCAGTTTGGAGTTTCTGTGCATGACTGCACCTTCATGAACATGGCTGAATCTCACGACCATGGAGGTTTTCAACACGTTGGGACTTGTGGGATGCCCCTTTCCAGGATTTCTTCTGCGGGACAATTGAGACCTTTTGGGCAGCTCCAGGACTTCCCATATGGAATGACTCCAGAGCACAGTTCGAATATGGATGCCAAGGAAGCCCGCCTCGCATTCCAATTGTCTCCTCGCAACAAGACATTTGAAATCGGATGGCTCTGCGGGAGCAACCGGGGTGGCTGAGTTGAAATGGACTTTCCTGAGGATGGGGCCTAATGTGTGTTTGTGTCCATGAGGACCTTGGAATGGGCGGTGTCACTGGGACCCTGAAGTATTCTCCTAAGCATTTGACATAGCTTACATGCACAAGTTTCCTCATGGAGACGAGAATTGTTCTCATGGGTGCCTCAGGAAAACCCCTATGCTTGTATTGGAATCCAGGCTTTTGAGGAGACATGCCTGTAAACCAAAGCAATGGATCCGATTATGGCCTAGTGTCCTGTCTGGTTCAATCTTCTTCTCTGAGGACATATATCTATGGTATGAGTGGAGGTAGATGCTCAGCTGGTGTCAGACGGCCCTTGTTTGTCCCGGGAGACCACACAATTGTGATGTCCTCGGGTACTTTGTAGGGTTCTCCTAATTTGTACGATTTGGAACAATGGAATGGGCAGAATTCCCATGTATTGTGTAGGCACAGTCCTAATATGTGGCTCCAGGTGCCCAGCCTGGAGGGTGTGTGGCCCAGGATTTCTAGGACAGAAGACTGAAAACACAAACTCAGCCAAGGTTTGGGACGTAGGTATGGCAGGCCCAATCTACAAACCATGAAAAGAACTCTTCAGGATATGAAGAAAGTGCGAGTCTGAGGCGCCTGCTCAGGCTATTTCTTGATTTTGTATCAACGATGGCCGTGGAATGTGGGGAGGCCTCATGGGCCATGGATGAATCTTCCTCTCTGTGGATTTGGCGCGGTCCCCATTGTTATTCGTCAATCTGTGGGATGGGAAGTCACCTTTCAGGTTTGTTACCTCAGGTGTCCCAACCAAAGAGGAATTCCAAAGCAGAGCCCTGGGGAAGAGTGAAGGGACAACCCAAACTGAACCAATATCTCATGCTTCTGAAGTCACGGCGATGATTAGACGTTGGCTCATGTTGGAGTTTCTGTGCATGACTGTCCCTTCAGGAACGGAGCGGAAACTCAAGGCTTTGGTGGTTTTCCCAAGTTGGAAGTTGTGGGATGCCCCCTTCAAGGATTTTTTCGGCGGGACATTTCAGACCTGTTGGGCAGCTCCAGGACATCCCATATGGAATGATTCCGGAGCACCGTTCGAGGATGGATGCCAGGAAAGCCCGCCTCGCATTCCAATAGTCTGCTAGCACCAAGACAGTTTAGATTGGATGGTTCTGCGGGAGCTACCGGTGTGACTGAGTTGAATGGGACTTTCGTGGGGCTCCTGGGTGGCTCAGTGTGTTAAGCCACTTCTTTCGACTCAGGTCATGATCTCAGAGTCCTAGGATCGAGCCTCACATCAGGCACTCTGCTCAGCAGGGAGCCTGCTTCCTACTCTCTCTCTGCCTGCTTGTGATCTATGACTGTCAAATAAATAAATAAAATCTTAAAAAAAAAAGTAATGGACTTTCTGAGGTTGGGGTCTAAGGTGTGTTTGTGTCCATGAGGGCCTTGGAATGGGGCGGGGGCACCGGGACCCTGAAGTATTCTCCTAAGATTTGGACATAGCTCCCATGCGCAAGTTTCCTTGTGGAGATGAGATTTGTTCTAATGGGTGCCTCAGGAAACCCCCTACGCTGGTATTGGAATCCAAGCTTTTGAGGAGACATGCCTGTAAACCAAAGCAATGGATCCGTTTATGGCCTAGCGTCCTGTCTGGTTCAATTTTCTTCTCTGGGGACATCCATCTGTGGTATGAGTGGAGGTAGATGCTCAGCTGGTGTGAGACCGCCCTTGTTTGTCCTGGGAGACTTACACAATTGGGATGGCCTCGGGGACTATAGAGGGTTCTCCTTATTTGTGCGATTTTCGACAATGGAATGGGCAGAATTCCCATAGATTGGGTAGACACAGTGCTCATGTGTGGCTCCAGTGGCCCTAGCCTAGAGGGTGTGTGGCCCAGGACTTTGAGGACAGAATTCTGAAAACACAAACTTAGCTTAGGTTTGGGGACGTAGGTATGGCAGGCCCAATCTACAAACCGTAGGAAGAACTCTTCAGGATATGAAGAAAGAGCGAGTCTGAGGCGCTTGCTCAGGCTTTTGTCTCTGGATTTTGTATCAACGATGGCCGTGGAATGTGGGGAGGCCACATGGGCCATGGATGAATCTTCCTCTCTGTGGATTAGTCCCGGTCCCAATTGTTTTTCGTCAATCTGTTGGATGGGAGGTCTGCTTTCAGGTTTGTTACCTCAGGTGTCCCAACCAAAGAGGAATCCTAAGCAGAGGCCTGGGAAAGAGTGAAGGGACAACCCAAACTATGGTTAAAAATTGGGGCCTATGGGCAGGGCAGGCCCAATATGCTATCTCATCATCCAGCCGCTGATAGGCCTTACTTGAGGACTGGGCTTAGGCTGAGGGACAGAATGTGTGTTTGTGACCAATGTGGCCCTCGAGCTTGGGCGGGGCCTCATTGGCCACATTGGTTTCAACTACACTGAACTTTGGACAACATGCCAATCACAAGGTCTCTTGCCATGGGGATGGAGTTCTGATTTCTGCATCATTTTCAACCCTGGGCAGAGGTTGGATATAAAGTCTAGGTTCTGAAGCCTGAACCGCAGTTGGGAAGAGATGATGACCTAAGGCCATGGCGGGTCTGATGTGCTCAGTGTGCGGTCAGCTGTCTGGGTGTTGGTCAGGATGTTCGGGCTCAGGTTGTGTCAGACAGTGCATTAGTGTTCTGGTTAGACTATATAATTTGGGTATAGTCGGAGCCGTGTAGGTTTATCCTCATTAAGGTGCCTGGGAGGCTCATTAGGCAAAATATTTTTCGAGAGGGCTGTCAGTGCTGCATTGTGGGTCAGGAATTGCCAGAGTTGAGGGCTTCTGGGCCAGGTGTGTGAGGACAGAATTCTGAGAACACAAGCTAGACTTGGACTTCAGGCTGTGGGCACGGCAGGTACCCCCTGCAGATCTGAACCAATATCTCATGCATCGGAAGTCACGGCGAGGATGAGACGTTGGCTCATTTTGGAGTTTCTGTCCATGACTGCACCTTCATGAATGGAGCAGAATCTCAAGGCCATGGAGTTTCTCCCACGTTGGGAGTTGTGGGATGCCCCCTTCAAGGATTCCTTCTGCGGGACAATTGAGACCTGTTGGGCAGCTCCAGGACCTCCCATATTGAATTTCGCCAGAGCACCGTTCGAGGATGAATGCCAAGGAATCCCACCTCGCTTTCCAATTGTCTCCTCGCAACAAGACAGTGGAGATCGGATGGCTCTGCGGGAGCAACCTGGGTGGCTGAGTTGAAATGGTCTTTCCTGAGGATGGGGCCTAATGTGTGTTTGTGTCCATGAGGGCCTTGGAATGGGGCGGTGGGACCGGGAACCTGAAGTATGTGGCCCTCGAGCATGAGCGGGGCCTCATGGGCCACACTGGTTTCAACTACACTGAACTTTGGACAACATGCCAATCACAAGGTTTCTTGCCATGGGGAAAGAGTTCTGCTTTCTGCATCATTATCAACCCTGTGCAGTGGTTGGAGATAAGGTAGGTTCTGAAGCCTGATAACCACAGTTGGGAAGAGATGACGACCTTAGGCCAAGGCATGTTGATGTGCTCAGTATGAGGTCAGCTACCTGGGTGTTGGTCAGGAGGTTCGGGCTCAGGTGGTGACAGACAGTGCATTAGTGCCCAGCTTAGACTATATAATTTGGGTGCAGTGGAGTGCCGTTTAGGTTTATCCTCATTTAAGGTGCCTGGGCAGCTCATTAGGCAATAAAATTTTTTGAAGAGGTCAGGCAGAGTCTTGCCTTGTGGGTCCGGAATTGCAAAACTTGAGGGATTCTTGCCTAGGAGTGTGAGGACAGAAGTCTGAGAACACAAGCTAGACTTGGGCTTCAGGCCGAGGGGAAGCTGGTACCCCCTGCAGATCTGAACCTATATCTCATGCATCTGATGTCACGGTGAGGATCAGACGTTGGCTCAGGTTGGAGTTTCTGTGCATGACAGCCCCTTCATGAACGGTGCGGAATCTCAAGGCCATGGAGGTTTTTCCACGTTGGGAGTTGTGGGATGCCCCCTTCAAGGATTCATGTGCGGGACAATTGAGACCTGTTGGGCAGCTCCAGGACATCACATATGGAATGACTCCAGAGCACTGTTCGGGGATGGATGCCAGGGAAGCCCGCCTCGCATTCCAATTTTCTCCTAGCACAAAGACAGTTTAGAATGGATGGCTCTGCGGGAGCAACCGGGGTGGCTGAGTTGAAATGGACTTTCCTGAGAATGGGGCCTAATGTGTGTTTTTGTCCATGAGGGCCTTGGAATGGGGGGGTGGCACCGGGACCCTGAAGTATTCTCCTAAGTTTTTGACTAGCTCCCATGCACAAGTTTCCTTGTGAAGACGAGATTTGTTCTGATGGGTGACTCAGGAAACCCCCTTTGCTGGTATTGGTTTCCAGGGTTTTGAGTAGACATGCCTGTAAACCAAAGCAATGGATCCGATTATGGCCTAGTGTCCTGTCTGGTTCAATCTTCTTCCCATTGATTGGGTAGTCACAGTCCTAATGTGTGGCTCCAGGGGCCCCAGCCTGGAGGGTGTGTGGCCCAGGACTTTGGGGACAGAAGTCTGATAACACAAACTCATCTTAGGTTGTGGGAGGTAGGTATGGCAGGCCCAATCTACAAACCATGAGAAGAATTCTTCAGGATATGAAGAAAGAGCTAGTCTGAGGTGCTTGTTCAGACATTTGTCTCTGGATATTGTATCAACGATGGCCGTGGAAGATGGGGAGGCCTCATGGGCCATGGACGAATCTCCCTCTTTGTGGATTTGGCCCGGTCCCAAATATTTTTCGTCAATCTGTGGGATGGGAGGTCTCTTTCAGGTTTGCTACCTCAGGTGTCCCAACAAAAGAGGAATTCCAAGCAGAGCCCTGGGGAAGAGTGAAGGGAAAACCCAAACTATGGTTAAAAATTGGGGCCTAGGGGCATGGCATGCCCAATATGCTGTCACTTCATCCAGACACTGAGAGGCCTTACTTGAGGACTGGGCTCAGGCTGAGGGTCACAATATGCGTTTGTGACCAATGTGCCCCGCGAGCATGGGCGGGGCCTAATTGGCCGCAGTGATTTCAACTACACTGAACTTTGGACAACATGCCAATTACAAGGTTTCTTACCACGGGGAAAGAGTTCTGATTTCTTGATCATTTTTACCCTGGGCAGTGGTTTGAGATAAGGTCTAGGTTCTGAAGCCTGAAAACCGCAGTAGGGAAGAGATGACGACCTAAGTCTGTGTGTGACCTATGTGGCCCGCGAGCATGGGCGGGGCAACATTGGCAACACTGCTTTCAACTACACTGACCTAAGGCCATGGCGGGTCTGATGTGCTCAGTGTGCGGTCAGCTGCCTGGGTTTTGGTCAGGAGGTTCGTGCTCAGTTGGTGCTGATGGTGCATTAGTGCCCAGGTTAGACTATATAATTTGGGTACAGTCGAGTGCCGTGTAGGTTTATACTCATTTAAGGTGCTTGGGCAGCTCATTAGTCAAGATATGTTTTTTTAGAGGGCTGGCAGAGTGCTGCATTGTGGGTCCGGAATTGACAAACTTGAGGGCTTCTAGGCCAGGAGTGTGAGGACAGAAGTCTGAGAACACAAGCTAGACTTGGACTTCAGGCCGAGGCCACAGCAGGTACCCCCTGCAGATCTGACCCAATGTCTCATGCGTATGAAGTCACGGCGAGGATCAGACGTTGGCTCAGTTTGGAGTTTCTGTGCATGACTGCCTCTTCATAAACGGAGCAGTTCTAAAGGCCATGGAGGTTTTCCCACGTTGGGAGTTGTGGGCTGCCCCCTTCAAGGGGCTGCCCCCTTCAAGGATTCCTTCTGCGGGACAATTAAGACCTGTTGGGCAGCTCCAGGACATCCCATATGGAATGACTCCAGAGCACCGTTCGAGGATGGATGCCAGGGAAGCCCGCCTCGCATTCCAATTGTCTCCTAGGAACAAGACAGTTTAGGTCGGATGACTCTGCGGGGGCAAACGGGGTGGCTGAGTTGAAATGGACTTTCCTGCGGCTCCTGGGTGGCTCAGTGGGTTAAGCCGCTTCCTTAGGCTCAGGTCATGATCTCAGAGTCCTGGTTTCGAGCCTCATATCGGGCCTGCTTCCTTCTATCTCTCTGCCTGCCTCTCTGCCTGCTAGTGATCTCTGTCTGTCTTATAAATAAATAAAATCTTTAAACAAAAAAAAGAAATGGACTGCCTGAGGATGGTGCCTAATGTGTGTTTGTGTCCATGAAGGCCTTGGAATGGGGCGGTGGCACCAGGACCCTGAAGTATTCTCCTAAGCTTTTGACATAGCTCCCATGCACAAATTTCCTTGTGGAGACGAGATTTGTTCTGATGGGTGCCACAGGAAGCCCCTTATTCTGGTATTGGAATCCAGGCTTTTGATGAGACATGACTGTAAACCAAAGCAATGGATCCGATTATGGCCTAGGGTCCTGTCTGGTTCAATCTTCTTCTCTAGGGACATCCATCTATGGTATAATTGGAGGTAGATGCTCAGCTGGTGTCAGACCGCCCTTGTTTGTCCCCGGAGGCCTCATGGGCCATGGACGAATCTTCCTCTCTGCGGATTTGACCCGTTCCCAATTGTTTTTCGTCAAGCTGTGGGATGGGAGGTCTCCTTTCAGGTTTGTTACCTCAGTGTCTCAACCAAAGAGGAATTCCAAAGTAGAGCCCCGGGGAAGAGTGAATGGACAACCCAAACTGTGGTTAAAAATTGGGGCCTAGGATCATGGCAGGCCCAATATGCTGTCTCTTCATCCAGCCGCTGAGAAGCATTACTTGAGGACTCTGCTCAGGCTGAGGGTCACAATATATATTTTTTTTTTCTAGAGGGCAGGCAGAGTCCTGCATTGTGGGTCCGGAATTGCCAAATTTGAGGGCTTCTGGGCCAGGAGTGTGAGGAGAGAAGTCTAATCAGGACAATTGAGACCTGTTTGGCAGCTCCAGACATCCCATATGGAATGACTCCAGAGCACCGTTCAAGATCGATGCCAGGGAAGCCCGCCTCGCATTCCAATTGTCTCCTAGCACCAAGCAGTTTAGATTGGATGGCTCTGCGGGTGGAACCGGGTGGCTGAGTTGAATTGGATTTTCCTGAGGATGGGGCCTAATGTGTGATTGTGTCCATGAGGGCCTTGGATTGGGGCGGTGGCACAGGGCCCATGAAGTATTCTCCTAAGCTTTTGACATAACTCCCATGCACAAGTTTCCTTGTGGAGACAGATTTGTTCTGATCGGTGCCTGAGGAAACCATTTTTGCTGGTATTAGAATGCAGTCCTTTGAGGAGACATGCCTGTAAACCAAATCAATGCATCCGATTATGGGCTAGGGTCCTGTCTGGTTCCATCTTCTTCTCTGGGGACATCCATCTATGGTATGAGTGGAGGGAGATGCTCAGCCGGTGTCAGACCGCCCTTGTTTGTCCCGGGAGACCTACACTATTGGGATGGCCTCGGGGACTTTGGAGGGTTCTCCTGATTTGTAAGATTTTGAACAATGGAATGCGCAGAATTCCCATGGATTGGGTAGGCCCAGTCCTACTGTGTGGCTCCAGGGGCACCAGCCTTTACGGTGTGTGTCCCAGGACTTTGAGGACACAAGTCTGAAAACACAAACTCACCTTAGGTTTGGGGACGTAGGAATGGCAGGCCCAATCTACAGACCATGAGAAGAAATCTTCAGGGTATGAAGAAAGAGCTAGTCTGAGGCGCTTGCTCAGGCTTTTGTCTCTGGATTTTGTATCAACGGTGGCCGTGGAATGTGGGGATTCCTCATGTGCCATGGACGAATCTTCCTCTTTGTGGATTTGGCCCAGTCCCAATGGTTTTTCGTCAATCTCTGGGATGGGAGGTCTCCTTTCAGGTTTGTTACCTCAGTGTCCCAACAAAAGAGGAAATCCAAAGCAGAGCCCTGGGGAAGAGTGAAGGGACAACCCAAACTATGGCTAAAATTGGTGCCTTGGGGCATGGCAGGCCCAATATACTGTCACTTCATCCAGCCACTAAGAGGCCTTACTTGAGGACTTGGCTCAGGCTGAGGGTCACAATGTGTGTTTGTGACCAATGTGGCCAACAAGCATCCCCGGGGATCATGGGCCACACTGGTTTCAACTACACTGAACTTTGGACAACATGCCAATCACATGGATTCTTGCCATGGGAAAGGAGTTCTGATTTCTGCATCATTTTCAACCCTGGGCAGTGGTTGGAGATAATGTCTAGGTTCTGAAGCCTGAAAATCGCAGTTGGGAGGAGATGAAGACCTAAGGCCATGTCGGGTCTGATGTGCTCAGTGTACGGTCAGCTGCCTGGGTGTTGGTCAAGAGGTTCAGGCACAGGTTGGGCCAGAGTGCATTACTGCCCAGGTTAGCCTACATAATTTGTGTACAGTCGAGTGCCGTGTATGTTTATCATCATTTGAGATTCCTCGGAAACTCATTAGGAAATATATTTTTTCTAGAGTGCTGGCAGTCTGGTGCATTGTGGGTCCGGAATTGCTAGACTTGAGGGGTTCTGGGTAGTAGTGTGAGGACAGTAGTCTGAGAACACAAGCTAGACTTGGGCTTCAGGCCGAGGGCACGGCAGGTACCCCCTGCAGATCTGAACCAATATCTCATGCATCTGAAGTCACGGCGAGGATCAGACGTTGGCTCAGGTTGGAATTTCTGTGCATGACTGCCCCTTCATGAACGGAGCGGAATCTCAAGGCCATGGGGGTTTTTCCACGTTGGGAGTTGTGGGATGCCCCCTTCAAGGATTCCTTCTGCGGGACAATTGAGACCTGTTGGGCAGATCCAGTACATCTCATATGAAATGACTCCAGAGCACCGTTCGTGGATGGATTCCAGGGAAGCCCGCCTCGCATTCCAATTGGCTAATAGCAACAAGACAGTGTAGATCAGATGGCTCTGCGGGAGCAACCGGGGTGGCTGAATTGAAATGGACTATCCTGGGTCTCCTGGGTGGCTCAGTGGGTTAAGCTGCTGCCTTTGGCTGAAGTCATGATCTCAGAGTTCTCGATCAAGCCTCATATCAGGCTCTCTGCTTAGCAGGGAGCCTACCTCCTACTCTCTCTCTGCCTGCCTCTCTGCCTGCTTGTGATCTTTGTCTGTCAAATAAATAAAAGAAATCTTAAATAGAAAAAAAAAAAGAAATGGTCTTTCCTGAGGATGGGGCATAATGTGTGTTTGGGTCCATGAGGGCCTTGGTTTGGGGCGGTGGCACAGTGACCCTGAAGTATTCTCCTAAGCTTTTGACATAGCTCCCATGCACAAGTTTCCTTGTGGAGATGAGATTTGTTCTCATGGGTGCCTCAGGAAACCCGCTTTGCTGGTATTGGAATCCAGTCCTTTGAGGAGACATTCCTGTAAACCAAAGCAATGCATCCGATTATGGCCTAGGGTCCTGTCTGGTTCAATCTTCTTCTTTGGGGATATCCATCTATGGTATGAGTGGAGGTAGATGCTCAGCTGGTGTCAGACCGCCCTTGTTTGTCCCGGGAGACCTACACTATTGGGATGGCCTCGGGGACTTTGGAGGGTTCTCCTGATTTGTACGATTTTGGACAATGGAATGGGCAGAATTCCAATGGATTGTGTAGGCACAGTCCTAATATGTGACTCAGGGGCCACAGCCTGGAGGGTTTGTGGCCCAGGACTTTGAGGACAGAAGTCTGAAAACAAAAACTCAGCTTAGGTTTGGGGACGTAGGTATGGCAGGCCAAATCTACAAACCATGTGAAGAACACTTCAGTATCTGAAGCAAGAACGAGTCTGAGGCGCTTGCTCAGGCTTTTGTCTCTGGATTATGTATCAATAGCCGTGGAATGTGCGGAGACCTCATGGGCCATGGACGAATCTTCATCTCTGTGGATTAGGCACGGCCCAATTGTTCTTCGTCAATCTGTTGGATGGGAGGTCTCCTTTCAGGTTTGTTACCTCAGGTGTCCCAACCAAAGAGGAATTCCAAAGCAGAGCACTGTGGAAGAGTGAAGGGGCTACCCAAACTCTGCTTAAAAATTGGGGCTTAGGGGCAGGGCAGGCCCAATATGCTGTCCCTTCAATAGCCACTTAGAAGCCTTACTTGAGGACTGGGTTCAGGCTGAGGGTCACAATGTGTGTTTGTGACCAATGTGGCCTGTGTACATGGGCGGGGCCACATGGGCAACACTGGTTTCATCTACACTGTCCATTGGACCACATGCCAATCACAAGTTGTCTAGCCATGGGGAAGGAATTCTGATTTCTGCATCATTTTCAACCCTGGGCAGTGGTTGGAGATAAGGTCTAGGTTCTGAAACCTGAAAACCGCAGTTGGGTAGAGATGAGGACATAAGGCCTTGGCGGGTCTGAATTGCTCAGTGTGCAGTCAGCTGTCTGGGTGTTGGTCAGGAGGTTGGGCTCAGGTTGTGTCAGACAGTGCATTATGCCCATGTTAGACTATATATTTGAGTACAGTCGGGTGCCGTGTAGGATTATCCTCATTTAAGGTGCCTGGGCAGCTCTTAAGCAATAAATTTTTTCTAGAGGTCAAGCAGAGTGCTGCATATGTGTCCGGAATTGCCAGACTTGAGGGATTCTGGGCCAGGAGTGTGAGGACAGAAGTCTGAGAACAGAAGCTAGACTTGGGCTTCAGGCCGAGGGCACGGCAGGTACCCCCTTCAGATCTGAACCATTATCTCATGCATCTGAACTCACGGCGAGGATCAGACGTTGGCTCAGGTTTGAGTTTCTGTGCATGACTGCCCCTCCATGAAAGGAGCGGAATCTCAAGGCCATGGAGGTTTTCCCACGTTGGGAGTTGTGGGATGCCCCCTTCAAGGATTCCTTCTGCGGGACAATTGAGACCTGTTGGGCAGCTCCAGGACGTCCCATATGGAAAGACTCCAGAGCATCGTTCGAGGATGGATGCCAGGGAAGCCCGCCTCGCATTCCAATTGTCTCCTAGCAACAAGACAGTTGAGATCTTCTGGCTCTGCGGGAGCAACCAGGTTGGCTGAGTTGAAATGGACTTTCATGAGGATGTGGCCTAATGTGTGTTTGTGTCCACGAGGGCCTTGGAATGGGTCGGTGGCACCGGGACCCTGAAGTATTCTCCTTAGCTTTTGACATAGCTCCCATGCACAAGTTTCCTCGTGGAGACGAGATTTAACCTGATGGGTGCCTCAGGAAACCCCCTATGCTGTTATTGGAGTCCAGGCTTTTGAGGATACATGCCTGTAAACCAAAGCAACTGATCCGATTATGGCCTAGGGTCCTGTCTGGTTCAATCTTCTTCTCTGGGCATCCATCTATGGTATGAGTGGAGGTAGATGCTCAGCTGGTGTCAGACCGCCCTTGTTTGTCCCGGGAGACCTACACTATTGGGATGGCCTCGGGGAATTGGAGGGTTCTCCTAATATGTACGATTTTGGACAATGGAATGGGCAGAATTCCCATTCATGGGGTAAGCACAGTCCTAATGTGAGGCTCCAGGGGCCCCAGCCTGGAGGGTGAGTGGCCCAGGACTTTGCGGACAGAAGTCTGAAAACACAAACTCAGCTTAGGTTTGGGGACGTAGGTATGGCAGGCCCAATCTCAAACCATGAGAACAACTCTTCAGGATATGAAGAAAGAGTGAGTCTGAGGCGCTTGCTCAGGCTTTTGTCTCTGGATTTTGTTTCAACTATGGCCGTGGAAAGTGGGGAGGCCTCCTGGGCCATGGGCGAATCTTCCTCTCTGTGGATATGGCCCGGTCCCAGTGGTTTTTCGTCAATCTGTGGGATGGGAGGTCTCCTTTCAGGTTTGATAACTCAGGTGCCCCAAACAAATAGGAATTCCAAAGCAGAGCCCTGGGGAAGAGAGAAGGGACTAGACAGTTGAGATCTGATGGCTCTGCGGGAGAAACCGGGGTGGCTGAGTTGAAATGGACTTTCTTGAGGATGGGGCCTAATGTGTGTTTGTGTCCATGAGGGCCTTGTAATGGAGGCTAGCCTGGAGGTTGTTTGGGTCCAGGCTGTGGGCACAGATGTCTGGAAACACAAACTCAGTTTATGAGTGGCGCCTAGGGTATGGCAGGCCGGATGTACAGCCCAAGAGGGAGCTCCTGGGCCTCTAAAACAAGGGCGAGTGGGAGGCGTTCCTTCAGACTTTTGTCTCTGGATGTTGTGTGCGGGATAGCAGTGGATTGGACGGGTGGCCTCAGGGAATATGGACGAGTATCCCTCTCTGGGTATTTGTCCCAGCTCCCAAGAGTTTGGGGTCATTTTGTGGGAAGGGTGGAGTCGTGTTGTCTGGCTCATGTGTCTCTCCAAGAAAGGGATTCGAGAGCAGAGCCCCAGGTACGGGCGGGGAGACTGGAAAACTCAAAAAGGTGAGGATTGGGTGCATAGCGGCCTGTCAAGCCCCATATATGGGCTCTTGGTCCAGGCCCTGACAGGCCTTACTTTGACATGGGGCTCACACTGAGAGTCACAGTGTGAATTTGTGCTGCTGCACTCACGGTTGGGCGTGGAATCAGGGGCCATGAAGGTTTCTCTCACCCTGAGGTTGTGACTCCATGCCAAGAGCAAGCTTTACAACCATTGGGAAGGAGGAGTTCTCTTTTGTGCTTGCGATACCCAGCTGTGTGGAGAATTGATATAATGTCTAGGTTCAGATATCTGAAAACCAAGGTTAGGAAGAGGTGACGGTATAAGACCATGGCGTGTCCGAAGTGCTGGGTGTGTGGCCAGCTGTCTCCTTGTCTGTCTCGACGTGTGGCATCAGGCTGTGTCAGATGGAGCATAAGTGCCCAGAGCAGCCTATCAGTTCGGGTACCGTCGAGGCCCGAGCAGGTTGATCCTCATCTGGGTTTTCTGGAGAACCCCACAGGGAAACGTTGTTCTTCCGTTGGGCAGACCCTGGGCTGGATTGTGGTTCTGGAGTTCCTAGTCCGGAGGGCTTGTTTGCCAGGAGTGTGAGGAAGGAAGTCTGAAAACACAAGCTAACCTGAGGTTTGGGACCAAGGGCAGAGCAGGCCCACTCTGCAGAGGCTGTATCGAGATCTCCTGCACTGAGGTCATGTCAACTATGAGACGTGCCTCAGGCTAGAATTTTTGTCCAGCATGGCCTCTTCCTTAAGGGTGTGGGGGGTTCATGACGCCAGGGAGCTTTGCCTACGATGGGATTTGTGAACTACTCCAAACCTCAAGGTTTCCTTCTGCACGACAGTCGAGTCCTATTGGATAGCGGAGGTCCATATGGAAAGGAGGTCCCATATGGAAACACTCGAGAGCAGGTGTCTAAGCATGGATGCCTGGGAACGCCACCTCATATTCCCACTCTTTAGTCAGGACAAGTCAGGCTCAATCTGCGGGCTCCTGGGTGAGCTACCCAGAAGGGAGAGTTGAAATGGACTCTCCTGAAGATGAGTCCTACTGTGGCTTGGTGGCCTGGGAGACCTTGGAATGTGGAGGGGGCTCAGGACTCTGCAGGATTCTCCAACCTGAGGTGATTAACATAGCTCCAACAAGGAAGCTTCCATGTGGATTCGAGAGGTGTTATGTTCAGTGCCTCAGGAAAGCCCCATATCCTGTTCTTCAAACCAAAGCCTCTGAGGAGTGACACCTGGACACCAAAGCAAGAGTTGAGATTAGGGCCTAAGGGCCTGTCCGGCTCAACCTTCTATCTCTGTTGACATCTGTGTGCATGCCTTGGTGGAAGTAGCTGCTCAGCTTGTGTCCGAATGCCCCTGTGTCTCCAGGGAGGCTCCCAGTAGTGTGATGTCCTTGAGGTTTCTCATATTCTGGAGGTGAGACGCCAAAGGAATGGACACAGTTTTCCAGGAGAGAGCAGGCACGGTCCTGTGGTCCAATGTGCTAGGTGTGCAGCCAGCTGTGTCGGTGTCTGTTGGAAGGTCTGGGCTCAGGCTATTTGCGACAGAGCATCAGTGTTTAAGGTAGCCTATGCAATTGGGGTGTTGCCGACGGCCAAGCTCTTTGGTCCTCATTTGGGGTTCTGGGCAGCACCATAGACAATATTTTTCTCCTGGGAGGCAGGCAGAGTGCTTCATTGTGGCCCCAGAATTCCCAGGAGGGTGGGTTAGTGGGCCTGGAATGTGAGGACAGAAGTCTGAAAACACAAGCTAGGGTGAGGATTGGAGCCAAGGGCAGAGCAGGCCCACTCTGCAGAGGCTGAATCAAAATCTCCTTCATCTGAAGTCAGGCTGAGGATCAGACGTTGGCTGAGGCTGGAGTATGTGTCCATGATGGCACCTTCATGAAGCAGGGGCCTCATGAGGCCAAGGAAGTTTTCCCATGCTGAGTTTGGAGGTTACCCCAACCACAAGGTTTCCTTCTGCGGGACATTCGAGTCCTGTTGCATGGCTCCAGGTCATACCATACGGAAGGACTGGAGAGCAGGGTTCGAAGGATGGATCCCTGAACAGCATGCCTCGCATTCCCATTGGCCATTAGCCACAAGATATGTTTGATCTGCTGCCTCTGGGGCACGCTACCCAGGGGGCTACGTTGAAATGGCCTCTCCTGAGGATACGTCGTCATATGCGTTTGTGTCCATGGAGTCCTTGGAATGTGCAGGTTGTTCAGTGGCCCTGCGGAACTCTCCTACCTGAAGGGTTTGATACGTCCCCAGTAGGTAAGCTCCCCATGTGGAGACGAGAGAGGTTTCTTTGGTGCCTCAGAAAAGCCCCGTGTGCTGGTCTACGAAAACAGTCCTCTGAGGACGGACACATGGAAACCAAATCTAAGGTTCAGATTATGGCCTGGGGGCCTGTCCATTTCAACCTTCTGTCTCTGGGGACACTGTCTGAGAGTCTAAGTGGAGATAGTTGCTCCGCTAGTGTAGAGAGCCCCTCTTAGTCCAGGGTGGCCTACACTATTGATGGCCTCAGGGGCCTTGGAGCTTTTCCCTAACCTGTAGGGTTGTGGCCAATGGATTGGGCAAAATTTCCTTGGAGAGGGCAGGCACAATCTTTCGCTGTGGCTCCAGAGGCCCTAGCCTGGAGGTTGTGTGGGTCCAGGCTGTGGGCACAGAAGTCTGAAAACACAAACTCAGCTTATGCGTGGCGCCTAGCGTATGGCAGGCCGCATGTACAGCCCGAGAGGGAGCTCCTGGGCCTCTTAAACAAGGGCGAGTGGGAGGCGTTCCTTCAGGCTTTTGTCTCTGGATGTTGTGTCCGGGATAGCCGTGGATAGGAGGGGTGGCCTCAGGGACTGTGCACGAGTATCTCTCTTTGGGGATTTGTCCCAGCTCCCAAGAGTTTGGGGTCATTTTGTGGTAAGGGTGGAGTCGTGTTTTCTGGCTCATGTGTCTCTCCAAGAAAGGGATTCCAGAGCAGAGCCCTGGTATGGGCTAGGCGACTGGTAAACTCAAACACTGGTGAGGATTGGGAGCATAGGGGCTTTGCAAGCCCCATATGTGGGCTCTTGGTCCAGGCCCTGACAGGCCTTTCTTTGACATGGGGCTCATGCTGAGGGTCACAGTGTGAATTTGTGCCCAAGCAGCACTCAAGTTTGGGCGTGCCATCAGGGGCCATAAAGGTTTCTCCCACCCTGAAGTTGTGATTCCATGCCAAGAGCAAGCTTTACAACCATGGGGAAGGAGGAGTTCTGTTTTGTGCCTGCGATACCCAGTTGTGTGGAGAATTGATTAATGTCTAGGTTCAGATATCTGAAAACTAAGGTTAGGAAGAATTGACGGCATAAGACCATGGCGTGTCCGAAGTGCTGGGTATGCGGCCAGCTGTCTCCTTGTCTGTCTGGACATCTGGCTTCAGGCTGTGTCAGACAGAGCATGAGTGCCCAGAGCAGCCTATCCATTTCAGGGACGGTCGAGGCCCGAGCAGGTTGATCCTCATCTGGGTTTTCTGGAGAACCCAACAGGGAAACGTTTTTCTTCCATTGGGCAGACACTGGGCTTGGTTGTGGTTCTGGAGTTCATAGTCCGGAGGGCTTGTTTGCCAGGAGTGTGAGGAAGCAAGTCTGAAAACACAAGCTAGCGTGAGGTTTGGGACCGAGGGCATGGCAGGCCCACACTGCAGAGGCTGAATCGATATCTCCTGCTTTGAGGTCATGTCAAATATGAGACGTGCCTCAGGCTAGAGTTTTTGTCCAGCATGGCCTCTTCCTGAAGGGTGTGGGTTTTTCATGAGGCCAGGGATGTTTGCCTACGATGGGATTTGTGAACTACTCCAAACCTCAAGGTTTCCTTCTGCACGACTGTCGAGTCCTCTTGGATGGTTCCAGGAGGCCCCATACGGAAAGACTCGAGAGCAGGTGTCTAAGCATGGATGCCTGGGAACGCCACCTCATATTCCCACTGTATAGTCAGGACAAGGTTGGCTCAATCTGTGGGCTCCTGGGTGAGCTACCCAGAGGGGAGAGTTGAAATGGACTCTCCTGAAGATGAGTCCTACTGTGGCTTGGTGGACTGGGAGACCTTGGAATGTGGAAGTGGCTCAGGGACTCTGCAGGATTCTCCAACCTGAGTTGTTTGACACGGCTCCAACAAGGAAGTTTCCCATGTGGAGTCGAGAGGAGTTCTGTTCAGTGCCTCAGGAAAGCCCCATATCCTGTTCTTCGAACCAAAGCCTCTTAGGAGTGACACCTGGAAAACAAAGCAAGAGTTGAGATTAGGGCCTAAGGGCCTGTCCGGCTCAACCTTCTATCTCTGTTGACATCTGTATGCATGCCTTCGTGGAGGTAGCTGCTCAGCCTGTGTCACAATGCCCCTGTGTGTCCAGGGAGGCTCCCAGTAGTGGGATGTCCTCGGGGGCCTTGAGGTTTCTCATATTCTGGAGGTGTGACGCCAAAGGAATGGACACAGTTTCCCTGGAGAGAGCAGGCACGGTCCTGTGGTAATGCTCCAGAGGACCCAGCCTAGAGGCTGTGTTTGCCAGGGCTGTGGGGACAGATGTCTGAAAAAGCAAACTTGGTTCAGCTAGGGGCCAAGGTAATGGCAGGCCTGATCACCACTCCCTGAGGGGAGATCCTCTGGATATCAAAGGAGGGCAAGTGGGAGGCAGTTGCTCAGGCTTTTGTCTCTGGGTGTTGCGTTCACAGTGGCCGTTCAGGGTAGGGGTTGCTTCAGGGGCTGAGGAAGACCCTTCCTCTCGGGGGATTGTCCAAGCTCCCAAGTGTTTTGGTTCATTCTGTGGGAAGGGAAGAGTACTGTTTTCTGCCACAAGGGACCCCCCAAGAGAGGGACTCTAGAGCAAAGCAATGGGATCCCTCAACTGGAATAAACACCATCTAGTTAGTCCTGGGTGCCTATGGGCATGGCAAGCCACATATGCGGGCTCTTGGTCCAATCACTGAGAGGCGTTACTTGAATAAGGAACTCACGCTGAGGGTTACAATGTGTGTTGGTGCCCAAGGCGGCGCTCACGCATGGTCGTGGCCTCATGGGCCATGCCGTTTTCTTCTACACTGAAGGTTGGACTCACTGCCAGCAGCAAGGTTTCTTGCCATGGGGAAGGAGGGGTTCTGACTTGTGCATCAGGTTCCCCCCTGTGCAGGGATTGGAGATAAGTCTAGGATCCGAAGACTGAAAACCCAGGTTGGGAATGGATGGTGGACTAAGGCAGTGGCGGGTCCAATGTGCTGGGTGTGCAGCCAGCTGTGTCGGTGTCTGTTGGAAGGTCTGGGCTCAGGCTATTTTCGAAAGAGCATTAGTGTTTAAGGTAGCCTATGCAATTGGGGTGTTGCCGAGGTCCAAACAGTTTGATCCTCATTTGGGGTTTCTGGGCAGCACCATAGACAATGTTTTTCTCCTGGGTGGCAGGCAGAGTGCTTCATTGTGGCCCCAGAATTCCCAGTAGGGAGGGTTTGTGGGCCAGGAGTGTGAGGACGGAAGTCTGAAAACACAAGCTAGGGTGAGGATTGGAGCCAAGGGCAGAGCAGGCCCACTCTGCAGAGGCTGAATCAAAATCTCCTGCATCTGAAGTCAGGCTGAGGATCAGATGTTGGCTGAGGCTGGCGTATGTGTCTATGATGGCACCTTCATGAAGCGGGGGCCTGGAGGCCTGTCCATTTCAACCTTCTGTCTCTGGGGACACTGTCTGAGAGTCTAAGTGGATATAGATGCTCCGCTGGTGTCAGAGAGCCCCTCTTAGTCCAGTGTGGCCTACACTATTGATGACCTCAGGGGCCTTGGAGCTTTTCCCTAACCTGTAGGGTTGTGGTCAATGGATTGGGCACAATTTCCTTGGAGAGGGCAGGCACAATCTTTCGCTGTGGCTCCAGAGGCCCTAGCCTGGCCGTTGTGTGTGTCCAGGCTGTGGGCACAGAAGTCTGAAAACACAAACTCAGCTTATGCGTGGCGCCTAGCGTATGGCAGGCCGGATGTACAGCCCGAGAGGGAGCGCCTGGGCCTCTGAAACAAGGGCGAGTGGGAGGCGTTCCTTCAGGCTTTTGTCTCTGGATGTTGTGTCCGGGATAGCCGTGGATAGGAGGGGTTGCCTCAGGGACTATGGACGAGTATCCCTCTCTGGGTATTTGTCCCAGCTCCCAAGAGTTTGGGGTCATATTGTGCGAAGGGTGGAGTTGTGTTTTCTGGCTCTTGTGTCTCTCCAAAAAAGGGATTCCAGAGGAGAGCCCCAGGTACGGGCGGGGAGACCGGAAAACTCAAACACTGGTGAGGATTGGGTGTATGGGGGCTTGGAAAGCAAGCATGCGCGGGGCCTCATGGGCCACACTGGTTTCAACTACACTGAACGTTGCACAACATGCCAACCAGAAGGTTTCTTGCCCTTGGGAAGGATTTCTGATTTCTGCATTACGTTCAGACCTAGGCAGTGAATAGAGATAAGGTCTAGGTTCTGAAGCCTGAAAACCGAGGTGGAAAGAGATGACGTTCTAAGGCCATGGCGGATCGATGTGCTCAGTGTGCGGCCAGCTGTTTTGGTGGGGCCAGGCGTTCTAGGCTCAGGCTGTGTCAGAAAGGGCATTAGTGCCCTGGTCAGCCTATGTATTTGGGGTACAGCCAAGGTAGGTGCAGGTTGATCCTCACTTGGGGATACTTGGTAACCCCAGAGGGCAATGTGTTTCTTCTGGAGGGCAGGCAGAGTGCTGCTTTGTAGTTCTGGATTGCCAAATTGGAGGGCTTCTGGGTCAGTAGTCTGAGGAAAGAAGTCTGAGAACACGAGCTAGGCTTAGGTTTCTGGGTGAGGACATGGCAGGCACAATCTACAGAACTGAATAGAGATCTCGTGCATCTGAAGTCATGGCGAGGATCAGACGATCGCTCAGGTTGGAGTTTCTGACCCTGATAGCCCACTCATGAAGGGGGGGATCACGAGGCCATGGCGGTTTTCCCACAATGGGAATTGTGAGAAGGTCCAAACTGCAAAGTGTCTTCTGCAGGACAATTGAGACCTGTTGTTGGCTCCAGACTAATGATTCTGAGCAGGGTTCTAAGGATGGATGGCTGGGTAGCCCACCTCGCATTCCAATTGTCTCCTAGCAACTAGACAGGTTAGTTGGCTGGATCTAGGGGAGAAACCGAGGAAGCTGAGTTGAAATGGACTCTCCTGTAGATGGGTCCTATTGTGCTTTTGTGTCTTTGGAGACCTTGGAATGAAGCGGTGGCACTGGGGCTCTGAAGGGTTCTCCTAAACAGAGCCTTTAAAAAAGCTCCAACGTGCAAGTTTCCCATGTGTAGATGAGATATTTTCTGATGGGTGAGTCAAGAAACAGCCATATGATGGTTTTGAATTCCAGGCCTCTGAGGAGAGATGCCTGGAGACAAAAGCAATGGATATGATTAGTGCCTAGGGGCCTGTTCTTTCCTTTTAACCTCTGGGGACATCTGTCTATGGGTCTGAGTACAGGTAGGTGCTCAGATGGGCTCAGATTGCCCCTGTTTTACCTGGAAAGCCACCACTAATGACATGGATCAGGGACTTTGGAGGTTTATCCTATTAGAAGGGATGTAGCTATTGGAATGGGCACACACAATTCCCTTGGAGAGGGCAAGTACAGTCCTCAGGTTTGGCTCCAGGGGCCTGAGCCTGTAGGTTGAGTAGGCCAGGACTGTTTGGACAGTTGTCTGAAAACACAAACTTGGCTTATGTTTCAGGTCATAGGGATGGCAGGACTTATCTACAGACCATGAGGAAAACTTTTTGGGATTTGAGAAAAGGGCGAGTGTGAGGCTCTTGCTCAAGTTTTTGTCTCTGGATATCGTGTCACTCATGGTCGTGAAATTTCTGGATGACTCCATGGGAAATGGACGAGTAGTACTTCCTGGTGGTTTGGCCCAGTCCAAAGCGTTTGGGGTCACTCTGTGGGATGGAAGAAGTCCGGTTTTTTTTTTTTTCTTATGTTGCTTTCTTTTTAACCTCAGGTGTCCCACCGAATGAGGGATTCCAGAGTAGAGCCCTGGGGTGGGGGGTGACTGGACAATCAGAAATCTGGTTAAAAATTGGGGCTTAGGGACATATCAAGCCCATTATCACATCTAATGGTCCAGTCACTGAGAGGACTTACTAGAGGACAGGACTCATGCTGAGGGTCACAATGCGTGTTTATGCCCTTGTGCACTCAAGAATGGGCGGGGCCTCAGGGTGAATGCTGGTTTCTCCTACACTGAACGTTGGACGACGTGCCAACCACAAGGTTTCTTACCATGGGTAAGGAGGTGTTCTGATTTCTGCATCACACTCACCCCTGGGCAGTGATTGGAGATAATGTCTCGGTTCTGAGGCCTGAAAACTGAGGTAGGGAAGAGATGATGACCTAAGGCCATGGCGGGTCTTATGTGCTCAGTGTGCGGTCTGCTTTCTGGGTGTTGGTCAGGAGGTCCGGGCTCAGGTTGTGTCCGACAGTGCATTAGTGCCCAGGTTAGACTATATAATTTGGGTAAATCGAGTGCTGTGGAGGTTTTCCTCATTGAAGGTGCATGGGCAGCTCATGAGGCAATAATTTTTTTCTAGAGGGCAGGCAGAGTGCTGCATTTTGGGTCTGGAATTGCCAAACTTGAGGGCTTCGGGGGCAGGAGTGTGAGGACGGAAGTCTGAGAAGACAAGCTAGACTTGGGTTTCAGGCCGAGGGCACGGCAGGTACCCCTTCCAGATCTGAACCAATACTCATGCATCTGAAGTCAGGGCGAGGATCAGACGTTGGCTCAGGTCGGAGTTTCCGTGCATGACGGCCGCTTCATGAAGGGAGGGGAATCTCGAGGCCACTGAAGTTTTCCCACGTACAGCCGTATTGACCCTCAGCCCTCCCTGCCCAGGGCACTGCCCCTGCCCCAGGGATGACTGTGTGAGACCCTTGGGATGAGGGGGAAGGGGTCCAGGGTGGCCAACGGCAGCAGGCCCATGTGGACGTCAGGAGGGTCAGCCAGCATGGGTCACCACACTGTCCCTCAGGCCACCTCACGAATGCACCAGGTCTCCTCCGGCAACTTGCTTAGCCTCCCTGCGCACTGGAAACACTTGGCCCCATCCCGACAGCTTCAAGCCAGGCAAGCTTGTGGGATGCCCCCTTCAAGGATTCCTTCTGCGGGACAATTGAGACCTGTTGGACAGCTCCAGGACATCCCATATGGAATGACTCCAGAGCACCGTTCGAAGATGGATGCTTGGGAAGCCCGCCTCGCATTCCAATTGTCTCCTAGCAACAAGACAGTTTAGATCTGATGGCTCTGCGGGAGCGACCGGGGTGGCTGAGTTGAAATGGACTCCCCTGAGGATGGGTCCTAATGTGTTTTTGTGTCCATGAGGGCCTTGGAATGGGGCGGTGGCACCGGGACCCTGAAGTACTCTCCTATGCTTTGGACATGGCTCCCATGCACAGGTTTCCTTGTGGAGACGAGATGAGTTCTGCTGGGTGCCTCAGCAAAACCCCTATGCTCGTATTGGAATCAGGCTTTTGAGGAGACATGCCTGTAAACCAAGGCAATGGATCCTATTATGGCCTAGGGTCCTGTCTGGTTCAATCTTCTCCTCTGGGGACATCCATTTATGGTATGAGTGGAGGTAGATTATCAGCTGGTATCAGACAGCCCTTATTTGTTCTGGGCGACCTACACGATTGGGATGGCCTCAGGGACTTTGGAGGTTTCTCCTAATTTGTACGATTTTGGACAATGGAATGGGCAGAATTCCCATGGATTGGTAGGCACAGTCCTAATGTGTGGCTCCAGGGGCCCCAGCCTGGAGGGTGTGTGGCCCTGGACTTTGAGCACAGAAGTCTGAAAACACAAACTCAGCTTATGTTTGGGGACGTTGGTATGGCAGATCCGATCTACAAACCATGAAAAGAACTCTTCAGGATATGAAGAAAGTGCGAGTCTGAGGCGCTTGCTCAGGTTTTTGTCTCTGGATTTTGTATCAGCGATGGCACAATCTACAGACCTGAATCGAGATCTCGTGCATCTGAAGTCAGGGCGAGGATCAGACGATCGCTCAAGTTGGGGTTTCTGTCCCTGATGGCCCCTTCACGAAGGGGCGGCATCACGAGGCCATGGGAGTTTTCCCACGATGGGATTTGTGAGAAGCTCCAAACTGCAAAGTGTCTTCTGCAGGACAATTGAGACCTGTTGTTTGGCTCCAGGCCAATAATTCTGAGCAGGGTTCTAAGGATGCATGGCTGGGTAGCCCACCTCGCATTCCAATGGTATCCTAGAAACAAGACAGGTTAGATCTGCTGGATCTGGGGGAGCAACCGAGGAGGCTGAGTTGAAATGGACTCTCCTATGGATGGGTCCTAATGTGCTTTTGTGTCTATGGAGACCTTGGAATGAAGAGGTGGCACTGGGGCCCAGAAGGATTCTTCTAAACAGAGGCTTTGACACAGCTCCAACGTGCAAGTTTCCCATGTGTAGATGAGATGTTTTCTGATGGGTGAGTCAAGAAACAGCCATATGCTGGTTTTGAAATCCAGGCCTCTGAGGAGAGATGCCTGGAAACAAAAGCAATGGATATGATTAGTGCCTAGGGGCCTGTTCTTTCCTTTTTACCTCTGGGGACATCTGTCTATGGGTCTGAGTACAGGTAGGTGCTCAGATGGGCTCAGATTGCCCCTGTTTTACCTGGGAAGCCACCACTAATGACATGGATCAGGGACTTTGGAGGTTTATCCTATTAGAAGGGATGTGGCCATTGGAATAGGCACACACAATTCCCTTGGAGAGGGCAAGTACAGTCCTCAGGTTTGGCTCCAGGGGCCTGAGCCTGTAGGTTGTGTAGGCCAGGGCTGTTTGGACAGTTGTCTGAAAACACAAACTTGGCTTATGTTTCAGGTCATAGGTATGGCAGGACTTATCTACAGACCATGAGGAGAACATTTCGGGATTTGAGAAAAGGGCGAGTGTGAGGCTCTTGCTCAAGTTTTTGTCTCTGGATATCGTGTCACTCATGGTCGTGAAATTTCTGGATGACTTCATGGGAAATGGACGAGTAGTACTTCCTGGTGGTTTGACCCAGTCCAAAGCATTTGGGGTCACTCTGTGGGATGGAAGAATTCCGTTTTTTTTGTTTTTTTTTTTTTGAGGTTGTTTTCTTTTTAACCTTAGGTGTCCCACCGAATGAGGGATTCCGGAGTAGATCCCTGGGCGGGGGGGTGACTGGACAATCAGAAATCTGGTTAAAAATTGAAGCTTAGGGACATATCAAGTCCATTATCACATCTAATGGTCCAGTCACTGAGAGGACTTACTAGAGGACAGGACTCATGCTGAGGGTCACAATGCGTGTTTATGCCTTTGTCGCACTCAAGAATGGGCGGGGCCTCAGGGTGAATGCTGGTTTCTCCTACACTGAACGTTGGACGACGTGCCAACCACAAGGTTTCTTACCATGGGTAAGGAGGTGTTCTGATTTCTGCATCACACTCACCCCTGGGCAGTGATTGGAGATAATGTCTCGGTTCTGAGGCCTGAAAACTGAGGTAGGGAAGAGATGATGACCTAGGCCATGGTGGGTCTTATGTGCTCAGTGTGCGGTCTGCTTTCCAGGTGTTGTTCAGGAGGTTCGTGCTCAGGTTGTGTCCGACAGTGCATTAGTGCCCAGGTTAGACTATATAATTTGGGTGAATTCGAGTGCTGTGGAGGTTTATCCTCATTGAAGATGCCTGGGCAGCTCATGAGGCAATAATTTTTTCTAGAGGGCAGGCAGAGTGCTGCATTTTGGGTCCGGAATTGCCAAACTTGAGGGCTTCGGGGACAGGAGTGTGAGGACGGAAGTCTGAGAAGACAAGCTAGACTTGGGTTTCAGGCCGAGGGCACGGCAGGTACCCCCTGCAGATCTGAACCAGTACTCATGCATCTGAAGTCAGGGCGAGGATCAGACGTTGGCTCTGGTCGGAGTTTCCGTGCATGACGGCCGCTTCATTAAGGGAGCGGAATCTCGAGGCCACTGAAGTTTTCCCACGTTGGGAGTTGTGGGATGCCCCCTTCAGGGATTCCTTCTGCGGGACAATTGAGACCTGTTGGACAGCTCCAGGACATCCCATATGGAATGACTCCAGAGTACCGTTCGAGGATGGATGCCTGGGAAGCCCGCCTCGCATTCCAATTGTCTCCTAGCAGCAAGACAGTTTAGATCTGATGGCTCTGCGGGAGCAACCGTGGTGGCTGAGTTGAAATGGACTTTCCTGAGGATGGTTCCTAATGTGTTTTTGTGTCCATGAGGGCCTTGGAATGGGGCGGTGGCCCAGGGACCCTGAGTACTCTCCTATGCTTTGGATGGCTCCCATGCGCAGGTTTCCTTGTGGAGACGAGATGAGTTCTGCTACGTGCCTCAGCAAAACCCCTATGCTCGTATTGGAATCAGGCTTTTGAGGAGACATGCCTGTAAACCAAGGCATTGGATCCTATTATGGCCTAGGGTCCTGTGTGGTTCAATCTTCTCCTCTGGGGACATCCATGTATAGTCTGAGTGGTGGTAGATTATCAGCTGGTGTCAGACAGCCCTTGTTTTTTCCGGGCGACCTACACGATTGGGATGGCCTCAGGGACTTTGGAGGTTTCTCCTAATTTGTACGATTTTGGACAATGGAATGGGCAGAATTCCCATGGATTGGTAGGCACAGTCCTAATGTGTGGCTCCAGGGGCCCCAGCCTGGAGGGTGTGTGGCCCTGGACTTTGAGCACAGAAGTCTGAAAACACAAACTCAGCTTAGGTTTGGGGACGTAGGTATGGCCGGCACGATCAATAAAACATGAGAAGAACTCTTCAGGATATAAAGAAAGTGCGAGTCTGAGGCGCTTGCTCAGGTTTTTGTCTCTGGATTTTGTATCAGTGATGGCACAATCTACAGACCTGAATCGAGAACTCGTGCATCTGAAGTCAGGGCGAGGATCAGACGATCGCTCAAGTTGGTGTTTCTGTCCCTGATGGCCCCTTCACGAAGGGGCGGCATCACGAGGTCATGGAGTTTTCCCACGATGGGATTTGTGAGAAGCTCCAAACTGCAAAGTGTCTTCTGCAGGACAATTGAGACCTGTTGTTTGGCTCCAGGCCAAAGATTCTGAGCCGGGTTCTAAGGATGCATGGCTGGGTAGCCCAACTCGCATTCCAATTGTCTCCTAGAAACAAGACAGGTTAGATCTGCTGGATCTGGGGGATCAACCGAGGAGGCTGAGTTGAAATGGACTCTCCTATGGATGGGTCCTAATGTGCTTTTGTGTCTATGGAGACCTTGGAATTAAGCGGTAGCACTTGGGCCCTGAAGGGTTCTCCTAAACAGAGGCTTTGACACAGTTCCAACGTGCAAGTTTCCCATGTGTAGATGAGATTTGTTCTGATGGGTGAGTCAAGAAACAGCCATATGCTGGTATTGAAATCCAGACCTCTGAGGAGAGATGCCTGGAAACCAAAGCAATGGATATGATTAGTGCCTAGGGGCTTGTTCTTTCCTTTTTACCTCTGGGGACATCTGTCTATGGGTCTGAGTACAGGTAGGTGCTCAGATGGGCTCAGATTGCCCCTGTTTTACCTGGGAAGCCACCACTAATGAGATCGATCAGGGACTTTGGATGTTTATCCTATTAGAAGGGATGTGGCCATTGGAATAGGCACACACATTTCCCTTGAAGAGGGCAAGTACAGTCCTCAGGTTTGCCTCAGGGGCCTGAGCCTGTAGGTTGTGTAGGCCAGGGCTGTTTGGACAGTTGTCTGAAAACACAAACTTGGCTTATGTTTCAGGTCATAGGTATGGCAGGACTTATCTACAGACCATGAGGAGAACTTTTCGGGATTTGAGAAAAGGGCGAGTGTGAGGCTCTTGCTCAAGTTTTTGTCTCTGGATATCGTGTCACTCATGGTCGTGAAATTTCTGGATGACTTCATGGGAAATGGACGAGTCTTACTCCCTGGTGGTTTGGCCCAGTGCAAAGCGTTTGGGGTCACTCTGTGGGATGGAAGAAGTCCGGGTTTTTTGTTGTTTTTTTTTTTGATGTTGTTTTCTTTTTAACCTCAGGAGTCCCAGCGAATGAGGGATTCCAGAGTAGAGCCCTGGGGGGGCGGGTGACGGGACAATCAGAAATCTGGTTAAAAATTAGGGCTTAGGGACATATAAAGCCCATTATCACATCTAATGGTCCAGTCACTGAGAGGACTTACTAGAGGACAGGACTCATGCTGAGGGTCACAATGCGTATTTATGCTCTTGTCGCACTCAAGAATGGGCGGGGCCTCAGGGTGAATGCTGTTTTCTCCTAACTGAACGTTGGACGACGTGCCAACCACAAGTTTTCTTACCATGGGTAAGGAGGTGTTCTGATTTCTGCATCACACTCACCTCTGGGCAGTGATTGGAGATAAGGTCTCGGTTCTGAGGACTGAAATCTGAGGTAGGAAAGAGATGATGACCTAAGGCCATGGCGGGTCTTATGTGCTCAGTGTGCGGCCTGCTTTCTGGGTGTTGGTCAGGAGGTCCGGGCTCAGGTTGTGTCCGACAGTGCATTAGTGCCCAGGTTAGACTATATAATTTGGGTGAAGTCGAGTGCTGTGGAGGTTTATCCTCATTGAAGGTGCCTGGGCAGCTCATGAGGCAATAATTTTTTTCTAGAGGGCAGACAGAGTGCTGCATTGTGGGTCCGTTATTGCCAAACTTGAGGGCTTCAGGGGCAGGAGTGTGAGGACGGAAGTCTGAGAAGACAAGCTAGACTTGGGTTTCAGGCCGAGGGCACGGCAGGTACTCCCTGCAGATCTGAACCAATACTCATGCATCTGAAGTCAGGGCGAGGATCAGACGTTGGCTCAGGTCGGAGTTTCCGTGCATGACGAGTGCTTCATGAAGGGAGCGGAATTTCGAGGCCACTGAAGTTTTCCCACGTTGGGAGTTGTGGGATGACCCTTCAAGGATTCCTTCTGCGGGAAAATGGAGACCTGTTGGACAGCTCCAGGACATCCCATATGGAATGACTCCAGCGCACCGTTCGAGGATGGATGCTTGGGAAGCCCGCCTCGCATTCCAATTGTCTCCTAGCAACAAGACAGTTTAGATCTGATGGCTCTGCGGGAGCGACCGGGGTGGTTGAGTTGAAATGGACTCCCATGAGGATGGGTCCTAATGTGTTTTTGTGTCCATGAGGGCCTTGGAATGGGGCGGTGGCACCGGGACCCTGAAGTACTCTCCTTTGCTTTGGACATGGCTCCAATGCACAGGTTTCCTTGTGGAGACGAGATGAGTTCTGCTGGGTGCCTCAGCAAAATCCCCATGCTCGTATTGGAATCAGGCTTTTGAGGAGACATGCCTGTAAACCAAGGCAATGGATTCTATTATGGCCTAGGGTCCTGTCTGGTTCAATCTTCTCCTCTGGGGACATCCATTTATGGTATGAGTGGAGGTAGATTATCAGCTGGTGTCAGACAGCCCTTGTTTTTTCCGGGCGACCTACACGATTGGGATGGCCTCAGGGACTTTGGAGGTTTCTCGTAATTTGTATGATTTTGGACAATGGAATGGGCAGAATTCCCATGGATTGGTCGGCACAGTCCTAATGTGTGGCTCCAGGGGCCCCAGCCTGGAGGGTGTGTGGCCCTGGCCTTTGAGGACAGAAGTCTGTAAACACAAACTCAGCTTAGGTTTGGGGACGTTGGTATGGCAGATCCGATCTACAAACCATGAAAAGAACTCTTCAGGATATGAAGAAAGTGCGAGTCTGAGGCGCTTGCTCAGGTTTTTGTCTCTGGATTTTGTATCAGCGATGGCACAATCTACAGACCTGAATCGAGATCTCGTGCATCTGAAGTCAGATCGAGAATCAGACGATCGCTCAAGTTGGTGTTTCTGTCCCTGATGGCCCCTTCACGAAGGGGCGGCATCACGAGGCCATGGGGGTTTTCCCACGATGGGATTTGTGAGAAGCTCCAAACTGCAAAGTGTCTTCTGTAGGACAATTGAGACCTGTTGTTTGGCTCCAGGCCAATGATTTTGAGCAGGGTTCTAAGGATGCATGGCTGGGTAGCCCACCTCGCATTCCAATTGTTTCCTAGAAACAAGACAGGTTAGATCTGCTGGATCTGGGGGATCAACCGAGGAGGCTGAGTTGAAATGGACTCTCCTATGGATGGGTCCTAATGTGCTTTTGTGTCTATGGAGACCTTGGAATGAAGCGGTGGCACTGGGGCCCTGAAGGGTTCTCCTAAACAGAGGCTTTGACACAGCTCCAACGTGCAAGTTTCCCATGTGTAGATGAGATGTTTTCTGATGGGTGAGTCAAGAAACAGCCATATGCTGGTTTTGAAATCCAGGCCTCTGAGGAGAGATGCCTGGAAACAAAAGCAATGGATATGATTAGTGCCTAGGGGCCTGTTCTTTCCTTTTTACCTCTGGGGACATCTGTCTATGGGTCTGAGTACAGGTAGGTGCTCAGATGGGATCAGATTGCCCCTGTTTTACCTGGGAAGCCACCACTAATGAGATGGATCAGGGACTGTGGAGGTTTATCCTATTAGAAGGGATGTGGCCATTGGAATAGGCACACACAATTCCCTTGGAGAGGGCAAGTACAGTCCTCAGGTTTGGCTCCAGGGGCCTGAGCCTGTAGGTTGTGTAGGCAAGGGATGTTTGGACAGTTGTCTGAAAACACAAACTTGGCTTATGTTTCAGGTCATAGGTATGGCAGGACTTTTCTACAGACCATGAGGAGAACTTTTCGGGATTTGAGAAAAGGGCGAGTGTGAGGCTCTTGCTCAAGTTTTTGTCTCTGGATATCGTGTCACTCATGGTCGTGAAATTTCTGGATGACTCCATGGGAAATGGACGAGTAGTACTTCCTGGTGGTTTGGCCCAGTCCAAAGCGTTTGGGGTCACTCTGTGGGATGGAAGAAGTCCGGTTTTTTTTTTTTTCTTATGTTGTTTTCTTTTTAACCTCAGGTGTCCCACCGAATGAGGGATTCCAGAGTAGAGCCCTGGGGTGGGGGGTGACTGGACAATCAGAAATCTGGTTAAAAATTGGGGCTTAGGGACATATCAAGCCCATTATCACATCTAATGGTCCAGTCACTGAGAGGACTTACTAGAGGACAGGACTCATGCTGAGGGTCACAATGCGTGTTTATGACCTTGTCGCACTCAAGAATGTGCGGGGCCTCAGGGTGAATGCTGGTTTCTCCTACACTGAACGTTGGACGACGTGCCAACCACAGGGTTTCTTACCATGGGTAAGGAGGTGTTCTGTTTTCTGCATTACACTCACCCCTGGGCAGTGATTGGAGATAAGGTATCGGTTCTGAGGCCTGAAATCTGAGGTAGGGAAGAGATGATGACCTAAGGCCATGGCGGGTCTTATGTGCTCAGTGTGTGGTCTGCTTTCAGGGTGTTGGTCAGGAGGTCCGGGCTCAGGTTGTGTCCGACAGTGCATTAGTGCCCAGGTTAGACTATATAATTTGGGTGAATTCGAGTGCTGTGGAGGTTTATCCTCATTGAAGGTGCCTGGGCAGCTCATGAGGCAATAATTTTTTCTAGAGGGCAGGCAGAGTGCTGCATTTTGGGTCCGGAATTGCCAAACTTGAGGGCTTCGGGGACAGGAGTGTGAGGACGGAAGTCTGAGAAGACAAGCTAGACTTGGGTTTCAGGCCGAGGGCACGGCAGGTACTCCCTGCAGATCTGAACCAATACTCATGCATCTGAAGTCAGGGCGAGGATCAGACGTTGGCTCAGGTCGGAGTTTCCGTGCATGACGGCCGCTTCATAAAGGGAGCGGAATCTCGAGGCCACTGAAGTATTCCCAGGTTGGGAGTTGTGGGATGTCCCCTTCAAGGATTCCTTCTGCGGGAAAATTGAGACCTGTTGGACAGCTGCAGGACATCCCATATGGAATGACTCCAGAGCACCGTTCGAGGATGGATGCCTGGGAAGCCCTTCTCGCATTCCAATTGTCTCCTAGCAACAAGACAGTTTTGATCTGATGGCTCTGCGGGAGCGACCGGGGTGGCTGAGTTGAAATGGACTCCCCTGAGGATGGGTCCTAATGTGTTTTTGTGTCCATGAGGGCCTTGGAATGGGGCGGTGGCACCGGGACCCTGAAGTACTCTTCTATGCTTTGGACATGGCTCCCATGCACAGATTTCCTTGTGGAGACGAGATGAGTTCTGCTGGGTGCCTCTCAGCAAAACCCCTATGCTCGTATTGGAATCAGGCTTTTGAGGAGATATGCCTGTAAACCAAGGCAATGGATCCTATTATGGCCTAGGGTCCTTTCTGGTTCAATCTTCTCCTCTAGGGAAATCCATTTATGGTATGAGTGGAGGTAGATTATCAGCTGGTGTCAGACAGCCCTTGTTTGTTCCGGGCGACCTAAACGATTGGGATGGCCTCAGGGACTTTGGAGGTTTCTCCTAATTTGTACGATTTTGGACAATGGAATGGGCAGAATTCCCATGGATTGGTAGGTACCGTCCTAATGTGTGGCTCCAGGGGCCCCAGCCTGGAGGGTGTGTGGCCCTGGACATTGAGGACAGAAGTCTGAAAACACAATCTCAGCTTAGTTTTGGGGACGTAGGTATGGCAGGCACGATCAACAAAACATGAGAAGAACTCTTCAGGATATCAAGAAAGTGCGAGTCTGAGGCGCTTGCTCAGGTTTTTGTCTCTGGATTTTGTATCAGCGATGGCACAATCTACAGACCTGAATCGAGATCTCGTGCATCTGAAGTCAGGGCGAGGATCAGATGATCGCTCAAGTTGGTGTTTCTGTCCCTGATGGCCCCTTCACGAAGGGGCGGCATCACGAGGCCATGGAGTTTTCCCACGATGGGATTTGTGAGAAGCTCCAAACTGCAAAGTGTCTTCTGCAGGACAATTGAGACCTGTTGTTTGGCTCCAGGCCAATGATTCTGAGCCGGGTTCTAAGGATGCATGGCTGGGTAGCCCACCTCGCATTCCAATTGTCTCCTAGAAACAAGACAGGTTAGATCTGCTGGATCTGGGGGATCAACCGAGGAGGCTGAGTTGAAATGGACTCTCCTATGGATGGGTCCTAATGTGCTTTTCTGTTTATGGAGACCTTGGAATTAAGCGGTAGCACTGGGGCCCTGAAGGGTTCTCCTAAACAGCGGCTTTGACACAGCTCCAACGTGCAAGTTTCCCATGTGTAGATGAGATGTTTTCTGATGGGTGAGTCAAGAAACAGCCATATGCTGGTTTTGAAATCCAGGCCTCTGAGGAGAGATGCCTGGAAACAAAAGCAATGGATATGATTAGTGCCTAGGGGCCTGTTCTTTCCTTTTTACCTCTGGGGACATCTGTCTATGGGTCTGAGTACAGGTAGGTGCTCAGATGGGCTCAGATTGCCCCTGTTTTACCTGGGAAGCCACCACTAATGACATGGATCAGGGACTTTGGAGGTTTATCCTATTAGAAGGGATGTGGCCATTGGAATAGGCACACACAATTCCCTTGGAGAGGGCAAGTACAGTCCTCAGGTTTGGCTCCAGGGGCCTGAGCCTGTAGGTTGTGTAGGCCAGGGCTGTTTGGACAGTTGTCTGAAAACACAAACTTGGCTTATGTTTCAGGTCATAGGTATGGCAGGACTTATCTACAGACCATGAGGAGAACTTTTCGGGATTTGAGAAAAGGGCGAGTGTGAGGCTCTTGCTCAAGTTTTTGTCTCTGGATATCGTGTCACTCATGGTCGTGAAATTTCTGGATGACTTCATGGGAAATGGACGAGTCTTACTCCCTGGTGGTTTGGCCCAGTGCAAAGCGTTTGGGGTCACTCTGTGGGATGGAAGAAGTCCGGTTTTTTTGTTGTTTTTTTTTTGATGTTGTTTTCTTTTTAAACTCAGGTGTCCCACCGAATGAGGGATTCCAGAGTAGAGCCCTGGGGGGGCGGGTGACGGGACAATCAGAAATCTGGTTAAAAATTAGGGCTTAGGGACATATAAAGCCCATTATCACATCTAATGGTCCAGTCACTGAGAGGACTTACTAGAGGACAGGACTCATGCTGAGGGTCACAATGCGTGTTTATGCCCTTGTGCACTCAAGAATGGGCGGGGCCTCAGGGTGAATGCTGGTTTCTCCTACACTGAACGTTGGACGACGTGCCAACCACAAGTTTTCTTACCATGGGTAAGGAGGTGTTCTGATTTCTGCATCACACTCACCTCTGGGCAGTGATTGGAGATAAGGTCTCGGTTCTGAGGACTGAAATCTGAGGTAGGGAAGAGATGATGACCTAAGGCCATGGCGGGTCTTATGTGCAAAGTGTGCGGTCTGCTTTCTGGGTGTTGGTCAGGAGGTCTGGGCTCAGGTTGTGTCCGACAGTGCATTTGTGCCCAGGTTAGACTATATAATTTGGGTGAAGTCGAGTGCTGTGGAGGTTTATCCTCATTGAAGGTGCCTGGGCAGCTCATGAGGCAATAATTTTTTTCTAGAGGGCAGACAGAGTGCTGCATTGTGGGTCCGTTATTGCCAAACTTGAGGGCTTCGGGGGCAGGAGTGTGAGGACGGAAGTCTGAGAAGACAAGCTAGACTTGGGTTTCAGGCCGAGGGCACGGCAGGTACTCCCTGCAGATCTGAACCAATACTCATGCATCTGAAGTCAGGGCGAGGATCAGACGTTGGCTCAGGTCGGAGTTTCCGTGCATGACGAGTGCTTCATGAAGGGAGCGGAATTTCGAGGCCACTGAAGTTTTCCCACGTTGGGAGTTGTGGGATGACCCTTCAAGGATTCCTTCTGCGGGAAAATGGAGACCTGTTGGACAGCTCCAGGACATCCCATATGGAATGACTCCAGCGCACCGTTCGAGGATGGATGCTTGGGAAGCCCGCCTCGCATTCCAATTGTCTCCTAGCAACAAGACAGTTTAGATCTGATGGCTCTGCGGGAGCGACCGGGGTGGTTGAGTTGAAATGGACTCCCATGAGGATGGGTCCTAATGTGTTTTTGTGTCCATGAGGGCCTTGGAATGGGGCGGTGGCACCGGGACCCTGAAGTACTCTCCTTTGCTTTGGACATGGCTCCAATGCACAGGTTTCCTTGTGGAGACGAGATGAGTTCTGCTGGGTGCCTCAGCAAAATCCCCATGCTCGTATTGGAATCAGGCTTTTGAGGAGACATGCCTGTAAACCAAGGCAATGGATTCTATTATGGCCTAGGGTCCTGTCTGGTTCAATCTTCTCCTCTGGGGACATCCATTTATGGTATGAGTGGAGGTAGATTATCAGCTGGTGTCAGACAGCCCTTGTTTTTTCCGGGCGACCTACACGATTGGGATGGCCTCAGGGACTTTGGAGGTTTCTCGTAATTTGTATGATTTTGGACAATGGAATGGGCAGAATTCCCATGGATTGGTCGGCACAGTCCTAATGTGTGGCTCCAGGGGCCCCAGCCTGGAGGGTGTGTGGCCCTGGCCTTTGAGGACAGAAGTCTGTAAACACAAACTCAGCTTAGGTTTGGGGACGTTGGTATGGCAGATCCGATCTACAAACCATGAAAAGAACTCTTCAGGATATGAAGAAAGTGCGAGTCTGAGGCGCTTGCTCAGGTTTTTGTCTCTGGATTTTGTATCAGCGATGGCACAATCTACAGACCTGAATCGAGATCTCGTGCATCTGAAGTCAGATCGAGAATCAGACGATCGCTCAAGTTGGTGTTTCTGTCCCTGATGGCCCCTTCACGAAGGGGCGGCATCACGAGGCCATGGGGGTTTTCCCACGATGGGATTTGTGAGAAGCTCCAAACTGCAAAGTGTCTTCTGTAGGACAATTGAGACCTGTTGTTTGGCTCCAGGCCAATGATTTTGAGCAGGGTTCTAAGGATGCATGGCTGGGTAGCCCACCTCGCATTCCAATTGTTTCCTAGAAACAAGACAGGTTAGATCTGCTGGATCTGGGGGATCAACCGAGGAGGCTGAGTTGAAATGGACTCTCCTATGGATGGGTCCTAATGTGCTTTTGTGTCTATGGAGACCTTGGAATGAAGCGGTGGCACTGGGGCCCTGAAGGGTTCTCCTAAACAGAGGCTTTGACACAGCTCCAACGTGCAAGTTTCCCATGTGTAGATGAGATGTTTTCTGATGGGTGAGTCAAGAAACAGCCATATGCTGGTTTTGAAATCCAGGCCTCTGAGGAGAGATGCCTGGAAACAAAAGCAATGGATATGATTAGTGCCTAGGGGCCTGTTCTTTCCTTTTTACCTCTGGGGACATCTGTCTATGGGTCTGAGTACAGGTAGGTGCTCAGATGGGATCAGATTGCCCCTGTTTTACCTGGGAAGCCACCACTAATGAGATGGATCAGGGACTGTGGAGGTTTATCCTATTAGAAGGGATGTGGCCATTGGAATAGGCACACACAATTCCCTTGGAGAGGGCAAGTACAGTCCTCAGGTTTGGCTCCAGGGGCCTGAGCCTGTAGGTTGTGTAGGCAAGGGATGTTTGGACAGTTGTCTGAAAACACAAACTTGGCTTATGTTTCAGGTCATAGGTATGGCAGGACTTTTCTACAGACCATGAGGAGAACTTTTCGGGATTTGAGAAAAGGGCGAGTGTGAGGCTCTTGCTCAAGTTTTTGTCTCTGGATATCGTGTCACTCATGGTCGTGAAATTTCTGGATGACTCCATGGGAAATGGACGAGTAGTACTTCCTGGTGGTTTGGCCCAGTCCAAAGCGTTTGGGGTCACTCTGTGGGATGGAAGAAGTCCGGTTTTTTTTTTTTTCTTATGTTGTTTTCTTTTTAACCTCAGGTGTCCCACCGAATGAGGGATTCCAGAGTAGAGCCCTGGGGTGGGGGGTGACTGGACAATCAGAAATCTGGTTAAAAATTGGGGCTTAGGGACATATCAAGCCCATTATCACATCTAATGGTCCAGTCACTGAGAGGACTTACTAGAGGACAGGACTCATGCTGAGGGTCACAATGCGTGTTTATGACCTTGTCGCACTCAAGAATGTGCGGGGCCTCAGGGTGAATGCTGGTTTCTCCTACACTGAACGTTGGACGACGTGCCAACCACAGGGTTTCTTACCATGGGTAAGGAGGTGTTCTGTTTTCTGCATTACACTCACCCCTGGGCAGTGATTGGAGATAAGGTATCGGTTCTGAGGCCTGAAATCTGAGGTAGGGAAGAGATGATGACCTAAGGCCATGGCGGGTCTTATGTGCTCAGTGTGTGGTCTGCTTTCAGGGTGTTGGTCAGGAGGTCCGGGCTCAGGTTGTGTCCGACAGTGCATTAGTGCCCAGGTTAGACTATATAATTTGGGTGAATTCGAGTGCTGTGGAGGTTTATCCTCATTGAAGGTGCCTGGGCAGCTCATGAGGCAATAATTTTTTCTAGAGGGCAGGCAGAGTGCTGCATTTTGGGTCCGGAATTGCCAAACTTGAGGGCTTCGGGGACAGGAGTGTGAGGACGGAAGTCTGAGAAGACAAGCTAGACTTGGGTTTCAGGCCGAGGGCACGGCAGGTACTCCCTGCAGATCTGAACCAATACTCATGCATCTGAAGTCAGGGCGAGGATCAGACGTTGGCTCAGGTCGGAGTTTCCGTGCATGACGGCCGCTTCATAAAGGGAGCGGAATCTCGAGGCCACTGAAGTATTCCCAGGTTGGGAGTTGTGGGATGTCCCCTTCAAGGATTCCTTCTGCGGGAAAATTGAGACCTGTTGGACAGCTGCAGGACATCCCATATGGAATGACTCCAGAGCACCGTTCGAGGATGGATGCCTGGGAAGCCCTTCTCGCATTCCAATTGTCTCCTAGCAACAAGACAGTTTTGATCTGATGGCTCTGCGGGAGCGACCGGGGTGGCTGAGTTGAAATGGACTCCCCTGAGGATGGGTCCTAATGTGTTTTTGTGTCCATGAGGGCCTTGGAATGGGGCGGTGGCACCGGGACCCTGAAGTACTCTTCTATGCTTTGGACATGGCTCCCATGCACAGATTTCCTTGTGGAGACGAGATGAGTTCTGCTGGGTGCCTCTCAGCAAAACCCCTATGCTCGTATTGGAATCAGGCTTTTGAGGAGATATGCCTGTAAACCAAGGCAATGGATCCTATTATGGCCTAGGGTCCTTTCTGGTTCAATCTTCTCCTCTAGGGAAATCCATTTATGGTATGAGTGGAGGTAGATTATCAGCTGGTGTCAGACAGCCCTTGTTTGTTCCGGGCGACCTAAACGATTGGGATGGCCTCAGGGACTTTGGAGGTTTCTCCTAATTTGTACGATTTTGGACAATGGAATGGGCAGAATTCCCATGGATTGGTAGGTACCGTCCTAATGTGTGGCTCCAGGGGCCCCAGCCTGGAGGGTGTGTGGCCCTGGACATTGAGGACAGAAGTCTGAAAACACAATCTCAGCTTAGTTTTGGGGACGTAGGTATGGCAGGCACGATCAACAAAACATGAGAAGAACTCTTCAGGATATCAAGAAAGTGCGAGTCTGAGGCGCTTGCTCAGGTTTTTGTCTCTGGATTTTGTATCAGCGATGGCACAATCTACAGACCTGAATCGAGATCTCGTGCATCTGAAGTCAGGGCGAGGATCAGATGATCGCTCAAGTTGGTGTTTCTGTCCCTGATGGCCCCTTCACGAAGGGGCGGCATCACGAGGCCATGGAGTTTTCCCACGATGGGATTTGTGAGAAGCTCCAAACTGCAAAGTGTCTTCTGCAGGACAATTGAGACCTGTTGTTTGGCTCCAGGCCAATGATTCTGAGCCGGGTTCTAAGGATGCATGGCTGGGTAGCCCACCTCGCATTCCAATTGTCTCCTAGAAACAAGACAGGTTAGATCTGCTGGATCTGGGGGATCAACCGAGGAGGCTGAGTTGAAATGGACTCTCCTATGGATGGGTCCTAATGTGCTTTTCTGTTTATGGAGACCTTGGAATTAAGCGGTAGCACTGGGGCCCTGAAGGGTTCTCCTAAACAGCGGCTTTGACACAGCTCCAACGTGCAAGTTTCCCATGTGTAGATGAGATGTTTTCTGATGGGTGAGTCAAGAAACAGCCATATGCTGGTTTTGAAATCCAGGCCTCTGAGGAGAGATGCCTGGAAACAAAAGCAATGGATATGATTAGTGCCTAGGGGCCTGTTCTTTCCTTTTTACCTCTGGGGACATCTGTCTATGGGTCTGAGTACAGGTAGGTGCTCAGATGGGCTCAGATTGCCCCTGTTTTACCTGGGAAGCCACCACTAATGACATGGATCAGGGACTTTGGAGGTTTATCCTATTAGAAGGGATGTGGCCATTGGAATAGGCACACACAATTCCCTTGGAGAGGGCAAGTACAGTCCTCAGGTTTGGCTCCAGGGGCCTGAGCCTGTAGGTTGTGTAGGCCAGGGCTGTTTGGACAGTTGTCTGAAAACACAAACTTGGCTTATGTTTCAGGTCATAGGTATGGCAGGACTTATCTACAGACCATGAGGAGAACTTTTCGGGATTTGAGAAAAGGGCGAGTGTGAGGCTCTTGCTCAAGTTTTTGTCTCTGGATATCGTGTCACTCATGGTCGTGAAATTTCTGGATGACTTCATGGGAAATGGACGAGTCTTACTCCCTGGTGGTTTGGCCCAGTGCAAAGCGTTTGGGGTCACTCTGTGGGATGGAAGAAGTCCGGTTTTTTTGTTGTTTTTTTTTTGATGTTGTTTTCTTTTTAAACTCAGGTGTCCCACCGAATGAGGGATTCCAGAGTAGAGCCCTGGGGGGGCGGGTGACGGGACAATCAGAAATCTGGTTAAAAATTAGGGCTTAGGGACATATAAAGCCCATTATCACATCTAATGGTCCAGTCACTGAGAGGACTTACTAGAGGACAGGACTCATGCTGAGGGTCACAATGCGTGTTTATGCCCTTGTGCACTCAAGAATGGGCGGGGCCTCAGGGTGAATGCTGGTTTCTCCTACACTGAACGTTGGACGACGTGCCAACCACAAGTTTTCTTACCATGGGTAAGGAGGTGTTCTGATTTCTGCATCACACTCACCTCTGGGCAGTGATTGGAGATAAGGTCTCGGTTCTGAGGACTGAAATCTGAGGTAGGGAAGAGATGATGACCTAAGGCCATGGCGGGTCTTATGTGCAAAGTGTGCGGTCTGCTTTCTGGGTGTTGGTCAGGAGGTCTGGGCTCAGGTTGTGTCCGACAGTGCATTTGTGCCCAGGTTAGACTATATAATTTGGGTGAAGTCGAGTTCTGTGGAGGTTTATCCTCATTGAAGGTGCCTGGGCAGCTCATGAGGCAATAATTTTTTTCTAGAGGGCAGACAGAGTGCTGCATTGTGGGTCCGTTATTGCCAAACTTGAGGGCTTCGGGGGCAGGAGTGTGAGGACGGAAGTCTGAGAAGACAAGCTAGACTTGGGTTTCAGGCCGAGGGCACGGCAGGTACTCCCTGCAGATCTGAACCAATACTCATGCATCTGAAGTCAGGGCGAGGATCAGACGTTGGCTCAGGTCGGAGTTTCCGTGCATGACGAGTGCTTCATGAAGGGAGCGGAATTTCGAGGCCACTGAAGTTTTCCCACGTTGGGAGTTGTGGGATGACCCTTCAAGGATTCCTTCTGCGGGAAAATGGAGACCTGTTGGACAGCTCCAGGACATCCCATATGGAATGACTCCAGCGCACCGTTCGAGGATGGATGCTTGGGAAGCCCGCCTCGCATTCCAATTGTCTCCTAGCAACAAGACAGTTTAGATCTGATGGCTCTGCGGGAGCGACCGGGGTGGTTGAGTTGAAATGGACTCCCATGAGGATGGGTCCTAATGTGTTTTTGTGTCCATGAGGGCCTTGGAATGGGGCGGTGGCACCGGGACCCTGAAGTACTCTCCTTTGCTTTGGACATGGCTCCAATGCACAGGTTTCCTTGTGGAGACGAGATGAGTTCTGCTGGGTGCCTCAGCAAAATCCCCATGCTCGTATTGGAATCAGGCTTTTGAGGAGACATGCCTGTAAACCAAGGCAATGGATTCTATTATGGCCTAGGGTCCTGTCTGGTTCAATCTTCTCCTCTGGGGACATCCATTTATGGTATGAGTGGAGGTAGATTATCAGCTGGTGTCAGACAGCCCTTGTTTTTTCCGGGCGACCTACACGATTGGGATGGCCTCAGGGACTTTGGAGGTTTCTCGTAATTTGTATGATTTTGGACAATGGAATGGGCAGAATTCCCATGGATTGGTCGGCACAGTCCTAATGTGTGGCTCCAGGGGCCCCAGCCTGGAGGGTGTGTGGCCCTGGCCTTTGAGGACAGAAGTCTGTAAACACAAACTCAGCTTAGGTTTGGGGACGTTGGTATGGCAGATCCGATCTACAAACCATGAAAAGAACTCTTCAGGATATGAAGAAAGTGCGAGTCTGAGGCGCTTGCTCAGGTTTTTGTCTCTGGATTTTGTATCAGCGATGGCACAATCTACAGACCTGAATCGAGATCTCGTGCATCTGAAGTCAGATCGAGAATCAGACGATCGCTCAAGTTGGTGTTTCTGTCCCTGATGGCCCCTTCACGAAGGGGCGGCATCACGAGGCCATGGGGGTTTTCCCACGATGGGATTTGTGAGAAGCTCCAAACTGCAAAGTGTCTTCTGTAGGACAATTGAGACCTGTTGTTTGGCTCCAGGCCAATGATTTTGAGCAGGGTTCTAAGGATGCATGGCTGGGTAGCCCACCTCGCATTCCAATTGTTTCCTAGAAACAAGACAGGTTAGATCTGCTGGATCTGGGGGATCAACCGAGGAGGCTGAGTTGAAATGGACTCTCCTATGGATGGGTCCTAATGTGCTTTTGTGTCTATGGAGACCTTGGAATGAAGCGGTGGCACTGGGGCCCTGAAGGGTTCTCCTAAACAGAGGCTTTGACACAGCTCCAACGTGCAAGTTTCCCATGTGTAGATGAGATGTTTTCTGATGGGTGAGTCAAGAAACAGCCATATGCTGGTTTTGAAATCCAGGCCTCTGAGGAGAGATGCCTGGAAACAAAAGCAATGGATATGATTAGTGCCTAGGGGCCTGTTCTTTCCTTTTTACCTCTGGGGACATCTGTCTATGGGTCTGAGTACAGGTAGGTGCTCAGATGGGATCAGATTGCCCCTGTTTTACCTGGGAAGCCACCACTAATGAGATGGATCAGGGACTGTGGAGGTTTATCCTATTAGAAGGGATGTGGCCATTGGAATAGGCACACACAATTCCCTTGGAGAGGGCAAGTACAGTCCTCAGGTTTGGCTCCAGGGGCCTGAGCCTGTAGGTTGTGTAGGCAAGGGATGTTTGGACAGTTGTCTGAAAACACAAACTTGGCTTATGTTTCAGGTCATAGGTATGGCAGGACTTTTCTACAGACCATGAGGAGAACTTTTCGGGATTTGAGAAAAGGGCGAGTGTGAGGCTCTTGCTCAAGTTTTTGTCTCTGGATATCGTGTCACTCATGGTCGTGAAATTTCTGGATGACTCCATGGGAAATGGACGAGTAGTACTTCCTGGTGGTTTGGCCCAGTCCAAAGCGTTTGGGGTCACTCTGTGGGATGGAAGAAGTCCGGTTTTTTTTTTTTTCTTATGTTGTTTTCTTTTTAACCTCAGGTGTCCCACCGAATGAGGGATTCCAGAGTAGAGCCCTGGGGTGGGGGGTGACTGGACAATCAGAAATCTGGTTAAAAATTGGGGCTTAGGGACATATCAAGCCCATTATCACATCTAATGGTCCAGTCACTGAGAGGACTTACTAGAGGACAGGACTCATGCTGAGGGTCACAATGCGTGTTTATGACCTTGTCGCACTCAAGAATGTGCGGGGCCTCAGGGTGAATGCTGGTTTCTCCTACACTGAACGTTGGACGACGTGCCAACCACAGGGTTTCTTACCATGGGTAAGGAGGTGTTCTGTTTTCTGCATTACACTCACCCCTGGGCAGTGATTGGAGATAAGGTATCGGTTCTGAGGCCTGAAATCTGAGGTAGGGAAGAGATGATGACCTAAGGCCATGGCGGGTCTTATGTGCTCAGTGTGTGGTCTGCTTTCAGGGTGTTGGTCAGGAGGTCCGGGCTCAGGTTGTGTCCGACAGTGCATTAGTGCCCAGGTTAGACTATATAATTTGGGTGAATTCGAGTGCTGTGGAGGTTTATCCTCATTGAAGGTGCCTGGGCAGCTCATGAGGCAATAATTTTTTCTAGAGGGCAGGCAGAGTGCTGCATTTTGGGTCCGGAATTGCCAAACTTGAGGGCTTCGGGGACAGGAGTGTGAGGACGGAAGTCTGAGAAGACAAGCTAGACTTGGGTTTCAGGCCGAGGGCACGGCAGGTACTCCCTGCAGATCTGAACCAATACTCATGCATCTGAAGTCAGGGCGAGGATCAGACGTTGGCTCAGGTCGGAGTTTCCGTGCATGACGGCCGCTTCATAAAGGGAGCGGAATCTCGAGGCCACTGAAGTATTCCCAGGTTGGGAGTTGTGGGATGTCCCCTTCAAGGATTCCTTCTGCGGGAAAATTGAGACCTGTTGGACAGCTGCAGGACATCCCATATGGAATGACTCCAGAGCACCGTTCGAGGATGGATGCCTGGGAAGCCCTTCTCGCATTCCAATTGTCTCCTAGCAACAAGACAGTTTTGATCTGATGGCTCTGCGGGAGCGACCGGGGTGGCTGAGTTGAAATGGACTCCCCTGAGGATGGGTCCTAATGTGTTTTTGTGTCCATGAGGGCCTTGGAATGGGGCGGTGGCACCGGGACCCTGAAGTACTCTTCTATGCTTTGGACATGGCTCCCATGCACAGATTTCCTTGTGGAGACGAGATGAGTTCTGCTGGGTGCCTCTCAGCAAAACCCCTATGCTCGTATTGGAATCAGGCTTTTGAGGAGATATGCCTGTAAACCAAGGCAATGGATCCTATTATGGCCTAGGGTCCTTTCTGGTTCAATCTTCTCCTCTAGGGAAATCCATTTATGGTATGAGTGGAGGTAGATTATCAGCTGGTGTCAGACAGCCCTTGTTTGTTCCGGGCGACCTAAACGATTGGGATGGCCTCAGGGACTTTGGAGGTTTCTCCTAATTTGTACGATTTTGGACAATGGAATGGGCAGAATTCCCATGGATTGGTAGGTACCGTCCTAATGTGTGGCTCCAGGGGCCCCAGCCTGGAGGGTGTGTGGCCCTGGACATTGAGGACAGAAGTCTGAAAACACAATCTCAGCTTAGTTTTGGGGACGTAGGTATGGCAGGCACGATCAACAAAACATGAGAAGAACTCTTCAGGATATCAAGAAAGTGCGAGTCTGAGGCGCTTGCTCAGGTTTTTGTCTCTGGATTTTGTATCAGCGATGGCACAATCTACAGACCTGAATCGAGATCTCGTGCATCTGAAGTCAGGGCGAGGATCAGACGATCGCTCAAGTTGGTGTTTCTGTCCCTGATGGCCCCTTCACGAAGGGGCGGCATCACGAGGCCATGGAGTTTTCCCACGATGGGATTTGTGAGAAGCTCCAAACTGCAAAGTGTCTTCTGCAGGACAATTGAGACCTGTTGTTTGGCTCCAGGCCAATGATTCTGAGCCGGGTTCTAAGGATGCATGGCTGGGTAGCCCACCTCGCATTCCAATTGTCTCCTAGAAACAAGACAGGTTAGATCTGCTGGATCTGGGGGATCAACCGAGGAGGCTGAGTTGAAATGGACTCTCCTATGGATGGGTCCTAATGTGCTTTTCTGTCTATGGAGACCTTGGAATTAAGCGGTAGCACTGGGGCCCTGAAGGGTTCTCCTAAACAGCGGCTTTGACACAGCTCCAACGTGCAAGTTTCCCATGTGTAGATGAGATGTTTTCTGATGGGTGAGTCAAGAAACAGCCATATGCTGGTTTTGAAATCCAGGCCTCTGAGGAGAGATGCCTGGAAACAAAAGCAATGGATATGATTAGTGCCTAGGGGCCTGTTCTTTCCTTTTTACCTCTGGGGACATCTGTCTATGGGTCTGAGTACAGGTAGGTGCTCAGATGGGCTCAGATTGCCCCTGTTTTACCTGGGAAGCCACCACTAATGACATGGATCAGGGACTTTGGAGGTTTATCCTATTAGAAGGGATGTGGCCATTGGAATAGGCACACACAATTCCCTTGGAGAGGGCAAGTACAGTCCTCAGGTTTGGCTCCAGGGGCCTGAGCCTGTAGGTTGTGTAGGCCAGGGCTGTTTGGACAGTTGTCTGAAAACACAAACTTGGCTTATGTTTCAGGTCATAGGTATGGCAGGACTTATCTACAGACCATGAGGAGAACTTTTCGGGATTTGAGAAAAGGGCGAGTGTGAGGCTCTTGCTCAAGTTTTTGTCTCTGGATATCGTGTCACTCATGGTCGTGAAATTTCTGGATGACTTCATGGGAAATGGACGAGTCTTACTCCCTGGTGGTTTGGCCCAGTGCAAAGCGTTTGGGGTCACTCTGTGGGATGGAAGAAGTCCGGTTTTTTTGTTGTTTTTTTTTTGATGTTGTTTTCTTTTTAAACTCAGGTGTCCCACCGAATGAGGGATTCCAGAGTAGAGCCCTGGGGAGGCGGGTGACGGGACAATCAGAAATCTGGTTAAAAATTAGGGCTTAGGGACATATAAAGCCCATTATCACATCTAATGGTCCAGTCACTGAGAGGACTTACTAGAGGACAGGACTCATGCTGAGGGTCACAATGCGTGTTTATGCCCTTGTGCACTCAAGAATGGGCGGGGCCTCAGGGTGAATGCTGGTTTCTCCTACACTGAACGTTGGACGACGTGCCAACCACAAGTTTTCTTACCATGGGTAAGGAGGTGTTCTGATTTCTGCATCACACTCACCTCTGGGCAGTGATTGGAGATAAGGTCTCGGTTCTGAGGACTGAAATCTGAGGTAGGGAAGAGATGATGACCTAAGGCCATGGCGGGTCTTATGTGCAAAGTGTGCGGTCTGCTTTCTGGGTGTTGGTCAGGAGGTCTGGGCTCAGGTTGTGTCCAACAGTGCATTTGTGCCCAGGTTAGACTATATAATTTGGGTGAAGTCGAGTGCTGTGGAGGTTTATCCTCATTGAAGGTGCCTGGGCAGCTCATGAGGCAATAATTTTTTTCTAGAGGGCAGACAGAGTGCTGCATTGTGGGTCCGTTATTGCCAAACTTGAGGGCTTCAGGGGCAGGAGTGTGAGGACGGAAGTCTGAGAAGACAAGCTAGACTTGGGTTTCAGGCCGAGGGCACGGCAGGTACTCCCTGCAGATCTGAACCAATACTCATGCATCTGAAGTCAGGGCGAGGATCAGACGTTGGCTCAGGTCGGAGTTTCCGTGCATGACGAGTGCTTCATGAAGGGAGCGGAATTTCGAGGCCACTGAAGTTTTCCCACGTTGGGAGTTGTGGGATGACCCTTCAAGGATTCCTTCTGCGGGAAAATGGAGACCTGTTGGACAGCTCCAGGACATCCCATATGGAATGACTCCAGCGCACCGTTCGAGGATGGATGCTTGGGAAGCCCGCCTCGCATTCCAATTGTCTCCTAGCAACAAGACAGTTTAGATCTGATGGCTCTGTGGGAGCGACCGGGGTGGTTGAGTTGAAATGGACTCCCATGAGGATGGGTCCTAATGTGTTTTTGTGTCCATGAGGGCCTTGGAATGGGGCGGTGGCACCGGGACCCTGAAGTACTCTCCTTTACTTTGGACATGGCTCCAATGCACAGGTTTCCTTGTGGAGACGAGATGAGTTCTGCTGGGTGCCTCAGCAAAATCCCCATGCTCGTATTGGAATCAGGCTTTTGAGGAGACATGCCTGTAAACCAAGGCAATGGATTCTATTATGGCCTAGGGTCCTGTCTGGTTCAATCTTCTCCTCTGGGGACATCCATTTATGGTATGAGTGGAGGTAGATTATCAGCTGGTGTCAGACAGCCCTTGTTTTTTCCGGGCGACCTACACGATTGGGATGGCCTCAGGGACTTTGGAGGTTTCTCGTAATTTGTATGATTTTGGACAATGGAATGGGCAGAATTCCCATGGATTGGTCGGCACAGTCCTAATGTGTGGCTCCAGGGGCCCCAGCCTGGAGGGTGTGTGGCCCTGGCCTTTGAGGACAGAAGTCTGGAAACACAAACTCAGCTTAGGTTTGGGGACGTTGGTATGGCAGATCCGATCTACAAACCATGAAAAGAACTCTTCAGGATATGAAGAAAGTGCGAGTCTGAGGCGCTTGCTCAGGTTTTTGTCTCTGGATTTTGTATCAGCGATGGCACAATCTACAGACCTGAATCGAGATCTCGTGCATCTGAAGTCAGATCGAGAATCAGACGATCGCTCAAGTTGGTGTTTCTGTCCCTGATGGCCCCTTCACGAAGGGGCGGCATCACGAGGCCATGGGGGTTTTCCCACGATGGGATTTGTGAGAAGCTCCAAACTGCAAAGTGTCTTCTGTAGGACAATTGAGACCTGTTGTTTGGCTCCAGGCCAATGATTTTGAGCAGGGTTCTAAGGATGCATGGCTGGGTAGCCCACCTCGCATTCCAATTGTTTCCTAGAAACAAGACAGGTTAGATCTGCTGGATCTGGGGGATCAACCGAGGAGGCTGAGTTGAAATGGACTCTCCTATGGATGGGTCCTAATGTGCTTTTGTGTCTATGGAGACCTTGGAATGAAGCGGTGGCACTGGGGCCCTGAAGGGTTCTCCTAAACAGAGGCTTTGACACAGCTCCAACGTGCAAGTTTCCCATGTGTAGATGAGATGTTTTCTGATGGGTGAGTCAAGAAACAGCCATATGCTGGTTTTGAAATCCAGGCCTCTGAGGAGAGATGCCTGGAAACAAAAGCAATGGATATGATTAGTGCCTAGGGGCCTGTTCTTTCCTTTTTACCTCTGGGGACATCTGTCTATGGGTCTGAGTACAGGTAGGTGCTCAGATGGGATCAGATTGCCCCTGTTTTACCTGGGAAGCCACCACTAATGAGATGGATCAGGGACTGTGGAGGTTTATCCTATTAGAAGGGATGTGGCCATTGGAATAGGCACACACAATTCCCTTGGAGAGGGCAAGTACAGTCCTCAGGTTTGGCTCCAGGGGCCTGAGCCTGTAGGTTGTGTAGGCAAGGGATGTTTGGACAGTTGTCTGAAAACACAAACTTGGCTTATGTTTCAGGTCATAGGTATGGCAGGACTTTTCTACAGACCATGAGGAGAACTTTTCGGGATTTGAGAAAAGGGCGAGTGTGAGGCTCTTGCTCAAGTTTTTGTCTCTGGATATCGTGTCACTCATGGTCGTGAAATTTCTGGATGACTCCATGGGAAATGGACGAGTAGTACTTCCTGGTGGTTTGGCCCAGTCCAAAGCGTTTGGGGTCACTCTGTGGGATGGAAGAAGTCCGGTTTTTTTTTTTTTTCTTATGTTGTTTTCTTTTTAACCTCAGGTGTCCCACCGAATGAGGGATTCCAGAGTAGAGCCCTGGGGTGGGGGGTGACTGGACAATCAGAAATCTGGTTAAAAATTGGGGCTTAGGGACATATCAAGCCCATTATCACATCTAATGGTCCAGTCACTGAGAGGACTTACTAGAGGACAGGACTCATGCTGAGGGTCACAATGCGTGTTTATGACCTTGTCGCACTCAAGAATGTGCGGGGCCTCAGGGTGAATGCTGGTTTCTCCTACACTGAACGTTGGACGACGTGCCAACCACAGGGTTTCTTACCATGGGTAAGGAGGTGTTCTGTTTTCTGCATTACACTCACCCCTGGGCAGTGATTGGAGATAAGGTATCGGTTCTGAGGCCTGAAATCTGAGGTAGGGAAGAGATGATGACCTAAGGCCATGGCGGGTCTTATGTGCTCAGTGTGTGGTCTGCTTTCAGGGTGTTGGTCAGGAGGTCCGGGCTCAGGTTGTGTCCGACAGTGCATTAGTGCCCAGGTTAGACTATATAATTTGGGTGAATTCGAGTGCTGTGGAGGTTTATCCTCATTGAAGGTGCCTGGGCAGCTCATGAGGCAATAATTTTTTCTAGAGGGCAGACAGAGTGCTGCATTTTGGGTCCGGAATTGCCAAACTTGAGGGCTTCGGGGACAGGAGTGTGAGGACGGAAGTCTGAGAAGACAAGCTAGACTTGGGTTTCAGGCCGAGGGCACGGCAGGTACTCCCTGCAGATCTGAACCAATACTCATGCATCTGAAGTCAGGGCGAGGATCAGACGTTGGCTCAGGTCGGAGTTTCCGTGCATGACGGCCGCTTCATAAAGGGAGCGGAATCTCGAGGCCACTGAAGTATTCCCAGGTTGGGAGTTGTGGGATGTCCCCTTCAAGGATTCCTTCTGCGGGAAAATTGAGACCTGTTGGACAGCTGCAGGACATCCCATATGGAATGACTCCAGAGCACCGTTCGAGGATGGATGCCTGGGAAGCCCTTCTCGCATTCCAATTGTCTCCTAGCAACAAGACAGTTTTGATCTGATGGCTCTGCGGGAGCGACCGGGGTGGCTGAGTTGAAATGGACTCCCCTGAGGATGGGTCCTAATGTGTTTTTGTGTCCATGAGGGCCTTGGAATGGGGCGGTGGCACCGGGACCCTGAAGTACTCTTCTATGCTTTGGACATGGCTCCCATGCACAGATTTCCTTGTGGAGACGAGATGAGTTCTGCTGGGTGCCTCTCAGCAAAACCCCTATGCTCGTATTGGAATCAGGCTTTTGAGGAGATATGCCTGTAAACCAAGGCAATGGATCCTATTATGGCCAGGGTCCTTTCTGGTTCAATCTTCTTCTCTAGGGAAATCCATTTATGGTATGAGTGGAGGTAGATTATCAGCTGGTGTCAGACAGCCCTTGTTTGTTCCGGGCGACCTAAACGATTGGGATGGCCTCAGGGACTTTGGAGGTTTCTCCTAATTTGTACGATTTTGGACAATGGAATGGGCAGAATTCCCATGGATTGGTAGGTACCGTCCTAATGTGTGGCTCCAGGGGCCCCAGCCTGGAGGGTGTGTGGCCCTGGACATTGAGGACAGAAGTCTGAAAACACAATCTCAGCTTAGTTTTGGGGACGTAGGTATGGCAGGCACGATCAACAAAACATGAGAAGAACTCTTCAGGATATCAAGAAAGTGCGAGTCTGAGGCGCTTGCTCAGGTTTTTGTCTCTGGATTTTGTATCAGCGATGGCACAATCTACAGACCTGAATCGAGATCTCGTGCATCTGAAGTCAGGGCGAGGATCAGACGATCGCTCAAGTTGGTGTTTCTGTCCCTGATGGCCCCTTCACGAAGGGGCGGCATCACGAGGCCATGGAGTTTTCCCACGATGGGATTTGTGAGAAGCTCCAAACTGCAAAGTGTCTTCTGCAGGACAATTGAGACCTGTTGTTTGGCTCCAGGCCAATGATTCTGAGCCGGGTTCTAAGGATGCATGGCTGGGTAGCCCACCTCGCATTCCAATTGTTTCCTAGAAACAAGACAGGTTAGATCTGCTGGATCTGGGGGATCAACCGAGGAGGCTGAGTTGAAATGGACTCTCCTATGGATGGGTCCTAATGTGCTTTTCTGTCTATGGAGACCTTGGAATTAAGCGGTAGCACTGGGGCCCTGAAGGGTTCTCCTAAACAGCGGCTTTGACACAGCTCCAACGTGCAAGTTTCCCATGTGTAGATGAGATGTTTTCTGATGGGTGAGTCAAGAAACAGCCATATGCTGGTTTTGAAATCCAGGCCTCTGAGGAGAGATGCCTGGAAACAAAAGCAATGGATATGATTAGTGCCTAGGGGCCTGTTCTTTCCTTTTTACCTCTGGGGACATCTGTCTATGGGTCTGAGTACAGGTAGGTGCTCAGATGGGCTCAGATTGCCCCTGTTTTACCTGGGAAGCCACCACTAATGACATGGATCAGGGACTTTGGAGGTTTATCCTATTAGAAGGGATGTGGCCATTGGAATAGGCACACACAATTCCCTTGGAGAGGGCAAGTACAGTCCTCAGGTTTGGCTCCAGGGGCCTGAGCCTGTAGGTTGTGTAGGCCAGGGCTGTTTGGACAGTTGTCTGAAAACACAAACTTGGCTTATGTTTCAGGTCATAGGTATGGCAGGACTTATCTACAGACCATGAGGAGAACTTTTCGGGATTTGAGAAAAGGGCGAGTGTGAGGCTCTTGCTCAAGTTTTTGTCTCTGGATATCGTGTCACTCATGGTCGTGAAATTTCTGGATGACTTCATGGGAAATGGACGAGTCTTACTCCCTGGTGGTTTGGCCCAGTGCAAAGCGTTTGGGGTCACTCTGTGGGATGGAAGAAGTCCGGTTTTTTTGTTGTTTTTTTTTTGATGTTGTTTTCTTTTTAAACTCAGGTGTCCCACCGAATGAGGGATTCCAGAGTAGAGCCCTGGGGGGGCGGGTGACGGGACAATCAGAAATCTGGTTAAAAATTAGGGCTTAGGGACATATAAAGCCCATTATCACATCTAATGGTCCAGTCACTGAGAGGACTTACTAGAGGACAGGACTCATGCTGAGGGTCACAATGCGTGTTTATGCCCTTGTGCACTCAAGAATGGGCGGGGCCTCAGGGTGAATGCTGGTTTCTCCTACACTGAACGTTGGACGACGTGCCAACCACAAGTTTTCTTACCATGGGTAAGGAGGTGTTCTGATTTCTGCATCACACTCACCTCTGGGCAGTGATTGGAGATAAGGTCTCGGTTCTGAGGACTGAAATCTGAGGTAGGGAAGAGATGATGACCTAAGGCCATGGCGGGTCTTATGTGCAAAGTGTGCGGTCTGCTTTCTGGGTGTTGGTCAGGAGGTCTGGGCTCAGGTTGTGTCCGACAGTGCATTTGTGCCCAGGTTAGACTATATAATTTGGGTGAAGTCGAGTGCTGTGGAGGTTTATCCTCATTGAAGGTGCCTGGGCAGCTCATGAGGCAATAATTTTTTTCTAGAGGGCAGGCAGAGTGCTGCATTGTGGGTCCGTTATTGCCAAACTTGAGGGCTTCGGGGGCAGGAGTGTGAGGACGGAAGTCTGAGAAGACAAGCTAGACTTGGGTTTCAGGCCGAGGGCACGGCAGGTACTCCCTGCAGATCTGAACCAATACTCATGCATCTGAAGTCAGGGCGAGGATCAGACGTTGGCTCAGGTCGGAGTTTCCGTGCATGACGGCTGCTTCATGAAGGGAGCGGAATCTCGAGGCCACTGAAGTTTTCCCACGTTGGGACTTGTGGGATGTCCCCTTCAAGGATTCCTTGTGCGGGACAATTGAGACCTGTTGGACAGCTCCAGGACATCCCATATGGAATGACTCCAGCGCACCGTTCGAGGATGGATGCTTGGGAAGCCCGCCTCGCATTCCAATTGTCTCCTAGCAACAAGACAGTTTAGATCTGATGGCTCTGCGGGAGCGACCGGGGTGGTTGAGTTGAAATGGACTCCCATGAGGATGGGTCCTAATGTGTTTTTGTGTCCATGAGGGCCTTGGAATGGGGCGGATGCATGGGACCCTGAAGTACTCTCCTATGCTTTGGACATGGCTCCCATGCACAGGTTTCCTTGTGGAGACGAGATGAGTTCTGCTGGGTGCCTCAGCCAAATCCCCATGCTCGTATTGGAATCAGGCTTTTGAGGAGACATGCCTGTAAACCAAGGCAATGGATTCTATTATGGCCTAGGGTCCTGTCTGGTTCAATCTTCTCCTCTGGGGACATCCATTTATGGTATGAGTGGAGGTAGATTATCAGCTGGTGTCAGACAGCCCTTGTTTGTTCTGGGCGACCTACACGATTGGGATGGCCTCAGGGACTTTGGAGGTTTTTCCTAATTTGTATGATTTTGGACAATGGAATGGGCAGAATTCCCATGGATTGGTAGGCACAGTCCTAATGTGTGGCTCCAGGGGCCCCAGCCTGGAGGGTGTGTGGCCCTGGCCTTTGAGGACAGAAGTCTGTAAACACACACTCAGCTTAGGTTTGGGGACGTTGGTATGGCAGATCCGATCTACAAACCATGAGAAGAACTCTTCAGGATATGAAGAAAGTGCGAGTCGGAGGCGCTTGCTCAGGTTTTTGTCTCTGGATTTTGTATCAGCGATGGCACAATCTACAGACCTGAATCGCGATCTCGTGCATCTGAAGTCAGGGCGAGGATCAGATGATCGCTCAAGTTGGTGTTTCTGTCCCTGATGGCCCCTTCACGAAGGGGCAGCATCACGAGGCCATGGGGGTTTTCCCACGATGGGATTTGTGAGAAGCTCCAAACTGCAAAGTGTCTTCTGCAGGACAATTGAGACCTGTTGTTTGGCTCCAGGCCAATGATTCTGAGCAGGGTTCTAAGGATGCATGGCTGGGTAGCCCACCTCGCATTCCAATTGTTTCCTAGAAACAAGACAGGTTAGATCTGCTGGATCTGGGGGATCAACCGAGGAGGCTGAGTTGAAATGGACTCTCTTATGGATGGGTCCTAATGTGCTTTTGTGTCTATGGAGACCTTGGAATTAAGCGGTGGCACTGGGGCCCTGAAGGGTTCTCCTAAACAGAGGCTTTGACACAGCTCCAACGTGCAAGTTTCCCATGTGTAGATGAGATGTTTTCTGATGGGTGAGTCAAGAAACAGCCATATGCTGGTTTTGAAATCCAGGCCTCTGAGGAGAGATGCCTGGAAACAAAAGCAATGGATATGATTAGTGCCTAGGGGCCTGTTCTTTCCTTTTTACCTCTGGGGACATCTGTCTATGGGTCTGAGTACAGGTAGGTGCTCAGATGGGCTCAGATTGCCCCTGTTTTACCTGGAAAGGCACCAATAATGAGATGGATCAGGGACTGTGGAGGTTTATCCTATTAGAAGGGATGTGGCCATTGGAATAGGCACAGACAATTCCCTTGGAGAGGGCAAGTACAGTCCTCAGGTTTGGCTCCAGGGACCTGAGGCTGTAGGTTGTGTAGGCCAGGGCTTTTTGGATCGTTGTCTGAAAACACAAACTTGGCTTATGTTTCAGGTCATAGGTATGGCAGGACTTATCTACAGAACATGCGGAGAACATTTCGGGATTTGAGAAAAAGGTGAGTGTGAGGCTCTTACTCAAGTTTTTGTCTCTGGATATCGTGTCACTCATGGTCGTGAAATTTCTGGATGACTTCATGGGAAGTGGACGAGTCGTACTTCCTGGTGGTTTGGTCCAGTCCAAAGCGTTTGGGGTCACTCTGTGGGATGGAAGAATTCTTTTTTTTTTGTTTTTGTTTTTTTTTGATGTTGTTTTCTTTTTAACCTCAAGTGTCCCACCGAATGAGGGATTCCAGAGTAAAGCCCTGGGGGGGGGTGACTTGACAATCAGAAATCTAGTTAAAAATTGGGGCTTAGGGACATATCAAGCCCATTATCACATCTAAAGTTCCAGTCACAGAGACGACTTACTAGAGGACAGGACTCATGCTGAGGGTCACAATGCATGTATATGCCCTTGTCGCACTCAAGAATGGGCGGGGCCTCAGGGTGAATGCTGGTTTCTCCTACACTGAACGTTGGACGACATGCCAACCACAACGTTTCTTACTATGGGTAAGGAGGTGTTCTGATTTCTGCATCAAACTCACCCCTGGGCAGTGATTGGAGATAAGGTATCGGTTCTGAGGCCTGAAAACGGAGGTAGGGAAGAGATGATGACCTAAGGCCATGGCGGGTCTTATGTGCTCAGTGTGCGGTCTGCTTTCCGGGTGTTGGTCAGGAGGTCCGGGCTCAGGTTGTGTCCGACAGTGCATTAGTGCCCAGGTTAGACTATATAATTTGGGTAACGTCGAGTGCTGTGGAGGTTTATCCTCATTGAAGGTGCCTGGGCAGCTCATGAGGCAATAATTTTTTTGTAGAGGGCAGGCAGAGTGCTGCATTGTGGGTCCGTTATTGCCAAACTTGAGGGCTTCGGGGGCAGGAGTGTGAGGACGGAAGTCTGAGAAGACAAGCTAGACTTGGGTTTCAGGCCGAGGGCACGGCAGGTACTCCCTGCAGATCTGAACCAATACTCATGCATCTGAAGTCATGGCGAGGTCAGACGTTGGCTCAGGTCGGAGTTTCCGTGCATGACGGCCGCTTCATGAAGGGAGCGGAATCTGAGGCCACTGAAGATTTCCCACGTTTGGAGTTGTGGGATGTCCCCTTCAAGGATTCCTTCTGCGGGACAATTGAGACCTGTTGGACAGCTCCAGGACATCCCATATGGAAGGACTCCAGAGCACTGTTCGAGGATGGATGCCTGGGAAGCCCGCCTCGCATTCCAATTGTCTCCTGGCAACAAGACAGTTTAGAGCTGATGGCTCTGTGGGAGCAACCGGGGTGGCTGAGTTGAAATGGACTTTACTGAGGATGGTTCCTAATGTGTTTTTGTGTCCATGAGGGCCTTGGAATGGGGCGGTGACCCCGGGACCCTGAGTACTCTCCTATGCTTCAGATGGCTCCCATGCACAGGTTTCCTTGTGGAGACGAGATGAGTTCTGCTAGGTGCCTCAGCAAAACCCCTATGCTCGTATTGGAATCAGGCTTTTGAGGAGACATGCCTGTAAACCAGGGCATTGGATCCTATTATAGCCTAGGGTCCTGTGTGGTTCAATCTTCTCCTCTGGGGACATCCATGTATAGTCTGAGTGGTGGTAGATTATCAGCTGGTGTCAGACAGCCCATCTTTGTTCCGGGCGACCTACACAATTGGGATGGCCTCAGGGACTTTGGAGGTTTCTCCTAATTTGTACGATTTTGGACAATGGAATGGGCAGAATTCTCATGGATTGGTAGGCACAGTCCTAATGTGTGGCTCCAGGGGCCCCAGCCTGGAGGGTGTGTGGCCCAGGACTTTGAGGACAGACGTCTGAAAACACAAACTCAGCTTAGGTTTGGGGACGTAGGTATGGCAGGACCAATCTACAAACCATGAGAAAAACTCTTCAGGATATGAAGAAAGAGCGAGTCTGAGGCGCTTGCTCAGGCTTTTGTCTCTGGATTTTGTATCAACGATGTCCGTGGTATATGGGGAGGCATCATGGGACATGGACGAATATTCCTCTCTGTGGATTTGGCCCGGTCCCAATTGTTTTTCGTCAAGCTGTGGGATGGAGGTCCCCTTTCAGGTTTGTTACCTTAGGTGTCCCAAAGAAAGAGGAATTCCAAGCAGAGCCCTAGGGAAGTGAGAAGGGACAACCCAAATATGGTTAAAAATTTGGGCCTAGGGGCATGCAAGGCCCAATATGCTGTCTCTTCATCAGCCACTGAGAGACCTTACTTGAAGACTGGTCTCAGGCTGAGGGTCACAATGTGTGTTTGTGACCAATGTGTCCCGGGAGCATGGGCGGGGCCTCATGGGCCACACTGGTTTCAACTGCACTGGACTTTGGACAACATACCAATCACAAGCTCTCTTGCCATGGGAAAGGATTTCTGATTTCCGCATCATTTTCAAACCTGGGCAGTGGTTGGAAATAAGGTCTAGGTTCCGAAGCATGAAACCGCACTTGGGAAGAGATGACGACCAAAGGCCATGGCGGGTCTGAAGTGCTCACTGTGCGGTCAGCCGCCTGGGTGTTGGTCAGGAGGTTCGGGCTCATTTGTGTCACACAGTGCATTAGTGCTCAGGTTAGACTATATATTTTGGGTACAGTCGAGTGCCGTGTAGGTTTATCCTCATTTGAGGTGCCTGGGCTGTTCATTAGGCCAGATATTTTTTTAGAGGGCAGGCAGAGTGCTGCATTGTGGGTCCGGAATTGCCAAACTTGAGGGCTTCTGGGCCAGGAGTGTGAGGACAGAAGTCTGAGAACACAAGCTACACTTGGGCTTCAGGCCGAGGGCATGGCAGTTACCCCCCTGCAGATCTGAACCAATATCTCATGCATCTGAAGTCACGGCAAGGATCAGACGTTGGATCAGATTGGAGTTTCTGTGCAAGACTGCCCCTTCATGAACAGAGCGGAATCTCAAGGCCATGCAGGTTTTCCAACGTTGGGGTTGTGGGATGCCCCCTTCAAGGATTCCTTCTGCGGGATAATAGAGACCTGTTGGGCAGCTCCAGGACATCCCATATGGAATGACGCCAGAGCAACTTTGGAGGATGGATGCCAGGGAAGCCCGCCTCGCATTCCAATTGTCTCCTAGCAACAAGAGAGTTGAGATCGGATGGCTCTGCGGGAGAAACCTTGGTGGCTGTGTTGAAATGGACTTTCCTGAGGATGGGGCCTAATATGTGTTTGTGTCCATGAGGGCCTTGGAATGGGGAGGTGGCACCAGGACCCTGAAGTATTCTCCTAAGCTTTTGACATAGCTCCCATGCACAAGTTTCCTTGTGGAGACGAGATTTGTTCTGATGGGTGCCTCAGGAAACCCCTTATGATGGTATTGGAATTCAGGCTTTTGAAGAGACATGCCTGTAAACGAAAGCAATGGATCCGATTATGGCCTACAGCCTGTCTGGTTCAATCTTCTTCTCTGGGGATATCCATCTATGGAATGAGTGGAGGTAGATGCTCACCTGGTGTCAGACCGCCCTTGTTTGTCCCCGGAGACCTACAGTATTGGGATGGCCTCGGGGACTTTGGAGAGTTCTCCTAATTCGTATGATTTTGGACAATGGAATGGGCAGAATTCCCATGGATTGGGTAGGCACAGTACTAATGTGTGGCTCCAGGGGCCCCAGCCTGGAGGGTGTGTGGCCCAGGACTTTGAGGACAGAATTCTGAAAACACAAACTCAGCTTAGGTTTGGGGACGTAGGTTTGGCAGGCCCAATCTACAAACCATGAGAAGAACTCTTCAGTTGATGAAGAAAGAGCGATTCTGAGGAATTGCTCAGGTGTTTGTCTCTGGATTTTGTATCAACGATGGCCGTGGAATGTTGGTAGGCCTCATGGGCCATGGACGAATCTTCCTCTCTGTGGATTTGGCCCAGTCCCAATTTTTTTCGTCAATCTGTGGGAAGGGAGGTCTCCTTTCAGGTTTATTACCTCAGGTGTCCGAACCAAAGAGGAATTCCAAAGAGGAGGCCTGGGGAAGAGTGAAGGGACAAACCAAACTATGGTTAAAAATTGGGGCCTACAGGCATGGCAGGCCCAATATGCTGTCTCTTCATCCAGCAACTGAGGCCTTACTTGATAACTGGGCACAGGCTGACAGTCACAATGTGTGTTTGTGACCAATGTGGCCCGCGAGCATGGGCGGGGCCTTATGGGCCACACTGGTTTCAACTACACTGGAATTTGGACAACATGCCAATCACAAGGTCTCTTGCCATGGGGAAGGTGTTCTGATTTCTGCATCATTTTCAACCCTGGGCAGTGGTTGGAGATAACGTCTAGGTCCTGAAGCCTGAAAAGCAGCAGTTGGGAAGAGATGACGACCTAAGGCCATGGCGGGTCTGATAAGCTCAGTGAGCGGTCAGCTGCCTGGGTTTTGGTCAGGAGGTTCTGGCTCAGGTTGTGTCAGACAGTGCATTAGTGCCCAGGTTAGACTATAAAATTTGGTACAGTCGAGTGCCGTGTAGGTTTATCCTCATTTGCGGTGCCTGGGCAGCTCATTAGGCGCGATATTTTTTCTAGAGGGCAGGCAGAGTGCTGCATTGTGGTTCCGAAATTGCCAAAAGTGAGGGCCTCTGGGCCAGGAGTGTTAGGACAGGAGTCTGAGAACACAAGCTCGACTTTGGCTTCTGGCCGAGGACACGGCAGGTACACCCGCAGATCTGAACAAATATCTCAAGCATCTGAAGTCACGGCGAGGATCAGACGTTGGCTCAGGTTGGAGTTTCTCTGCATGACTGACCCTTCATGAACGGAGCGGAATCTCAAGGCCATGGAGGTTTTCCCACGTTGGGAGTTGTGGGATGCCCCCTTCAAGGATTCCTTCTGCAGGACAATTGAGACCTGTTGGGCAGCTCCAGGACATCCCATATGGAATGACTCCATCGCACCATTGGAGGATGGATGGCCGGAAGCCTGCCTCGCATTCCAATTGTCTCCTAGCAATACATTTGAGATCGGATGGCTCTGTGGGAGCAACCGGGGTGGCCTAGATGAAATGGACTTTCCTGAGCTTGGGGTCTAATGTGTGTTTGTGTCCATGGGGGCCTTGGAATGGGGCGGTGGCACCGGGACCCTGAAGTATTCTCCTAAGCTTTTGACATAGCTCCCATGCACAAGTTTCCTTGTGGAGACGAGATTTGTTCTGATGGGTGCCTCGGGAACCCCTTATGCTGGTATTGGAATCCTGGCTTTTGAGGAGACACGCCTGTAAACCAAATCAATGGATCCGATTATGGCCTAGGGTCCTGTCTGGTTCAATCTTATTCTCTGGTGATATCCATCGATGGAATGTGTGGAGGTAGATGCTCAACTGGTGTCAGACCTCCCTTGTTTGTCCCCGGAGACCTACACTATTGGGATGGCCTCGGGGTCTTTGGAGAGTTCTCTTAATTTTTAAGATTTTGGACAATGGAATGGGGAGAATTTCCATGGATTGGGCAGGCACAGTCCTAATGTGTGGCTCCAGGGGCCCCAGCCTTGACGGTGTGTGGCCCAGGACTTTGAGGACAGAAGTCTGAAAACCCAAACTGAGGTTAGGTTTGGGGACGTAGGTATGGCAGCCCAATCTACAAACCTAGAGAAGAACTCTTCAGGATATGAAGAAAGAGTGATTCTGAGGAACTTGCTCAGCCTTTAGTCTCTGGATTTTGTATCATCGATGGCCGTGGAATGTGGGGAGTCCTCATGGGCCATGGACGAATTTTCCTCTCTGTGGATTTGGCCCGGTCCAAATTGTTTTACGTCAATCTGTGGAATGGGAAGACTCCTTTCAGTTTCATTACCTCATGTGTCGAACAAAAGAGGAATTCCAAAGCAGAGCCCTGTGAAAGAGTGAAGGTACAACCCAAACTATGGTAAAAATTGCGGCCTAGGGGCATGGCAGGCCCAATATGCTGTCTCTTCATCCAGCCACTGAGAGGCCTTACTTGAGGACTGAGCTAAGGCTGAGGGTCACAATGTTTGTTTGTGATCAATTTTCCCCGCGAGCATGGGCGGGGCCTCATGGGCCACACTTTTTTCAACTACACTGAACTTTGAACAACATGCCAATCAAAAGGTCTCTTGCCATGGGGAAGGAGTTCTGATTTCTGCATTATTTTCAACCATGGGCAGTGGTTGTAGATAATGTCTAGATTCTGAGTCCTGAACCGTAGTTAGGAAGAGATGACGAACTAAAACCATGGCAGGTCTGATTTGCTCACTGTGCGGTCAGCTGCCTGGGTTTTGGTCAGGAGGCTCAGCTTCAGGTTGTGTCAGACAGTGTATTAGTGCCCAGGATAGACTATATAATTTGGGTACAGTCGAGTTCCGTGTAGGTTTATCCTCATTTGAGGTGCCTGGGCAGCTCAATAGGCAAGATATTTTTTCTAGAGGGCAGGCAGAGTGCTGCATTGTGGGTCCATAATTGCCAAACTTGAGGGCTTCTGGGCCAGGAGTGTGAGGACAGAAGTCTGAGAACACAAGCTCGAATTGGGCTTCAGGCCGAGGACACAGAAGGTACACCCGCAGATCTGAACCAATATCTCAAGCATCTGAAGTCACAGCGAGGATCAGACGTTGGCTCAGGTTGGAGTTTCTGTGCATGACTGCCTCTTCATGAACGGAGCGGAATCTCAAGGCCTTGGAGGTTTTCCCACGTAGGGAGTTGTGGGATGCCCCCTTCAAGGATTCCTTCCGCCTGACAATTGAGACCTGTTGGGGAGCTCCAGGACATGCCATATGGAATGACTCCAGAGCAGCGTTGGAGGATGGATGCCAGGGAAGCCCGCCTCGCATTCCAATTGTCTCCTAGCAACAATACAGTTGAGATCGGATAGCTCTGCGGGAACAACAAGGGTGGCTGTTGAAATGGACATTCCTGAGGATGGGTCCTAATGTGTGTTTGTGTCCATGAGGGCCTTGGAATGGGGCGGTGGCACCGGGACCCTGAAGTATTCTCCCAAGCTTTTGACATAGCTCCAATGCACAATTTTCCTTGTGGAGACGAGATTTGTTCTGATGGGTGCCTCCGGAAACCCCCTATGCTGCTATTGGATTCCAGACTTTTGAGGAGACATGCCTGTAAACCAAAGCAATGGTTCCGATTATGGCCTAGGGTCCTGTGTAGTTCAATTTCTCCTCTGGGGACATCCATCTATGGTATGAGTGGAGGTAGATTTCAGCCTGTGTCAGACGGCCCTTGTTTATGCTGGGAGACCTATACTTTTGGGATGGCCTCGGGTACATTGGAGAGTTCTGCTAATTTGTACGATTTTGGAAAATGTAGTGGGCATAATTCCCACGTATTGCGTAGGCACAGTCCTAATATGTGGCTCCAGGGGCCCCAGCCTGGAGGGTGTGTGGCCCAGGACTTTGAGGACAGAAGTCTGAAAACACAAACTCAGCTTAGGTTTGGGGACGTAGGTATGGCAGGCCGAATCTACAAACCATGAGAAGAACTCTTCAGGATATGAAGAAAGAGCGAATCTGCGGCGCTTCCTCAGGCTTTTGTCTCTGGATTTTGTATCAACGATGGCAGTGGAATGTGGGGAGGCCTCATGGTCCATGGACGAATCTTCCTATCTGTGGATTTGGTCCAGTCCCAATTGTTTTTCGTCAAGCTGTGGGATGGGAGGTCTCCTCTCAGTGTTGTTACCTAATGTGCCCCCACCAAAGAGGAATTGCAAACCAGAGACCTAGGGAAGAGTGAAGGGACAACCCAAACTATGGTTAAAAATTGGGGCATATGGGCATGGCAGGCCCAATATGCTGTCTCTCCATCCAGCCACTGAGAGGACTTACTTGAGGACTGGGCTGAGCTGAGAGTCACAATGTGTGTTTGTGACCAATGTGGCCCGCGAGCATGGCCGGGTGCTCATGGGCTACACTGGTTTCAACTACACTGAACTTTGGACAAGATGCCAATCAGAAGGTCTCTTGCCATGGTGAAGGAGTTCTGATTTCTGCATCATTTTCAACCCTGGGCAGTGGTTGGAGATAAGGTCTAGGTTTTGAAGCCTGAAAACCGCAGTTGGGAAGAGATGACGACCTAGGCCTTGGCGGGACTGATGTGCTCACTGTGCGGTCAGTTGCTGGGTCTTGGTCAGGAGGCTCAGCTTCAGGTTGTGTCAGACAGTGTATTAGTGCCCTAGTTAGACTATATAATTTGGGTACCGTCGAGTGCCGTGTAGATTTATTCTCATTTGAGGAGCCTGGGCTGCTCATTAGGAAAGATATTTTTTCTAGAGGGCAGGCAGAGTGCTGCATTGTGGGTCCGGAATTGCCAAACATGAGGGCTTCTGGGCCAGGAGTGTGAGGACAGAAGTCTGAGAACACAAGCTCGAATTGGGCTTCAGGCCGAGGACACAGAAGGTACACCCGCAGATCTGAACCAATATCTCAAGCATCTGAAGTCACGGCGAGGATCAGACGTTGGCTCAGGTTGGAGTTTCTGTGCATGACTGCCCCTTCATGAACGGAGCGGAATCTCAAGGCCATGGAGGTTTTCCCACGTAGGGAGTTTTGGGATGCCCCCTTCAAGGATTCCTTCTGCTAGACAATTGAGACCTGTTGGGCAGCTCCAGGACATGCCATATGGAATGACTCCAGAGCAGCATTGAAGGATGGATGCCAGGGAAGCCCGCCTCGCATTCCAATTGTCTCCTAGCAACAATACAGTTGAGATCGGATAGCTCTGCGGGAGCAACCGGGGTGGCTGAGTTGAAATGGACTTTCCTGAGGATTGGGCCTAATGTGTGTTTGTGTCCATGAGGGCCTTGGAATGGGGTGGTGGCACCGGGACCCTGAATTGTTCTCCTAAGCTTTTGACATAGCTCCCAAGCACAAGTTACCTTGTGGAGTTGAGATTTGTTCTGATGGGTGCCTCAGGAAACCCCCTATGCTTGTATTGGAATCCAGGCTTTTGAGGAGACATGCCTGTAAACCAAAGCAATGGATCCGATTATGGCCTAGGTTCCTGTCTTGTTCAATCTTCTTCTCTGGGGACATCCATCTATGATATGAGTGGAGGTAGATGCTCAGCTGCTTTCAGACCGCCCTTGTTTGTCCCAGGAGACCTACAATATTGGGATGGCCTCCGGGACTTTGGAGGGATCTCCTGATTTGTACGATTCTGGACAATGGAATGGGCAGAATTCCCATGGATTGGGTAGGCACAGTCTAATGTGTGGCTCCAGGGGTTCCTGCCGGGAGGGTGTGCCCCAGGACTTTGAGGAAAGAAACCTGAAAATACAATCTCGGCTTAGGTTTGGGACGTAGATATGGCAGGCCCAATTTAAAAACCCATGAGAAGAACTCTTCAGGGTATGAAGAAAGAGCGAGTCAGAGGCGCTTGCTCAGGATTTTGTCTATGGATTTTGAATCAACGATGGCCGTGGAAAGTGGGGAGGCCTCATGGGCCATGGACAAATCTTCCTCTCTGTGGATTTGGTCAGGTCAGAATTCTTTTTCATCAATCTCTGGGATGGGAGGTCTCCTTTCAGGTTTGTTACCTCAGGTGTCCCAACCAAAAAGGAATTCCAAAGCAGAGCCCTGGGGAACAGTGGAGGGACAACCCAAACTATGGTTAAAAATTGTGGCTTGGGGCATGGCAGGACCTATATGCTGTCTCTTCATCCAGCCACTGAGAGGCCTTACTTGAGGACTGGGCTCAGGCTGAGGGTCACAATGTGTGTTTGTGACCATAGTGGCCCGCAATCATGGGCGGGGTCTCATGGGCCACATTGGTTTCAACGACACTGAACTTTGGACAACATTCCAAGCACAAGCTCTCTTGCCATGGAGAAAGAGTTCTGATTTCTGCATCATTTTCAACCCTGGGCAGTGGTTGGCGATATGGTGTAGGTTCTGAAGCATGAAAACCGCAAATGGGAATAGATGACGACCTAAGGCCTTGGTGGGTCTGATGTGCTCACTGTGCGGTCAGCTGCCTGGGTGTTGGTCAGGAGGTTCGGGCTCAGGTTGTGTCAGAGAGTGCATTAGTGCTCAGGTTAGACTATATAATTTGGGTATAGTCGAGTGCCGTGTAGGTTTATCCTCATTTGAGGTACCTGGGCAGCTCATTAGGCAAAGTATTTTTTCTAGAGGACAGACAGAGTGCTGCATTGTGGGTTTGGAATTGCCAAACGTGAGGTCTTCTGGGCCAGGAGTGTGAGGACAGAAGTCTGAGAACACAAGCTAGATTGGCCTTCGGCCAGGGCACGGCAGGTACTCCTGCAGATCTGAAACAATATCTCATGCATCTGAAGTCACGGCGAGGATCAGACGTTGGCTCAGATTGGAGTATCGGGTGCATGACTGCCCCTTCATGAACGGAGCGGAATCTCAAGGCCATGGAGGTTTTCCCACTTTGGGAGTTGTGGGATACCCCCTTCAAGTATTCCTTCTTCGGGACAATTGAGACATGTGGGGCAGCTCCAGGACATCCGATATGGAACGAATCCAGAGCACCGTTCAAGGATGGATGCCAGGGAAGCCTGCCTCGCATTCTAATTGTCTCCTAGCAACAAGACACTTGAGATCGGATGGCTCTGCCGGAGCAACCGGGGTGGCTGAGTTGAAATGGACTTTCCTGAGAATGGGGCCTAAAGTTTGTTTGTGTCCATGAGGGCCTTGGAATAGGGCAGTGGCACCGGGACCATGAAGTGTTCTCCTAAGCTTTTGATATAGTTCCCATGCACAAGTTTCCTAGTGGAGACGAGATTTGTTCTGATGGGTGCCTCAGAAAAACCCCTAAGCTGGTCATGGAATCCAGACTTTTGAGGAGACATGCCTGTAAACCAAAGCAATGGATCCGTTTATGTCCTAGGGTCCTGTCTGGTTCAATCTTCTTCTCTGGGGACATCCATCTATGGTATGAGTGGAGGGAGATGCTCAGTGGTGTCAGACCGCCCTTGTTTGTCCCCGGAGACCTACATTATTGGGATGGCCTCGAGGAATTTGGAGAGTTCTCCTAATTTGTACGATTTTTGAAAATGGAGTGGGCAGAATTCCTATGTATTTGGTAGGCACAGACCTAATGTGTGGCTCCAGGGGCCCCAGCCTGGAGGTTGTGTGGCCCAGGACTTTGAGGACTGAAGTAAGAATACACAAACTCAGCTTAGGTTTGGGGACGTAGGTATGGCAGGCCCAATATACTAACCATGAGAAGAACTTTTCAGGAAATGAAGAAAGAGCGAGTCTTAGGCGCTTGCTCAGGATTTTGTCTCTGGATTTTGTATCAACGGTGGCCGTGGAATGTGGGGAGACCTCATGGGTCATGGATGAATCTTCCTCTCTGTGGATATGCCCCGGTCCCAATTGTTTTTCGTCAATCTGTGGGATGGGAGGTCTCCTTTCAGGTTTATTACCTCAGGTGTCCCACCAAAAGAGGAATTCCAAAGCAGAGCCTTGGGGAAGAGTGAAGGGACAACCCAAACTAGGGTTAAAAATTGGGGCCTAGGGGCATGGCACGCCCAATATGCTGTCTCTTCATCCAGCCACTGAGAGGACTTACTTGAGGACTCGGCTCAGGCTGAGGGTCACAATGTGTGTTTATGACCAATGTGGCCCGCGAGCATGGGCGGGGCCTCATGGGCCACACTGATTTCAACTACACGGGACTTTGGACAACATGCCAATCACAGGTCTCTTTCCATGGGGAAGGTGTGATTTCTGCGTCATTTTCAACCCTGGGCAGTGGTTGGAGATAAGGTCTAGGTTCTGAAGCCTGAAAACCGCAGTTGGGTAGAGATGATGACATAAGCCCATGGCGGGTCTGATGTGCTCAGTGTGTGGTCAGCTGCCTGGATGTTGATCTGGAGGTTCAGGCTCAGGTTTTGTCAGAGAGTGCATTAGAGCTCAGGTTAGACTATATAATTTGGGTACAGTCGAGTGCCGTGTAGGTTTATCCAAATTTGAGGTGCCTGGGCAGCCTATTAGGAAAGATATTTTATCTAGAGTGCAGGCAGAGTGCTGCATTGTGGGTCCGGAATTGCCAAACTTGCGGTCTTCTCGGCCAGGAGTGTGAGGACAAAAGTTTGAGAACACAAGTTGACTTGGACATCAGGCCGAGGGCACGGCAGGTACCCCCTGCAGATCTGAACCAATATCTCATACATCTGAAGTCACGGCGAGGATCAGACGTTGGCTCAGGTTGGAGTTTCTGTGCATGACTGCCCCTTTTTAACGGAGCGGAATCTCAAGGCCATGGAGGTTTTCCCATGTTGGGAGTTGTGGGATGCCCCCTTCAAGGATTCCTTTTGGGGGACAATTGAGACATGCTGGGCAGCTCCAGGACATCCCATATGGATTAACTCCAGAGCACCGTTGGAAGATGGATGCCAGGGAAGCCAGCCTCGCATTCCAATTGTCTCCTAGCAACAATACAGTTGAGATCGGATGACTCTGCGGGAGCAACCGGGGTGGCTTAGTTGAAATAGACTTTCCTGAGAATGGGGCCTAATGTGTGTTTGTGTCCATGAGGGCCTTGGAATGGGGCTGTGGCACCGGGACCCTGAAGTATTCTCCTAAGCTTTTGACATAGATCCCATGCACAAGTTTCCTTGTGGAGACGAGATTTGTTCTGATGGGTGCCTCAGCAAACCACTTATGCTTGTATTGGAATCCAGGATTTTGAGGAGACATGCCTGTAAACCAAAGCAATGGATCCGATTATGGCCTAGCGTACTGTCTGGTTCAATCTTCTTCTCTGGGTATATCCATCTATGGTATGAGTGGAGGTAGGTGCTCAGCTGGTATCACACCGCCATTGTTTTTCCCCGGAGACCTACACAATTGAGATGGCCTCAGAATTTGGAGGTTACTCCTAATTTGTACGATTTTGGAAAATGGAATGGGCAGAAGTCTCATGGATTGGGTAGGCACAGTCCTATTTGTGGCTCCAGGGGCCCCAGCCTGTAGGGGTGTGGCTCATGACTTTGAGGACAGAAGTCTGAAAACACAAACTCAGCTTAAGCATGGGGACGTAGGTATGGCAGGCCCAATCTACAAACCATGAGAAGAACTCTTCAAGAAATGAAGATAGAGTCTGAGGCCCTTGCTCAGGCTTTTGTCTCTGGATTTTGATTCAACGAATGCCGTGGTATGTGTGGAGGCCTCATGCGCCATGGATGAATCTTCCTCTCTGTGGATTTGGCCCGGTCCCATTTGTTTTCTGTCAATCTGTGGGATGGATGTCTCCTTTCGGGTTTGTTATCTAACGTGTCCCAAACAAAGAAGAATTCCAAAGCAGAGCCCTGGGGAAGAGTGAAGGGACAACCCAAACTATGGTTAAAAATTGGAGCCTAGGGGCATGTCAGGCCCAATAGCTTTCTCTTCATCCAGACACTGAGAGGCCTTACTTGAGGACTCGGCTCAGGCTCTGGGCCACAATGTGTGTTTGTGACCAATTTGGCCTGTGAGCATGGGCGGGACCTCATGGGCCACACTGGTTTCAACTACACTGAACTTTGGACAACATGCCAATCACAAGGTCTCTTGCCATGGGGAAGGAGTTCTGATTTCTGCAACATATTCAACCCTGGGCAGTGTTTCGAGATAAGGTCTAGTTCTGAAGCCTGAAAACCGCAATTGGGATGAGATGATGACCTAGGCCATGGCGGGTCTGATGTGCTCACTGTGCGGTCAGCTGGCTGGGTGTTGGTCAGGAGGTTTGGGCTCAGTTTGTGTCAGAGAGTGCATTAGAGCTCAGGTTACACTATATAATTTGGGTACAGTCGAGTGCCGTGTATGATTATCCTCATTGAGGTGCCTGGGCAGCTCATTAGGCAAGATATTTTTTCTAGAGGGCAGGAAGAGTACTGTATTGTGGGTCCGGAATTGCCAAACTTGAGGGCTTCTGGGCCAGGAGGGTGAGGACAGAAGTCTGAGAACACAAGCTAGACTTGGGCTTCGGGCCGAGGGCACGGCAGGTACCCCTTGCAGATCTGAACCAATATCTTAGGCATCTGAAGTCACGGCGAGGATTAGACGTTGGCTCAGGTTGGAGTTTGTGTGCAGGATTGCCCCTTCTTGAACGGAGCAAAATCTCAAGTCTATGAAGGTTTTCCCACGTTGGGAGTTGTGGGATGCCCCCTTCAAGGATTCCTTCTGCTGGACAATTGACACCTGTTGGGCAGGTCCAGGACATCCCATATGGAATGACTCCAGAGCACCCTTGGAGGATGGATGCCAGGGAAGCCGCCTTGCATTCCAATTGTCTCCTAGCAACAAGAAAGTTGAGATCGGATGGCTATGTGGGAGCAACCGGGGTGGCTGAGTTGAAATGGACTTTCCTGAGGATGGGGCCTAATGTGTGTTTGTGTCCATGATGGCCTTGGAATGGGGCGGTTGATTCGGGACCCTGAAGTATTCTCCTAAGCTTTTACATAGCTCCCAAGCACAGGTTTCCTTGTGGAGACGGGATTTGTTCTGATGGGTGCCTCAGTAAACCCCCTATGCTGGTATTGGAATCCAGGCTTTGAGGAGACATGCCTGTAAACCAAAGCAATGGATGCGATTATGGCCTAGGGTCCTGTCTGGTTCAATCTTCTTCTCAGGGGATATCCATCTATGGAATGAGTGGAGGTAGATGCTCACCTGGTGTCAGACCGCACTTGTTTGTCCCCGGAGACCTACACTATTGGGATGGCCTCGGGGACTTTGGAGAGTTCTTCTAATTTCTACGAATTTGGAAAATGGAGTAGGCAGAATTCCCATGTATTTGGTAGGCACAGTCCTAATGTGTGGCTCCAGGGGCCCCAGCCTGGAGGGTGTCTGGCCCAGGACATTGAGGACTGAAGTCAGAATACACAAACACAGCTTAGGTTTGGGTATGTAGGTATGGCAGGTCCAATATACAATCCATGAGAAGAACTTTTCAGGAAATGAAGAAAGATCGAGTCTTAGGCGCTTGCTCAGGATTTTGTCTCTGGATTTTTATCAACGGTAGCAATGGAATGTGGGGAGGCCTCATGGGCCATGGACGAATCTTCCTCTCTGTGGATTTGGCCCGGTCCCAATTGTTTTTCGTCAATCTGTGTGATGGAGGGTCTCCTTTTGGGTTTATTACATCAGGTATCCGAACAAAAGAGGAATTCCAAAGCAGAGCCCTGGGGAAGAGTGAAGGGACAACCCAAACTAGGGTTAAAAATTGGGGCCTAGGGGCATGGCACGCCCAATATGCTGTCTCTTCATCCAGCCACTGAGAGGCCTTACTTGAGGACTCGGCTCAGGCTGAGGGTCACAATGTGTGTTTGTGACCAATGTGGCCCGCGAGCATGGGCGGGGCCTCATGGGCCACACTAATTTCAACTACACGGGATTTGGACAACATGCCAATCACAAGGTCTCTTTCCATGGGTAAGGTGTGATTTCTGCGTCATTTTCAACCCTGGGCAGTGATTGGAGATAAGGACTAGGTTCTGAAGCCTGAAAACCGCAGTTGGGTAGAGATGATGACCTAAGGCCATGGAGTCTCTGATGTGCTCAGTGTGTGGTCAGCTGCCTGGATGTTGATCTGGAGGTTCAGGCTCAGGTTTTGTCAGAGAGTGCATTAGAGCTCAGGTTAGACTATATAATTTGGGTACAGTCGAGTGCCGTGTAGGTTTATCCACATTTGAGGTGCCTGGGCAGCTCATTAGGCAAGATATTTTTTCTAGAGGGCAGGCAGAGTGCTGCATTGTGGGTCCGGAATTGCCAAACTTGCGGTCTTCTCGGCCAGGAGTGTGAGGACAAATTTTGAGAACACAAGTTGACTTGGACATCAGGCCGAGGGCGCGGCAGGTACCCCCTGCAGATCTGAACCAATATCTCATACATCTGAAGTCACGGCGAGGATCAGACGTTGGCTCAGGTTGGAGTTTCTGTGCATGACTGCCCCTTCATGAACGGAGCGGAATCTCAAGGCCATGGAGTTTTTCCCATGTTGGGAGTTGTGGAATGCCCCCTTCAAGGATTCCTTCTGGGGACAATTGAGACATGTTGGGCAGCTCCAGGACATCCCATATGGATTAACTCCAGAGCACCGTTGGAAGATGGATGCCAGGGAAGCCCGCCTCGCATTCCAATTGTCTCCTAGCAACAATACATTTGAGATCGGATGACTCTGCGGGAGCAACCTGGGTGGCTTAGTTGAAATAGACTTTCCTGAGAATGGGGCCTAATGTGTGTTTGTGTCCATGAGGGCCTTGGAATGGGGCGGTGGCACCGGGACCCTGTAGTATTCTCCTAAGCATTTGACATAGATCCCATGCACAAGTTTCCTTGTGGAGACGAGATTTGTTCTGATGGGTGCCTCAGCAAACCACTTATGCTTGTATTGGAATCCAGGCTTTTGAGGAGACATGCCTGTAAACCAAAGCAATGGATCTGATTATGGCCTAGCGTACTCTCTGGTTCAATCTTCTTCTCTGGGGACATCCATGTATGGTATGAGTGGAGGTAGATGCTCACCTGGTGTCAGACCACCCTTGTTTGTCCCCGGAAACCTACACTATTGGGATGGCCTCGGGGACTTTGGAGAGTTCTCCTAATTTGTACGATTTTGGACAATGGATGGGAAGAATTCCCATGGATTGAGTAGGCACAGTCCTAATGTGTGTCTCCAGGGGACCCAGCCTGAAGGGTGTGTGGCAAAGCACTTTGAGGACAGTATTCTAAAAACACAAACTCAGCTCAGGTTTGGGGACGTAGGTATGCAGGCCCAATCTACAAACCATGAGAAGAACTCTTCAGGATATGAAGAAAGAGCGAGTGTGAGTCACTAGATCAGGTTTTGCCTCTGCATTTTATATCAACGATGGCCGTGGAATGTGGGGAGGCCTCATGGGCCATGGACGAATCTTCCTCTCTGTGGATTTGGCCCGGTCCCAATTGTTTTCCGTCAATCTGTGGGATGGGAGGTCTCCTTTCCTGTTTATTAACTCAGGTGTCCGAACAAAAGAGGAATTCCAAAGCAGAGCCTTGGGAAAGAGTGAAGGGACAACCCAAACTATGGTTAAAAATTGGGGACTAGGGGCATGGCAGGCCCAATATGCTGTCTCTTCATCCAGCCACTGAGAGGCCTGACTTGAGGACTGGGCTCATGCTGAGGGTCACAATGTGAGTTTGTGACCAATATGGCCTGCGAGCATGGGCGGGGCCTTATGGGCCACACTGGTTTCAACTACACTGGATTTGGACAACATGCCAATCACAAGGTCTCTTGCCATGGGGAAGGTGTTCTGATTTCTGCATCATTTTCAACCCTGGGCAGTGGTTGGAGATAAGGTCTAGGTTCTGAAGCCTGAAAAATCGCAGTTGGGAAGAGATGACGACCTAAGGCCATGGTGGGTCTCATACGCTCAGTGTGCATTCATCTGCCTGGGTTTTGGTCAGGAGGTTCTAGCTCAGGGTGTGTCAGACAGTGCATTAGTGACCAGGTTAGACTATATAATTTGGGTACAGTCGAGTGCCGTGTAGGTTTATCCCCCTTTTAGGTTCCTGGGCAGCTCATTAGGCAAGATGTTTTTTCTAGAGGGCAGGCAGAGTGCTGCATTGTGGGTCCGGAATTGCCAAACTTGAGAGCTTCTGGGCCAGGAGTGTGAGGACAGAAGTCTGAGAACACAAGCTAGACTTGGGCTTCAGGCCGAGGGCACGGCATGTACCCCCTGCAGATCGGAACCAATATCTCAAGCATCTGAAGCCAAGGCGAGGATCAGACGTTGGCTCTGGTTGGAGTTTCTGTGCATGCCTGCCCCTTCATGAACGGAGAGGAATCTCAAGGCCATGGAGGTTTTCCCACGTTGGGAGTTTATGGATGCCCTCTTCAAGGATTCCTTCTGTGGGACAATTGAGACCTGTTGGGCAGCTCCAGGACATCCAATATGGAATGACTCCAGAGCACCGTTGGAGGATGAATGCCAGGGAAGCCCGCCTCGCATTACAATTGTCTCCTAGCAACAATAGCGTTGAGATCGGTGGTTCTGTGGGAGCAACCAAGGTGGCTGAGTTGAAATGGATTTTCCTGAGGATGGAGACTAATGTGTGTTGTGTCCATGAGGGCCTTGGTTTAGGGCGGTGGCATCGGGACCCTGAAGTATTCTCCTAAGCTTTTGACATAGCTCCCATGCAAAAGTTTCCTTGTGGAGACGAGATTTTTTCTAATGGGTGCCTCAGCAAACCCCTTATGCTGGTATTGGAATCCAGGCTTTTGAGGACACATGCCTGTAAACCAAAGCAATGGACCCGATTATGGCCTAGGGTCCTGTCTGGTTCAATCTTCTTCTCTGGGGTTCTCCATCTATGGAATGAGTGGAGGTAGATGATCACCTGGTGTCAGACCGGCCTGTTTGTCCCCGGAGACATACACTATTGGGAGGGCCTCGGGGACTTTGGAGGGTTCTCCTAATTTGTACGATTTGGGACAATGGAATGGGCAGAATTCCCATGGATTGGGTAGGCACAGTACTAATGTGTGGCTCCTGGCGCCCCAGCCTGGAGGGTGTGTGGCCCAGGACTTTGAGGACAGAAGATTGAAAACAGAAACTCAACTTAGGTTTGGGGACGTAGGTATGGCAGGCGTAATCTACAAACCATGAGAAGAACTCTTCAGGATATGAAGAAAGAGCGAGTCTGAGGTACTTGCTCAGGCTTTTGTCTTTGGATTTTGTATCAATGATGGCCGTGGAATTTGGGGAGGCCTCATGGCCCATGGACGAATCTTCCTCTCTGTGGATTTGGCCCAGTCCCAATTGTTTTTCGTCAATCTGTGGAATGGGAGGTCTCCTTTCAGGTTTATTACCTCAGGTGTCCGAACATAAGAGGAATTCCAAAATAGAGCGCTGGGGAAGAGTGAAGGGACAACCCAAACTATGTTTAAAAATTGGGGCCTAGGGGCATGGCACGCCCAATATGCTGTCTCTTCATCCAGCCACTGAGAGGCCGTACTTGAGGACTGGGCTCAGGCTGAGGGTCACAATGTGTGTTTGTGACCAATGTGGTTTTGCGAGCATGGGCGGGGCCTCATGGGCCACACTGGTTTCAACTACACTGGACTTTGGACAACTTGCCAATCACAAGGTCTCTAACCATGGGAAGGGTGTTCTGATTTCTGCATCATTTTCAACCATGGGCCGTGGTTGGAGATAAGGCCTAGGTTCTGAAGCCCGAAAAACCGCTGTTGGGAAGATATGACCACCTAAGGGCATGGCGGGTCTGATAGGCTCACTGTGTGGTCAGCTGCCTGGGTGTTGGTCAGGAGGTTCTGGCTCAGGTTGTGTCAGACAGTGCATTAGTGCCCAGGTTAGACTATATAATTTGGGTACATTCGAGTGCCTTGTAGGTTTATCCTCATTTGAGGTGTCCAGGCAGCTCATTAGGGAAGATATTTTTTCTAGAGGGCAGGCAGAGTGCTGCATTGTGGGTCCGGAATTGCCAAACTTGAGGGCTTCTGGGCCAGGAGTGTGAGGACAGAAGTCTGAGAACACAAGCTCGACTTGGGCTTCTGGCCGAGGGCACTGCAGGTACCCCCTGCAGATCTGAACCAATATCTCAAGCATCTGAAATCACGGCGAGTATCAGACGTTGGCTCAGGTTGGAGTTTCTGTGCATGACTATCCTTCATGAACGGAGCGGAATCTCAAGGGCCTGGAGGTTTTCCCACGTTGGGAGTTGTGGGATGCCCCCTTCAAGGATTCCTTCTGCGGGACAATTGAGACCTGTCGGGCAGCTCCAGGACATCCCATATGGAATGACTGCAGAGCACAGTTGGAGGATGGATGCCAGGGAAGCCTGCCTCGCATTCCAATTGTCTCCTAGCAACAAGACAGTTGAAATCGGATGGCTCTGCGGGAGCAACCGGGGTGGCTGAGTTGAAATGGACTTTCCTGAGGATGGGGCCTAATGTGTGTTTGTGTCCATTAGGGCCTTGGAATGGGGCGGTGGTTCCGGGACCCTAAGTATTCTCCTAAGCTTTTGATATAGCTCCCATGCACAAGTTTCCTTGTGGAGACTAGATTTGTTTTGATGGGTGCCTCCGGAAACCCCTTATGCTCGTATTGGATACCAGGCTTTTGAGGAGACATGCCTGCAAACCAAAGCAATGGATCCAATTATGGCCTAGGGTCCTGTCTGGTTCAATCTTCTTCTCTGGGGATATCCATCTATGGAATGAGTGGAGGTAGATGCTCACCTGTTGTCAGACCACCCTTGTTTGTCCCCGGAGTCCTACTCTATTGGGATGGCCCCTGGGACTTTGGAGAGTTCTCCTAATTGTACGATTTTGGACAATGGAATGGGCAGAATTCCCATAGATTGGGTAGGCACAGTCCTAATGTGTGGCTCCAGGGGCCCCAGCCTGGAGGGTGTTTGGCCCAGGACTTTGAGGACAGAAGTCTGAAAACACAAACTCAGCTTAGGTTTGGGGACGTAGGAATGGCAGGCCCAATCTACAAACCATGAGAAGAACTCTTCAGGATATGAAGAAAGAGCGAGTCTGAGGCACTAGCTCAGGCTTTTGTATCTGTATTTTGTATCAACGATGGCCGTGGAATGTGGGGAGGCCTCATGGGCCATGGACGAATCTTCCTCTCTGTGGTTTTGGCCCAGTCCCAATTGTTTTTCGTCAATCTGTGGGATGGGAGGTCTCCTTTCAGGTTTATTACCTCAAGTGTCCGAACATAAGAGGAATTCCAAAGCAGAGACCTGGGGAAGAGTGAAGGGACATCCCAAACTATGGTTAAAAATTGGGGCCTAGGGGCTTGGCACGCCCAATATGCTGTCCTTCATCCAGCCACTGAGTGCCCTTACTTGAGGACTCGGCTCAGGCTGAAAGTCACAATGTGTGTTTGTGACCAATGTGGCCCGCGAGCATGGGCCGGGCCTCATGGGCCACACTAATTTCAACTACACGGGACTTTGGACAACATGCCAATCACAAGGTCTCTTTCCATGGGGAAGGTGTTATTTCTGCATCATTTTCAACCCTGGGCAGTGATTGGAGATAAGGACTAGGTTCTGAAGCCTGAAAACCGCAGTTGGGTAGAGATGATGACCTAAGGCCATGGCGGCTCTGATGTGCTCAGTGTGTGGTCAGCTGCCTGGATGTTGATCTGGAGGTTCAGGCTCAGTTTGTGTCAGAGAGTGCATTAGAGCTCAAGTTAGACTATATAATTTGGGTACAGTCGAGTGCTGTGTAGGTTTATCCACATTTGAGGTGCCTGGGCAGCTCATTAGGCAAGATATTTTTTCTAGAGTGCAGGCAGAGTGCTGCATTGTGGGTCCAGAATTGCCAAACTTGCGGTCTTCTCGGCCAGGAGTGTGAGGACAAAAGTTTGAGAACACAAGTTGACTTGGACATCAGGCCGAGGGCGCGGCAGGTACCCCCTGCAGATCTGAACCAATATCTCATACATCTGAAGTCACGGCGAGGATCAGACGTTGGCTCAGGTTGGAGTTTCTGTGAATGACTGCCCCTTCATGAACGGAGCGGAATCTCAAGGCCATGGAGTTTTTCCCATGTTGGGAGTTATGGGATGCCCCCTTCAAGGATTCCTTCTGGGGACAATTGAGACATGTTGGGCAGCTCCAGGACATCCCACATGGATTAACTCCAGAGCACCGTTGGAAGATGGATGACAGGGAAGCCCGCCTCGCATTCCAATTGTCTCCTAGCAACAATACATTTGAGATCGGATGACTCTGCGGGAGCAACCTGGGTGGCTTAGTTGAAATAGACTTTCCTGAGAATGGGGCCTAATGTGTGTTTGTGTCCATGAGGGCCTTGGAATGGGGCGGTGGCACCGGGACCCTGTAGTATTCTCCTAAGCTTTTGACATAGATCCCATGCACAAGTTTCCTTGTGGAGACGAGATTTGTTCTGATGGGTGCCTCAGCAAACCACTTATGCTTGTATTGGAATCCAGGCTTTTGAGGAGATATGCCTGTAAACCAAAGCAATGGATCTGATTATGGCCTAGCGTACTCTCTGGTTCAATCTTCTTCTCTGGGGACATCCATGTATGGTATGAGTGGAGGTAGATGCTCACCTGGTGTCAGACCGCCCTTGTTTGTCCCCGGAAACCTACACTATTGGGATGGCCTCGGGGACTTTGGAGAGTTCTCCTAATTTGTACGATTTTGGACAATGGATGGGAAGAATTCCCATAGATTGAGAGGGCACAGTCCTAATGGGTGGCTCCAGGGGACCCAGCCTGGAGGGTGTGTGGCAAAGGACTTTGAGGACAGTATTCCAAAAACACAAACTCAGCTCAGGTTTGGGGACGTAGGTATGCAGGCCCAATCTACAAACCATGAGAAGAACTCTTCAGGATATGAAGAAAGAGCGAGTCTGAGGTACTTGATCAGGTTTTGCCTCTGCATTTTATATCAACGATGGCCGTGGAATGTGGGGAGGCCTCATGGGCCATGGACGAATCTTCCTCTCTGTGGATTTGGCCCCGTCCCAATTGTTTTTCGTCAATCAGTGGGATGGGAGGTTTCCTTTCCTGTTTATTAACTCAGGTGTCCGAACAAAAGAGGAATTCCAAAGCAGAGCCTTGGGAAAGAGTGAAGGGACAACCCAAACTATGGTTAAAAATTGGGGACTAGGGGCATGGCAGTCCCAATATGCTGTCTCTTCATCCAGCCACTGAGAGGCCTGACTTGAGGACTGGGCTCATGCTGAGGGTCACAATGTGAGTTTGTGACCAATATGGCCTGCGAGCATGGGCGGGGCCTTATGGGCCACACTGGTTTCAACTACACTGGATTTGGACAACATGCCAATCACAAGGTCTCTTGCCATGGGGAAGGTGTTCTGATTTCTGCATCATTATCAACCCTGGGCGGTGGTTGGAGATAAGGTCTAGGTTCTGAAGCCTGAAAAATCGCAGTTGGGAAGAGATGACGACCTAAGGCCATGGTGGGTCTCATACGCTCAGTGTGCATTCATCTGCCTGGGTTTTGGTCAGGAGGTTCTAGCTCAGGGTGTGTCAGACAGTGCATTAGTGACCAGGTTAGACTATATAATTTGGGTACAGTCGAGTGCCGTGTAGTTTTATCCCCCTTTTAGGTTCCTGGGCAGCTCATTAGGCAAGATGTTTTTTCTAGAGGGCAGGCAAAGTGCTGCATTGTGGGTCCGGAATTGCCAAACTTGAGAGCTTCTGGGCCAGGAGTGTGAGGACAGAAGTCTGAGAACACAAGCTAGACTTGGGCTTCAGGCCGAGGGCACGGCATGTACCCCCTGCAGATCGGAACCAATATCTCAAGCATCTGAAGCCAAGGCGAGAATCAGACGTTGGCTCAGGTTGGAGTTTCTGTGCATGACTGCCCCTTCATGAACGGAGAGGAATCTCAAGGCCATGGAGGTTTTCCCACGTTGGGAGTTTATGGATGCCCTCTTCAAGGATTCCTTCTGTGGGACAACTGAGACCTGTTGGGCAGCTCCAGGACATCCCATATGGAATGACTCCAGAGCACCGTTGGAGGATGGATGCCAGGGAAGCCCGCCTCGCATTACAATTGTTTCCTAGCAATAATAGCGTTGAGATCGGTGGCTCTGTGGGAGCAACCGAGGTGGCTGAGTTGAAATGGATTTTCCTGAGGATGGGGCCTAATGTCTGTTGTGTCCATGAGGGCCTTGGATTAGGGCGGTGGCACCGGGACCCTGAAGTATTCTCCTAAGCTTTTGACATAGCTCCCATGCAAAAGTTTCCTTGTGGAGACGAGATTTTTTCTGATGGGTGCCTCAGGAAACCCCTTATGCTGGTATTGGAATCCAGGCTTTTGAGGACACATGCCTGTAAACCAAAGCAATGGACCCGATTATGGCCTAGGGTCCTGTCTGGTTCAATCTTCTTCTCTGGGGTTCTCCATCTATGGAATGAGTGGAGGTAGATGATCACCTGGTGTCAGACCGGCCTGTTTGTCCCCGGAGACATACACTATTGGGAGGGCCTCGGGGACTTTGGAGGGTTCTCCTAATTTGTACGATTTGGGACAATGGAATGGGCAGAATTCCCATGGATTGGGTAGGCACAGTACTAATGTGTGGCTCCTGGCGCCCCAGCCTGGAGGGTGTGTGGCCCAGGACTTTGAGGACAGAAGATTGAAAACAGAAACTCAGCTTAGGTTTGGGGACGTAGGTATGGCAGGCGTTATCTACAAACCATGAGAAGAACTCTTCAGGATATGAAGAAAGAGCGAGTCTGAGGTACTTGCTCAGGCTTTTGTCTTTGGATTTTGTATCAATGATGGCCGTGGAATTTGGGGAGGCCTCATGGCCCATGGACGAATCTTCCTCTCTGTGGATTTGGCCCAGTCCCAATTGTTTTTCGTCAATCTGTGGAATGGGAGGTCTCCTTTCAGGTTTATTACCTCAGGTGTCCGAACATAAGAGGAATTCCAAAACAGAGCGCTGGGGAAGAGTGAAGGGACAACCGAAACTATGTTTAAAAATTGGGGCCTAGGGGGCATGGCACGCCCAATATGCTGTCTCTTCATCCAGCCACTGAGAGGCCGTACTTGAGGACTGGGCTCAGGCTGAGGGTCACAATGTGTGTTTGTGACCAATGTGGTTTTGCGAGCATGGGCGGGGCCTCATGGGCCACACTGGTTTCAACTACACTGGACTTTGGACAACTTGCCAATCACAAGGTCTCTAACCATGGAAAGGGTGTTCTGATTTCTGCATCATTTTCAACCATGGGCCATGGTTGGAGATAAGGCCTAGGTTCTGAATCCCGAAAAACCGCTCTTCGGAAGAGATGACCACCTAAGGGCATGGCGGGTCTGATAGGCTCACTGTGTGGTCAGCTGCCTGGGTGTTGGTCAGGAGGTTCTGGCTCAGGTTGTGTCAGACAGTGCATTAGTGCCCAGGTTAGACTATATAATTTGGGTACATTCGAGTGCCTTGTAGGTTTATCCTCATTTGAGGTGTCCAGGCAGCTCATTAGGGAAGATATTTTTTCTAGAGGGCAGGCAGAGTGCTGCATTGTGGGTCCGGAATTGCCAAACTTGAGGGCTTCTGGGCCAGGAGTGTGAGGACAGAAGTCTGAGAACACAAGCTCGACTTGGGCTTCTGGCCGAGGGCACTGCAGGTACCCCCTGCAGATCTGAACCAATATCTCAAGCATCTGAAATCACGGCGAGTATCAGACGTTGGCTCAGGTTGGAGTTTCTGTGCATGACTATCCTTCATGAACGGAGCGGAATCTCAAGGGCCTGGAGGTTTTCCCACGTTGGGAGTTGTGGGATGCCCCCTTCAAGGATTCCTTCTGCGGGACAATTGAGACCTGTCGGGCAGCTCCAGGACATCCCATATGGAATGACTGCAGAGCACAGTTGGAGGATGGATGCCAGGGAAGCCTGCCTCGCATTCCAATTGTCTCCTAGCAACAAGACAGTTGAAATCGGATGGCTCTGCGGGAGCAACCGGGGTGGCTGAGTTGAAATGGACTTTCCTGAGGATGGGGCCTAATGTGTGTTTGTGTCCATTAGGGCCTTGGAATGGGGCGGTGGTTCCGGGACCCTAAGTATTCTCCTAAGCTTTTGATATAGCTCCCATGCACAAGTTTCCTTGTGGAGACTAGATTTGTTTTGATGGGTGCCTCCGGAAACCCCTTATGCTCGTATTGGATACCAGGCTTTTGAGGAGACATGCCTGCAAACCAAAGCAATGGATCCAATTATGGCCTAGGGTCCTGTCTGGTTCAATCTTCTTCTCTGGGGATATCCATCTATGGAATGAGTGGAGGTAGATGCTCACCTGTTGTCAGACCACCCTTGTTTGTCCCCGGAGTCCTATACTATTGGGATGGCCCCTGGGACATTGGAGAGTTCTCCTAATTTGTACGATTTTGGACAATGGAATGGGCAGAATTCCCATAGATTGGGTAGGCACAGTCCTAATGTGTGGCTCCAGGGGCCCCAGCCTGGAGGGTGTTTGGCCCAGGACTTTGAGGACAGAAGTCTGAAAACACAAACTCAGCTTAGGTTTGGGGACGTAGGAATGGCAGGCCTAATCTACAAACCATGAGAAGAACTCTTCAGGATATGAAGAAAAAGCGAGTCTGAGGCACTTGCTCAGGCTTTTGTATCTGTATTTTGTATCAACGATGGCCGTGGAATGTGGGGAGGCCTCATGGGCCATGGACGAATCTTCCTCTCTGTGGTTTTGGCCCGGTCCCAATTGTTTTTCGTCAATCTGTGGGATGGGAGGTCTCCTTTCAGGTTTATTATCTCAAGTGTCCGAACAAAAGAGGAATTCCAAAGCGGAGACATGGGGAAGAGTGAAGGGACAACCCAAACTATGTTTAAAAATTGGGGCCTAGGGGCATGGCACGCCCAATATGCTGTCTCTTCATCCAGCCACTGAGAGGCCTTACTTGAGGACTCGGCTCAGGCTGAGGGTCACAATGTGTGTTTGTGACCAATGTGGCCCGCGAGCATGGGTGGGGCCTCATGGGCCACACTAATTTCAACTACACGGGACTTTGGACAACATGCCAATCACAAGGTCTCTTTCCATGGGGAAGGTGTAATTTCTGCATCATTTTCAACCCTGGGCAATGATTGGAGATAAGGACTAGGTTCTGTAGCCTGAAAACCGCAGTTGGGTAGAGATGATGAACTAAGGCCATGGCGGCTCTGATGTGCTCAGTGTGTGGTCAGCTGCCTGGATGTTGATCTGGAGGTTCAGGCTCAGGTTGTGTCAGAGAGTGCATTAGAGCTCAGGTTAGACTATATAATTTGGGTACAGTCGAGTGCCGTGTAGGTTTATCCACATTTGAGGTGCCTGGGCAGCTCATTAGGCAAGATATTTTTTCTAGAGTGCAGGCAGAGTGCTGCATTGTGGGTCCGGAATTGCCAAACTTGCGGTCTTCTCGGCCAGGAGTGTGAGGACAAAAGTTTGAGAACACAAGTTGACTTGGACATCAGGCCGAGGGCGCGGCAGGTACCCGCTGCAGATCTGAACCAATATCTCATACATCTGAAGTCACGGCGAGGATCAGACGTTGGCTCAGGTTGGAGTTTCTGTGCATGACTGCCCCTTCATGAACGGAGCAGAATCTCAAGGCCATGGAGTTTTTCCCATGTTGGGAGTTATGGGATGCCCCCTTCAAGGATTCCTTCTGGGGACAATTGAGACATGTTGGGCAGCTCCAGGACATCCCATATGGATTAACTCCAGAGCACCGTTGGAAGATGGATGCCAGGGAAGCCCGCCTCGCATTCCAATTGTCTCCTAGCAACAATACATTTGAGATCGGATGACTCTGCGGGAGCAACCTGGGTGGCTTAGTTGAAAAAGACTTTCCTGAGAATGGGGCCTAATGTGTGTTTGTGTCCATGAGGGCCTTGGAATGGGGCGGTGGCACCGGGACCCTGTAGTATTCTCCTAAACTTTTGACATAGATCCCATGCACAAGTTTCCTTGTGGAGACGAGATTTGTTCTGATGGGTGCCTCAGCAAACCACTTATGCTTGTATTGGAATCCAGGCTTTTGAGGAGATATGCCTGTAAACCAAAGCAATGGATCTGATTATGGCCTAGCGTACTCTCTGGTTCAATCTTCTTCTCTGGGGACATCCATGTATGGTATGAGTGGAGGTAGATGCTCACCTGGTGTCAGACCGCCCTTGTTTGTCCCCGGAAACCTACACTATTGGGATGGCCTCAGGGACTTTGGAGAGTTCTCCTAATTTTTACGATTTTGGACAATGGATGGGAAGAATTCCCATGGATTAGGTAGGCACAGTCCTAATCGGTGGCTCCAGGGGACCCAGCCTGGAGGATGTGTGGCAAAGGACTTTGAGGACAGTATTCCAAAAACACAAACTCAGCTCAGGTTTGGGGACGTAGGTATGCAGGCCCAATCTACAAACCATGAGAAGAACTCTTCAGGATATGAAGAAAGAGCGAGTCTGAAACACTTGATCAGGTTTTGCCTCTGCATTTTATATCAACAATGGCCGTGGAATGTGGGGAGGCCTCATGGGCCATGGACGAATCTTCCTCTCTGTGGATTTGGCCCCGTCCCAATTGTTTTTCGTCAATCTGTGGGATGGGAGGTCTCCTTCCCTGTTTATTAACTCAGGTGTCCGAACAAAAGAGGAATTCCAAAGCAGAGCCTTGGGAAAGAGTGAAGGGACAACCCAAACTATGGTTAAAAATTGGGGACTATGGGCATGGCAGGCCCAATATGCTGTCTCTTCATCCAGCCACTGAGAGGCCTGACTTGAGGACTGGGCTCATGCTGAGGGTCACAATGTGAGTTTGTGACCAATATGGCCTGCGAGCATGGGCGGGGCCTTATGGGCCACACTGGTTTCAATTACACTGGATTTGGACAACATGCCAATCACAAGGTCTCTTGCCATGGGGAAGGTGTTCTGATTTCTGCATCATTTTCAACCCTGGGCAGTGGTTGGAGATAAGGTCTAGGTTCTGAAGCCTGAAAAATCGCAGTTGGGAAGAGATGACGACCTAAGGCCATGGTGGGTCTCATACGCTCAGTGTGCATTCATCTGCCTGGGTTTTGGTCAGGAGGTTCTAGCTCAGGGTGTGTCAGACAGTGCATTAGTGACCAGGTTAGACTATATAATTTGGGTACAGTCGAGTGCCGTGTAGTTTTATCCCCCTTTTAGGTTCCTGGGCAGCTCATTAGGCAAGATGTTTTTTCTGGAGGGCAGGCAGAGTGCTGCATTGTGGGTCCGGAATTGCCAAACTTGAGAGCTTCTGGGCCAGGAGTGTGAGGACAGAAGTTTGAGAACACAAGCTAGACTTGGGCTTCAGGCCGAGGGCACGGCATGTACCCCCTGCAGATCAGATCCAATATCTCAAGCATCTGAAGCCAAGGCGAGGATCAGACGTTGGCTCAGGTTGGAGTTTCTGTGCATGCCTGCCCCTTCATGAACGGAGAGGAATCTCAAGGCCATGGAGGTTTTCCCACGTTGGGAGTTTATGGATGCCCTCTTCAAGGATTCCTTCTGTGGGACAATTGAGACCTGTTGGGCAGCTCCAGGACATCCCATATGGAATGACTCCAGAGCACCGTTGGAGGATGGATGCCAGGGAAGCCCGCCTCGCATTACAATTGTCTCCTAGCAACAATAGCGTTGAGATCGGTGGCTCTGTGGGAGCAACCGAGGTGGCTGAGTTGAAATGGATTTTCCTGAGGATGGGGCCTAATGTGTTTTGTGTCAATGAGGGCCTTGGTTTAGGGCGGTGGCACCGGGACCCTGAAGTATTCTCCTAAGCTTTTGACATAGCTCCCATGCAAAAGTTTCCTTGTGGAGACGAGATTTTTTCTGATGGGTGCCTCCGGAAACCCCTTATGCTGGTATTGGAATCCAGGCTTTTGAGGACACATGCCTGTAAACCAAAGCAATGGACCCGATTATGTCCTAGGGTCCTGTCTGGTTCAATCTTCTTCTCTGGGGTTCTCCATCTATGGAATGAGTGGAGGTAGATGATATCCTGGTGTCAGACCGCCCTGTTGGTCCCCGGAGACATACACTATTGGGAGGGCCTCGGGGACTTTGGAGGGTTCTCCTAATTTGTACGATTTGGGACAATGGAATGGGCAGAATTCCCATGGATTGGGTAGGCACAGTACTAATGTGTGGCTCCTGGCGCCCCAGCCTGGAGGGTGTGTGGCCCAGGACTTTGAGGACAGAAGATTGAAAACAGAAACTCAGCTTAGGTTTGGGGACGTAGGTATGGCAGGCGTAATCTACAAACCATGAGAAGAACTCTTCAGGATATGAAGAAAGAGCGAGTCTGAGGTACTTGCTCAGGCTTTTGTCTTTGGATTTTGTATCAATGATGGCCGTGGAATTTGGGGAGGCCTCATGGCCCATGGACGAATCTTCCTCTCTGTGGATTTGGCCCAGTCCCAATTGTTTTTCGTCAATCTGTGGAATGGGAGGTCTCCTTTCAGGTTTATTACCTCAGGTGTCCGAACATAAGAGGAATTCCAAAACAGAGCGCTGGGGAAGAGTGAAGGGACAACCCAAACTATGTTTAAAAATTGGGGCCTAGGGGCATGGCACGCCCAATATGCTGTCTCTTCATCCAGCCACTGAGAGGCCGTACTTGAGGACTGGGCTCAGGCTGAGGGTCACAATGTGTGTTTGTGACCAATGTGGTTTTGCGAGTATGGGCGGGGCCTCATGGGCCACACTGGTTTCAACTACACTGGACTTTGGACAACTTGCCAATCACAAGGTCTCTAACCATGGGAAAAGTGTTCTGATTTCTGCATCATTTTCAACCATGGGCTGTGGTTGGAGATAAGGCCTAGGTTCTGAAGCCTGAAAAACCGCTGTTGGGAAGAGATGACCACCTAAGGGCATGGCGGGTCTGATGTGCTCAGTGTGTGGTCAGCTGCCTGGATGTTGATCTGGAGGTTCAGGCTCAGGTTGTGTCAGAGAGTGCATTAGAGCTCAGGTTAGACTATAATTTGGGTACAGTCGAGTGCCGTGTAGGTTTATCCACATTTGAGGTGCCTGGGCAGCTCATTAGGCAAGATATTTTTTCTAGAGTGCAGGCAGAGTGCTGCATTGTGGGTCCGGAATTGCCAAACTTGCGGTCTTCTCGGCCAGGAGTGTGAGGACAAAAGTTTGAGAACACAAGTTGACTTGGACATCAGGCCGAGGGCGCGGCAGGTACCCCCTGCAGATCTGAACCAATATCTCATACATCTGAAGTCACGGCGAGGATCAGACGTTGGCTCAGGTTGGAGTTTCTGTGCATGACTGCCCCTTCATGAACGGAGCGGAATCTCAAGGCCATGGAGTTTTTCCCATGTTGGGAGTTATGGGATGCCCCCTTCAAGGATTCCTTCTGGGGACAATTGAGACATGTTGGGCAGCTCCAGGACATCCCACATGGATTAACTCCAGAGCACCGTTGGAAGATGGATGCCAGGGAAGCCCGCCTCGCATTCCAATTGTCTCCTAGCAACAATACATTTGAGATCGGATGACTCTGCGGGAGCAACCTGGGTGGCTTAGTTGAAATAGACTTTCCTGAGAATGGGGCCTAATGTGTGTTTGTGTCCATGAGGGCCTTGGAATGGGGCGGTGGCACCGGGACCCTGTAGTATTCTCCTAAGCTTTTGACATAGATCCCATGCACAAGTTTCCTTGTGGAGACGAGATTTGTTCTGATGGGTGCCTCAACAAACCACTTATGCTTGTATTGGAATCCAGGCTTTTGAGGAGATATGCCTGTAAACCAAAGCAATGGATCTGATTATGGCCTAGCGTACTCTCTGGTTCAATCTTCTTCTCTGGGGATATCCATGTATGGTATGAGTGGAGGTAGATGCTCACCTGGTGTCAGACCGCCCTTGTTTGTCTCCGGAAACCTACACTATTGGGATGGCCTCGGGGACTTTGGAGAGTTCTCCTAATTTGTACGATTTTGGACAATGGATGAGAAGAATTCCCATGGATTGAGTAGGCACAGTCCTAATGGGTGGCTCCAGGGGACCCAGCCTGGAGGATGTGTGGCAAAGGACTTTGAGGACAGTATTCCAAAAACACAAACTCAGCTCAGGTTTGGGGACGTAGGTATGCAGGCCCAATCTACAAACCATGAGAAGAACTCTTCAGGATATGAAGAAAGAGCGAGTCTGAGGCACTTGATCAGGTTTTGCCTCTGCATTTTATATCAACAATGGCCGTGGAATGTGGGGAGGCCTCATGGGCCATGGACGAATCTTCCTCTCTGTGGATTTGGCCCCGTCCCAATTGTTTTTCGTCAATCTGTGGGATGGGAGGTCTCCTTCCCTGTTTATTAACTCAGGTGTCCGAACAAAAGAGGAATTCCAAAGCAGAGCCTTGGGAAAGAGTGAAGGGACAACCCAAACTATGGTTAAAAATTGGGGACTATGGGCATGGCAGGCCCAATATGCTATCTCTTCATCCAGCCACTGAGAGGCCTGACTTGAGGACTGGGCTCATGCTGAGGGTCACAATGTGAGTTTGTGACCAATATGGCCTGCGAGCATGGGCGGGGCCTTATGGGCCACACTGGTTTCAACTACACTGGTTTGGACAACATGCCAATCACAAGGTCTCTTGCCATGGGGAAGGTGTTCTGATTTCTGCATCATTTTCAACCCTGGGCGGTGGTTGGAGATAAGGTCTAGGTTCTGAAGCCTGAAAAATCGCAGTTGGGAAGAGATGACGACCTAAGGCCATGGTGGGTCTCATACGCTCAGTGTGCATTCATCTGCCTGGGTTTTGGTCAGGAGGTTCTAGCTCAGGGTGTGTCAGACAGTGCATTAGTGACCAGGTTAGACTATATAATTTGGGTACAGTCGAGTGCCGTGTAGGTTTATCCCCCTTTTAGGTTCCTGGGCAGCTCATTAGGCAAGATGTTTTTTCTAGAGGGCAGGCAGAGTGCTGCATTGTGGGTCCGGAATTGCCAAACTTGAGAGCTTCTGGGCCAGGAGTGTGAGGACAGAAGTCTGAGAACACAAGCTAGACTTGGGCTTCAGGCCGAGGGCACGGCATGTACCCCCTGCAGATCAGATCCAATATCTCAAGCATCTGAAGCCAAGGCGAGGATCAGACGTTGGCTCAGGTTGGAGTTTCTGTGCATGCCTGCCCCTTCATGAACGGAGAGGAATCTCAGGCCATGGAGGTTTTCCCACGTTGGGAGTTTATGGATGCCCTCTTCAAGGATTCCTTCTGTGGGACAATTGAGACCTGTTGGGCAGCTCCAGGACATCCCATATGGAATGACTCCAGAGCACCGTTGGAGGATGGATGCCAGGGAAGCCCGCCTCGCATTACAATTGTCTCCTAGCAACAATAGCGTTGAGATCGGTGGCTCTGTGGGAGCAACCGAGGTGGCTGAGTTGAAATGGATTTTCCTGAGGATGGGGCCTAATGTGTGTTGTGTCCATGAGGGCCTTGGATTAGGGCGGTGGCACCGGGACCCTGAAGTATTCTCCTAAGCTTTTGACATAGCTCCCATGCAAAAGTTTCCTTGTGGAGACGAGATTTTTTCTGATGGGTGCCTCAGGAAACCCCTTATGCTGGTATTGGAATCCAGGCTTTTGAGGACACATGCCTGTAAACCAAAGCAATGGACCCGATTATGGCCTAGGGTCCTGTCTGGTTCAATCTTCTTCTCTGGGGTTCTCCATCTATGGAATGAGTGGAGGTAGATGATCACCTGGTGTCAGACCGGCCTGTTTGTCCCCGGAGACATACACTATTGGGAGGGCCTCGGGGACTTTGGAGGGTTCTCCTAATTTGTACGATTTGGGACAATGGAATGGGCAGAATTCCCATGGATTGGGTAGGCACAGTACTAATGTGTGGCTCCTGGCGCCCCAGCCTGGAGGGTGTGTGGCCCAGGACTTTGAGGACAGAAGATTGAAAACAGAAACTCAGCTTAGGTTTGGGGACGTAGGTATGGCAGGCGTAATCTACAAACCATGAGAAGAACTCTTCAGGATATGAAGAAAGAGCGAGTCTGAGGTACTTGCTCAGGCTTTTGTCTTTGGATTTTGTATCAATGATGGCCGTGGAATTTGGGGAGGCCTCATGGCCCATGGACGAATCTTCCTCTCTGTGGATTTGGCCCAGTCCCAATTGTTTTTCGTCAATCTGTGGAATGGGAGGTCTCCTTTCAGGTTTATTACCTCAGGTGTCCGAACATAAGAGGAATTCCAAAACAGAGCGCTGGGGAAGAGTGAAGGGACAACCCAAACTATGTTTAAAAATTGGGGCCTAGGGGCATGGCACGCCCAATATGCTGTCTCTTCATCCAGCCACTGAGAGGCCGTACTTGAGGACTGGGCTCAGGCTGAGGGTCACAATGTGTGTTTGTGACCAATGTGGTTTTGCGAGTATGGGCGGGGCCTCATGGGCCACACTGGTTTCAACTACACTGGACTTTGGACAACTTGCCAATCACAAGGTCTCTAACCATGGGAAAAGTGTTCTGATTTCTGCATCATTTTCAACCATGGGCTGTGGTTGGAGATAAGGCCTAGGTTCTGAAGCCTGAAAAACCGCTGTTGGGAAGAGATGACCACCTAAGGGCATGGCGGGTCTGATGTGCTCAGTGTGTGGTCAGCTGCCTGGATGTTGATCTGGAGGTTCAGGCTCAGGTTGTGTCAGAGAGTGCATTAGAGCTCAGGTTAGACTATATAATTTGGGTACAGTCGAGTGCCGTGTAGGTTTATCCACATTTGAGGTGCCTGGGCAGCTCATTAGGCAAGATATTTTTTCTAGAGTGCAGGCAGAGTGCTGCATTGTGGGTCCGGAATTGCCAAACTTGCGGTCTTCTCGGCCAGGAGTGTGAGGACAAAAGTTTGAGAACACAAGTTGACTTGGACATCAGGCCGAGGGCGCGGCAGGTACCCCCTGCAGATCTGAACCAATATCTCATACATCTGAAGTCACGGCGAGGATCAGACGTTGGCTCAGGTTGGAGTTTCTGTGCATGACTGCCCCTTCATGAACGGAGCGGAACCTCAAGGCCATGGAGTTTTTCCCATGTTGGGAGTTATGGGATGCCCCCTTCAAGGATTCCTTCTGGGGACAATTGAGACATGTTGGGCAGCTCCAGGACATCCCACATGGATTAACTCCAGAGCACCTTTGGAAGATGGATGCCAGGGAAGCCCGCCTCGCATTCCAATTGTCTCCTAGCAACAATACATTTGAGATCGGATGACTCTGCGGGAGCAACCTGGGTGGCTTAGTTGAAATAGACTTTCCTGAGAATGGGGCCTAATGTGTGTTTGTGTCCATGAGGGCCTTGGAATGGGGCGGTGGCACCGGGACCCTGTAGTATTCTCCTAAGCTTTTGACATAGATCCCATGCACAAGTTTCCTTGTGGAGACGAGATTTGTTCTGATGGGTGCCTCAACAAACCACTTATGCTTGTATTGGAATCCAGGCTTTTGAGGAGATATGCCTGTAAACCAAAGCAATGGATCTGATTATGGCCTAGCGTACTCTCTGGTTCAATCTTCTTCTCTGGGGATATCCATGTATGGTATGAGTGGAGGTAGATGCTCACCTGGTGTCAGACCGCCCTTGTTTGTCTCCGGAAACCTACAGTATTGGGATGGCCTCGGGGACTTTGGAGAGTTCTCCTAATTTGTACGATTTTGGACAATGGATGAGAAGAATTCCCATGGATTGAGTAGGCACAGTCCTAATGGGTGGCTCCAGGGGACCCAGCCTGGAGGATGTGTGGCAAAGGACTTTGAGGACAGTATTCCAAAAACACAAACTCAGCTCAGGTTTGGGGACGTAGGTATGCAGGCCCAATCTACAAACCATGAGAAGAACTCTTCAGGATATGAAGAAAGAGCGAGTCTGAGGCACTTGATCAGGTTTTGCCTCTGCATTTTATATCAACAATGGCCGTGGAATGTGGGGAGGCCTCATGGGCCATGGACGAATCTTCCTCTCTGTGGATTTGGCCCCGTCCCAATTGTTTTTCGTCAATCTGTGGGATGGGAGGTCTCCTTCCCTGTTTATTAACTCAGGTGTCCGAACAAAAGAGGAATTCCAAAGCAGAGCCTTGGGAAAGAGTGAAGGGACAACCCAAACTATGGTTAAAAATTGGGGACTATGGGCATGGCAGGCCCAATATGCTATCTCTTCATCCAGCCACTGAGAGGCCTGACTTGAGGACTGGGCTCATGCTGAGGGTCACAATGTGAGTTTGTGACCAATATGGCCTGCGAGCATGGGCGGGGCCTTATGGGCCACACTGGTTTCAACTACACTGGATTTGGACAACATGCCAATCACAAGGTCTCTTGCCATGGGGAAGGTGTTCTGATTTCTGCATCATTTTCAACCCTGGGCGGTGGTTGGAGATAAGGTCTAGGTTCTGAAGCCTGAAAAATCGCAGTTGGGAAGAGATGACGACCTAAGGCCATGGTGGGTCTCATACGCTCAGTGTGCATTCATCTGCCTGGGTTTTGGTCAGGAGGTTCTAGCTCAGGGTGTGTCAGACAGTGCATTAGTGACCAGGTTAGACTATATAATTTGGGTACAGTCGAGTGCCGTGTAGGTTTATCCCCCTTTTAGGTTCCTGGGCAGCTCATTAGGCAAGATGTTTTTTCTAGAGGGCAGGCAGAGTGCTGCATTGTGGGTCCGGAATTGCCAAACTTGAGAGCTTCTGGGCCAGGAGTGTGAGGACAGAAGTCTGAGAACACAAGCTAGACTTGGGCTTCAGGCCGAGGGCACGGCATGTACCCCCTGCAGATCAGATCCAATATCTCAAGCATCTGAAGCCAAGGCGAGGATCAGACGTTGGCTCAGGTTGGAGTTTCTGTGCATGCCTGCCCCTTCATGAACGGAGAGGAATCTCAGGCCATGGAGGTTTTCCCACGTTGGGAGTTTATGGATGCCCTCTTCAAGGATTCCTTCTGTGGGACAATTGAGACCTGTTGGGCAGCTCCAGGACATCCCATATGGAATGACTCAGAGCACCGTTGGAGGATGGATGCCAGGGAAGCCCGCCTCGCATTACAATTGTCTCCTAGCAACAATAGCGTTGAGATCGGTGGCTCTGTGGGAGCAACCGAGGTGGCTGAGTTGAAATGGATTTTCCTGAGGATGGGGCCTAATGTGTGTTGTGTCCATGAGGGCCTTGGATTAGGGCGGTGGCACCGGGACCCTGAAGTATTCTCCTAAGCTTTTGACATAGCTCCCATGCAAAAGTTTCCTTGTGGAGACGAGATTTTTTCTGATGGGTGCCTCAGGAAACCCCTTATGCTGGTATTGGAATCCAGGCTTTTGAGGACACATGCCTGTAAACCAAAGCAATGGACCCGATTATGGCCTAGGGTCCTGTCTGGTTCAATCTTCTTCTCTGGGGTTCTCCATCTATGGAATGAGTGGAGGTAGATGATCACCTGTGTCAGACCGCCCTGTTTGTCCCCGGAGACATACACTATTGGGAGGGCCTCGGGGACTTTGGAGGGTTCTCCTAATTTGTACGATTTGGGACAATGGAATGGGCAGAATTCCCATGGATTGGGTAGGCACAGTACTAATGTGTGGCTCCTGGCGCCCCAGCCTGGAGGGTGTGTGGCCCAGGACTTTGAGGACAGAAGATTGAAAACAGAAACTCAGCTTAGGTTTGGGGACGTAGGTATGGCAGGCGTAATCTACAAACCATGAGAAGAACTCTTCAGGATATGAAGAAAGAGCGAGTCTGAGGTACTTGCTCAGGCTTTTGTCTTTGGATTTTGTATCAATGATGGCCGTGGAATTTGGGGAGGCCTCATGGCCCATGGACGAATCTTCCTCTCTGTGGATTTGGCCCAGTCCCAATTGTTTTTCGTCAATCTGTGAAATGGGAGGTCTCCTTTCAGGTTTATTACCTCAGGTGTCCGAACATAAGAGGAAGTCCAAAACAGAGCGCTGGGGAAGAGTGAAGGGACAACCCAAACTATGTTTAAAAATTGGGGCCTAGGGGCATGGCACGCCCAATATGCTGTCTCTTCATCCAGCCACTGAGAGGCTGTACTTGAGGACTGGGCTCAGGCTGAGGGTCACAATGTGTGTTTGTGACCAATGTGGTTTTGCGAGCATGGGCGGGGCCTCATGGGCCACACTGGTTTCAACTACACTGGACTTTGGACAACTTGCCAATCACAAGGTCTCTAACCATGGGAAAAGTGTTCTGATTTCTGCATCATTTTCAACCATGGGCTGTGGTTGGAGATAAGGCCTAGGTTCTGAAGCCCGAAAAACCGCTGTTGGGAAGAGATGACCACCTAAGGGCATGGCGGGTCTGATGTGCTCAGTGTGTGGTCAGCTGCCTGGATGTTGATCTGGAGGTTCAGGCTCAGGTTGTGTCAGAGAGTGCATTAGAGCTCAGGTTAGACTATATAATTTGGGTACAGTCGAGTGCCGTGTAGGTTTATCCACATTTGAGGTGCCTGGGCAGCTCATTAGGCAAGATATTTTTTCTAGAGTGCAGGCAGAGTGCTGCATTGTGGGTCCGGAATTGCCAAACTTGCGGTCTTCTCGGCCAGGAGTGTGAGGACAAAAGTTTGAGAACACAAGTTGACTTGGACATCAGGCCGAGGGCGCGGCAGGTACCCCCTGCAGATCTGAACCAATATCTCATACATCTGAAGTCACGGCGAGGATCAGACGTTGGCTCAGGTTGGAGTTTCTGTGCATGACTGCCCCTTCATGAACGGAGCGGAATCTCAAGGCCATGGAGTTTTTCCCATGTTGGGAGTTATGGGATGCCCCCTTCAAGGATTCCTTCTGGGGACAATTGAGACATGTTGGGCAGCTCCAGGACATCCCACATGGATTAACTCCAGAGCACCGTTGGAAGATGGATGCCAGGGAAGCCCGCCTCGCATTCCAATTGTCTCCTAGCAACAATACATTTGAGATCGGATGACTCTGCGGGAGCAACCTGGGTGGCTTAGTTGAAATAGACTTTCCTGAGAATGGGGCCTAATGTGTGTTTGTGTCCATGAGGGCCTTGGAATGGGGCGGTGGCACCGGGACCCTGTAGTATTCTCCTAAGCTTTTGACATAGATCCCATGCACAAGTTTCCTTGTGGAGACGAGATTTGTTCTGATGGGTGCCTCAACAAACCACTTATGCTTGTATTGGAATCCAGGCTTTTGAGGAGATATGCCTGTAAACCAAAGCAATGGATCTGATTATGGCCTAGCGTACTCTCTGGTTCAATCTTCTTCTCTGGGGACATCCATGTATGGTATGAGTGGAGGTAGATGCTCACCTGGTGTCAGACCGCCCTTGTTTGTCCCCGGAAACCTACACTATTGGGATGGCCTCGGGGACTTTGGAGAGTTCTCCTAATTTGTACGATTTTGGACAATGGATGGGAAGAATTCCCATGGATTGAGAGGGCACAGTCCTAATGGGTGGCTCCAGGGGACCCAGCCTGGAGGGTGTGTGGCAAAGGACTTTGAGGACAGTATTCCAAAAACACAAACTCAGCTCAGGTTTGGGGACGTAGGTATGCAGGCCCAATCTACAAACCATGAGAAGAACTCTTCAGGATATGAAGAAAGAGCGAGTCTGAGGTACTTGATCAGGTTTTGCCTCTGCATTTTATATCAACGATGGCCGTGGAATGTGGGGAGGCCTCATGGGCCATGGACGAATCTTCCTCTCTGTGGATTTGGCCCGGTCCCAATTGTTTTTCGTCAATCAGTGGGATGGGAGGTTTCCTTTCCTGTTTATTAACTCAGGTGTCCGAACAAAAGAGGAATTCCAAAGCAGAGCCTTGGGAAAGAGTGAAGGGACAACCCAAACTATGGTTAAAAATTGGGGACTAGGGGCATGGCAGTCCCAATATGCTGTCTCTTCATCCAGCCACTGAGAGGCCTGACTTGAGGACTGGGCTCATGCTGAGGGTCACAATGTGAGTTTGTGACCAATATGGCCTGCGAGCATGGGCGGGGCCTTATGGGCCACACTGGTTTCAACTACACTGGATTTGGACAACATGCCAATCACAAGGTCTCTTGCCATGGGGAAGGTGTTCTGATTTCTGCATCATTATCAACCCTGGGCGGTGGTTGGAGATAAGGTCTAGGTTCTGAAGCCTGAAAAATCGCAGTTGGGAAGAGATGACGACCTAAGGCCATGGTGGGTCTCATACGCTCAGTGTGCATTCATCTGCCTGGGTTTTGGTCAGGAGGTTCTAGCTCAGGGTGTGTCAGACAGTGCATTAGTGACCAGGTTAGACTATATAATTTGGGTACAGTCGAGTGCCGTGTAGTTTTATCCCCCTTTTAGGTTCCTGGGCAGCTCATTAGGCAAGATGTTTTTTCTAGAGGGCAGGCAGAGTGCTGCATTGTGGGTCCGGAATTGCCAAACTTGAGAGCTTCTGGGCCAGGAGTGTGAGGACAGAAGTCTGAGAACACAAGCTAGACTTGGGCTTCAGGCCGAGGGCACGGCATGTACCCCCTGCAGATCGGAACCAATATCTCAAGCATCTGAAGCCAAGGCGAGAATCAGACGTTGGCTCAGGTTGGAGTTTCTGTGCATGACTGCCCCTTCATGAACGGAGAGGAATCTCAAGGCCATGGAGGTTTTCCCACGTTGGGAGTTTATGGATGCCCTCTTCAAGGATTCCTTCTGTGGGACAACTGAGACCTGTTGGGCAGCTCCAGGACATCCCATATGGAATGACTCCAGAGCACCGTTGGAGGATGGATGCCAGGGAAGCCCGCCTCGCATTACAATTGTTTCCTAGCAATAATAGCGTTGAGATCGGTGGCTCTGTGGGAGCAACCGAGGTGGCTGAGTTGAAATGGATTTTCCTGAGGATGGGGCCTAATGTGTGTTGTGTCCATGAGGGCCTTGGATTAGGGCGGTGGCACCGGGACCCTGAAGTATTCTCCTAAGCTTTTGACATAGCTCCCATGCAAAAGTTTCCTTGTGGAGACGAGATTTTTTCTGATGGGTGCCTCAGGAAACCCTTTATGCTGGTATTGGAATCCAGGCTTTTGAGGACACATGCCTGTAAACCAAAGCAATGGACCCGATTATGGCCTAGGGTCCTGTCTGGTTCAATCTTCTTCTCTGGGGTTCTCCATCTATGGAATGAGTGGAGGTAGATGATCACCTGGTGTCAGACCGGCCTGTTTGTCCCCGGAGACATACACTATTGGGAGGGCCTCGGGGACTTTGGAGGGTTCTCCTAATTTGTACGATTTGGGACAATGGAATGGGCAGAATTCCCATGGATTGGGTAGGCACAGTACTAATGTGTGGCTCCTGGCGCCCCAGCCTGGAGGGTGTGTGGCCCAGGACTTTGAGGACAGAAGATTGAAAACAGAAACTCAGCTTAGGTTTGGGGACGTAGGTATGGCAGGCGTTATCTACAAACCATGAGAAGAACTCTTCAGGATATGAAGAAAGAGCGAGTCTGAGGTACTTGCTCAGGCTTTTGTCTTTGGATTTTGTATCAATGATGGCCGTGGAATTTGGGGAGGCCTCATGGCCCATGGACGAATCTTCCTCTCTGTGGATTTGGCCCAGTCCCAATTGTTTTTCGTCAATCTGTGGAATGGGAGGTCTCCTTTCAGGTTTATTACCTCAGGTGTCCGAACATAAGAGGAATTCCAAAACAGAGCGCTGGGGAAGAGTGAAGGGACAACCGAAACTATGTTTAAAAATTGGGGCCTAGGGGCATGGCACGCCCAATATGCTGTCTCTTCATCCAGCCACTGAGAGGCCGTACTTGAGGACTGGGCTCAGGCTGAGGGTCACAATGTGTGTTTGTGACCAATGTGGTTTTGCGAGCATGGGCGGGGCCTCATGGGCCACACTGGTTTCAACTACACTGGACTTTGGACAACTTGCCAATCACAAGGTCTCTAACCATGGAAAGGGTGTTCTGATTTCTGCATCATTTTCAACCATGGGCCATGGTTGGAGATAAGGCCTAGGTTCTGAATCCCGAAAAACCGCTGTTCGGAAGAGATGACCACCTAAGGGCATGGCGGGTCTGATGTGCTCAGTGTGTGGTCAGCTGCCTGGGTGTTGGTCAGGAGGTTCTGGCTCAGGTTGTGTCAGACAGTGCATTAGTGCCCAGGTTAGACTATATAATTTGGGTACATTCGAGTGCCTTGTAGGTTTATCCTCATTTGAGGTGTCCAGGCAGCTCATTAGGGAAGATATTTTTTCTAGAGGGCAGGCAGAGTGCTGCATTGTGGGTCCGGAATTGCCAAACTTGAGGGCTTCTGGGCCAGGAGTGTGAGGACAGAAGTCTGAGAACACAAGCTCGACTTGGGCTTCTGGCCGAGGGCACTGCAGGTACCCCCTGCAGATCTGAACCAATATCTCAAGCATCTGAAATCACGGCGAGTATCAGACGTTGGCTCAGGTTGGAGTTTCTGTGCATGACTATCCTTCATGAACGGAGCGGAATCTCAAGGGCCTGGAGGTTTTCCCACGTTGGGAGTTGTGGGATGCCCCCTTCAAGGATTCCTTCTGCGGGACAATTGAGACCTGTCGGGCAGCTCCAGGACATCCCATATGGAATGACTGCAGAGCACAGTTGGAGGATGGATGCCAGGGAAGCCTGCCTCGCATTCCAATTGTCTCCTAGCAACAAGACAGTTGAAATCGGATGGCTCTGCGGGAGCAACCGGGGTGGCTGAGTTGAAATGGACTTTCCTGAGGATGGGGCCTAATGTGTGTTTGTGTCCATTAGGGCCTTGGAATGGGGCGGTGGTTCCGGGACCCTAAGTATTCTCCTAAGCTTTTGATATAGCTCCCATGCACAAGTTTCCTTGTGGAGACTAGATTTGTTTTGATGGGTGCCTCCGGAAACCCCTTATGCTCGTATTGGATACCAGGCTTTTGAGGAGACATGCCTGCAAACCAAAGCAATGGATCCAATTATGGCCTAGGGTCCTGTCTGGTTCAATCTTCTTCTCTGGGGATATCCATCTATGGAATGAGTGGAGGTAGATGCTCACCTGTTGTAGACCACCCTTGTTTGTCCCCGGAGTCCTATACTATTGGGATGGCCCCTGGGACATTGGAGAGTTCTCCTAATTTATACGATTTTGGACAATGGAATGGGCAGAATTCCCATAGATTGGGTAGGCACAGTCCTAATGTGTGGCTCCAGGGGCCCCAGCCTGGAGGGTGTTTGGCCCAGGACTTTGAGGACAGAAGTCTGAAAACACAAACTCAGCTTAGGTTTGGGGACGTAGGAATGGCAGGCCTAATCTACAAACCATGAGAAGAACTCTTCAGGATATGAAGAAAAAGCGAGTCTGAGGCACTTGCTCAGGCTTTTGTATCTGTATTTTGTATCAACGATGGCCGTGGAATGTGGGGAGGCCTCATGGGCCATGGACGAATCTTCCTCTCTGTGGTTTTGGCCCGGTCCCAATTGTTTTTCGTCAATCTGTGGGATGGGAGGTCTCCTTTCAGGTTTATTATCTCAAGTGTCCGAACAAAAGAGGAATTCCAAAGCGGAGACATGGGGAAGAGTGAAGGGACAACCCAAACTATGTTTAAAAATTGGGGCCTAGGGGCATGGCACGCCCAATATGCTGTCTCTTCATCCAGCCACTGAGAGGCCTTACTTGAGGACTCGGCTCAGGCTGAGGGTCACAATGTGTGTTTGTGACCAATGTGGCCCGCGAGCATGGGTGGGGCCTCATGGGCCACACTAATTTCAACTACACGGGACTTTGGACAACATGCCAATCACAAGGTCTCTTTCCATGGGGAAGATGTAATTTCTGCATCATTTTCAACCCTGGGCAATGATTGGAGATAAGGACTAGGTTCTGTAGCCTGAAAACCGCAGTTGGGTAGAGATGATGAACTAAGGCCATGGCGGCTCTGATGTGCTCAGTGTGTGGTCAGCTGCCTGGATGTTGATCTGGAGGTTCAGGCTCAGGTTGTGTCAGAGAGTGCATTAGAGCTCAGGTTAGACTATATAATTTGGGTACAGTCGAGTGCCGTGTAGGTTTATCCACATTTGAGGTGCCTGGGCAGCTCATTAGGCAAGATATTTTTTCTAGAGTGCAGGCAGAGTGCTGCATTGTGGGTCCGGAATTGCCAAACTTTCGGTCTTCTCGGCCAGGAGTGTGAGGACAAAAGTTTGAGAACACAAGTTGACTTGGACATCAGGCCCAGGGCACGACAGGTACCCGCTGCAGATCTGAACCAATATCTCATACATCTGAAGTCACGGCGAGGATCAGACGTTGGCTCAGGTTGGAGTTTCTGTGCATGACTGCCCCTTCATGAACGGAGCAGAATCTCAAGGCCATGGAGTTTTTCCCATGTTGGGAGTTATGGGATGCCCCCTTCAAGGATTCCTTCTGGGGACAATTGAGACATGTTGGGCAGCTCCAGGACATCCCATATGGATTAACTCCAGAGCACCGTTGGAAGATGGATGCCAGGGAAGCCCGCCTCGCATTCCAATTGTCTCCTAGCAACAATACATTTGAGATCGGATGACTCTGCGGGAGCAACCTGGGTGGCTTAGTTGAAATAGACTTTCCTGAGAATGGGGCCTAATGTGTGTTTGTGTCCATGAGGGCCTTGGAATGGGGCGGTGGCACCGGGACCCTGTAGTATTCTCCTAAACTTTTGACATAGATCCCATGCACAAGTTTCCTTGTGGAGACGAGATTTGTTCTGATGGGTGCCTCAGCAAACCACTTATGCTTGTATTGGAATCCAGGCTTTTGAGGAGATGTGCCTGTAAACCAAAGCAATGGATCTGATTATGGCCTAGCGTACTGTCTGGTTCAATCTTCTTCTCTGGGGACATCCATGTATGGTATGAGTGGAGGTAGATGCTCACCTGGTGTCAGACCGCCCTTGTTTGTCCCCGGAAACCTACACTATTGGGATGGCCTCGGGGACTTTGGAGAGTTCTCCTAATTTGTACGATTTTGGACAATGGATGGGAAGAATTCCCATGGATTAGGTAGGCACAGTCCTAATGGGTGGCTCCAGGGGACCCAGCCTGGAGGATGTGTGGCAAAGGACTTTGAGGACAGTATTCCAAAAACACAAACTCAGCTCAGGTTTGGGGACGTAGGTATGCAGGCCCAATCTACAAACCATGAGAAGAACTCTTCAGGATATGAAGAAAGAGCGAGTCTGAAACACTTGATCAGGTTTTGCCTCTGCATTTTATATCAACAATGGCCGTGGAATGTGGGGAGGCCTCATGGGCCATGGACGAATCTTCCTCTCTGTGGATTTGGCCCCGTCCCAATTGTTTTTCATCAATCTGTGGGATGGGAGGTCTCCTTCCCTGTTTATTAACTCAGGTGTCCGAACAAAAGAGGAATTCCAAAGCAGAGCCTTGGGAAAGAGTGAAGGGACAACCCAAACTATGGTTAAAAATTGGGGACTATGGGCATGGCAGGCCCAATATGCTGTCTCTTCATCCAGCCACTGAGAGGCCTGACTTGAGGACTGGGCTCATGCTGAGGGTCACAATGTGAGTTTGTGACCAATATGGCCTGCGAGCATGGGCGGGGCCTTATGGGCCACACTGGTTTCAATTACACTGGATTTGGACAACATGCCAATCACAAGGTCTCTTGCCATGGGGAAGGTGTTCTGATTTCTGCATCATTTTCAACCCTGGGCAGTGGTTGGAGATAAGGTCTAGGTTCTGAAGCCTGAAAAATCGCAGTTGGGAAGAGATGACGACCTAAGGCCATGGTGGGTCTCATACGCTCAGTGTGCATTCATCTGCCTGGGTTTTGGTCAGGAGGTTCTAGCTCAGGGTGTGTCAGACAGTGCATTAGTGACCAGGTTAGACTATATAATTTGGGTACAGTCGAGTGCCGTGTAGGTTTATCCCCCTTTTAGGTTCCTGGGCAGCTCATTAGGCAAGATGTTTTTTCTGGAGGGCAGGCAGAGTGCTGCATTGTGGGTCCAGAATTGCCAAACTTGAGAGCTTCTGGGCCAGGAGTGTGAGGACAGAAGTTTGAGAACACAAGCTAGACTTGGGCTTCAGGCCGAGGGCACGGCATGTACCCCCTGCAGATCAGATCCAATATCTCAAGCATCTGAAGCCAAGGCGAGGATCAGACGTTGGCTCAGGTTGGAGTTTCTGTGCATGCCTGCCCCTTCATGAACGGAGAGGAATCTCAAGGCCATGGAGGTTTTCCCACGTTGGGAGTTTATGGATGCCCTCTTCAAGGATTCCTTCTGTGGGACAATTGAGACCTGTTGGGCAGCTCCAGGACATCCCATATGGAATGACTCCAGAGCACCGTTGGAGGATGGATGCCAGGGAAGCCCGCCTCGCATTACAATTGTCTCCTAGCAACAATAGCGTTGAGATCGGTGGCTCTGTGGGAGCAACCGAGGTGGCTGAGTTGAAATGGATTTTCCTGAGGATGGGGCCTAATGTGTGTTGTGTCCATGAGGGCCTTGGTTTAGGGCGGTGGCACCGGGACCCTGAAGTATTCTCCTAAGCTTTTGACATAGCTCCCATGCAAAAGTTTCCTTGTGGAGACGAGATTTTTTCTGATGGGTGCCTCCGGAAACCCCTTATGCTGGTATTGGAATCCAGGCTTTTGAGGACACATGCCTGTAAACCAAAGCAATGGACCCGATTATGTCCTAGGGTCCTGTCTGGTTCAATCTTCTTCTCTGGGGTTCTCCATCTATGGAATGAGTGGAGGTAGATGATCACCTGGTGTCAGACCGCCCTGTTTGTCCCCGGAGACATACACTATTGGGAGGGCCTCGGGGACTTTGGAGGGTTCTCCTAATTTGTACGATTTGGGACAATGGAATGGGCAGAATTCCCATGGATTGGGTAGGCACAGTACTAATGTGTGGCTCCTGGCGCCCCAGCCTGGAGGGTGTGTGGCCCAGGACTTTGAGGACAGAAGATTGAAAACAGAAACTCAGCTTAGGTTTGGGGACGTAGGTATGGCAGGCGTAATCTACAAACCATGAGAAGAACTCTTCAGGATATGAAGAAAGAGCGAGTCTGAGGTACTTGCTCAGGCTTTTGTCTTTGGATTTTGTATCAATGATGGCCGTGGAATTTGGGGAGGCCTCATGGCCCATGGACGAATCTTCCTCTCTGTGGATTTGGCCCAGTCCCAATTGTTTTTCGTCAATCTGTGGAATGGGAGGTCTCCTTTCAGGTTTATTACCTCAGGTGTCCGAACATAAGAGGAATTCCAAAACAGAGCGCTGGGGAAGAGTGAAGGGACAACCGAAACTATGTTTAAAAATTGGGGCCTAGGGGCATGGCACGCCCAATATGCTGTCTCTTCATCCAGCCACTGAGAGGCCGTACTTGAGGACTGGGCTCAGGCTGAGGGTCACAATGTGTGTTTGTGACCAATGTGGTTTTGCGAGCATGGGCGGGGCCTCATGGGCCACACTGGTTTCAACTACACTGGACTTTGGACAACTTGCCAATCACAAGGTCTCTAACCATGGGAAAAGTGTTCTGATTTCTGCATCATTTTCAACCATGGGCTGTGGTTGGAGATAAGGCCTAGGTTCTGAAGCCCGAAAAACCGCTGTTGGGAAGAGATGACCACCTAAGGGCATGGCGGGTCTGATGTGCTCAGTGTGTGGTCAGCTGCCTGGATGTTGATCTGGAGGTTCAGGCTCAGGTTGTGTCAGAGAGTGCATTAGAGCTCAGGTTAGACTATATAATTTGGGTACAGTCGAGTGCCGTGTAGGTTTATCCACATTTGAGGTGCCTGGGCAGCTCATTAGGCAAGATATTTTTTCTAGAGTGCAGGCAGAGTGCTGCATTGTGGGTCCGGAATTGCCAAACTTTCGGTCTTCTCGGCCAGGAGTGTGAGGACAAAAGTTTGAGAACACAAGTTGACTTGGACATCAGGCCCAGGGCGCGGCAGGTACCCGCTGCAGATCTGAACCAATATCTCATACATCTGAAGTCACGGCGAGGATCAGACGTTGGCTCAGGTTGGAGTTTCTGTGCATGACTGCCCCTTCATGAACGGAGCAGAATCTCAAGGCCATGGAGTTTTTCCCATGTTGGGAGTTATGGGATGCCCCCTTCAAGGATTCCTTCTGGGGACAATTGAGACATGTTGGGCAGCTCCAGGACATCCCATATGGATTAACTCCAGAGCACCGTTGGAAGATGGATGCCAGGGAAGCCCGCCTCGCATTTCAATTGTCTCCTAGCAACAATACATTTGAGATCGGATGACTCTGTGGGAGCAACCTGGGTGGCTTAGTTGAAATAGACTTTCCTGAGAATGGGGCCTAATGTGTGTTTGTGTCCATGAGGGCCTTGGAATGGGGCGGTGGCACCGGGACCCTGTAGTATTCTCCTAAACTTTTGACATAGATCCCATGCACAAGTTTCCTTGTGGAGACGAGATTTGTTCTGATGGGTGCCTCAGCAAACCACTTATGCTTGTATTGGAATCCAGGCTTTTGAGGAGATGTGCCTGTAAACCAAAGCAATGGATCTGATTATGGCCTAGCGTACTGTCTGGTTCAATCTTCTTCTCTGGGGACATCCATGTATGGTATGAGTGGAGGTAGATGCTCACCTGGTGTCAGACCGCCCTTGTTTGTCCCCGGAAACCTACACTATTGGGATGGCCTCGGGGACTTTGGAGAGTTCTCCTAATTTGTACGATTTTGGACAATGGATGGGAAGAATTCCCATGGATTAGGTAGGCACAGTCCTAATGGGTGGCTCCAGGGGACCCAGCCTGGAGGATGTGTGGCAAAGGACTTTGAGGACAGTATTCCAAAAACACAAACTCAGCTCAGGTTTGGGGACGTAGGTATGCAGGCCCAATCTACAAACCATGAGAAGAACTCTTCAGGATATGAAGAAAGAGCGAGTCTGAAACACTTGATCAGGTTTTGCCTCTGCATTTTATATCAACAATGGCCGTGGAATGTGGGGAGGCCTCATGGGCCATGGACGAATCTTCCTCTCTGTGGATTTGGCCCCGTCCCAATTGTTTTTCATCAATCTGTGGGATGGGAGGTCTCCTTCCCTGTTTATTAACTCAGGTGTCCGAACAAAAGAGGAATTCCAAAGCAGAGCCTTGGGAAAGAGTGAAGGGACAACCCAAACTATGGTTAAAAATTGGGGACTATGGGCATGGCAGGCCCAATATGCTGTCTCTTCATCCAGCCACTGAGAGGCCTGACTTGAGGACTGGGCTCATGCTGAGGGTCACAATGTGAGTTTGTGACCAATATGGCCTGCGAGCATGGGCGGGGCCTTATGGGCCACACTGGTTTCAATTACACTGGATTTGGACAACATGCCAATCACAAGGTCTCTTGCCATGGGGAAGGTGTTCTGATTTCTGCATCATTTTCAACCCTGGGCAGTGGTTGGAGATAAGGTCTAGGTTCTGAAGCCTGAAAAATCGCAGTTGGGAAGAGATGACGACCTAAGGCCATGGTGGGTCTCATACGCTCAGTGTGCATTCATCTGCCTGGGTTTTGGTCAGGAGGTTCTAGCTCAGGGTGTGTCAGACAGTGCATTAGTGACCAGGTTAGACTATATAATTTGGGTACAGTCGAGTGCCGTGTAGGTTTATCCCCCTTTTAGGTTCCTGGGCAGCTCATTAGGCAAGATGTTTTTTCTGGAGGGCAGGCAGAGTGCTGCATTGTGGGTCCGGAATTGCCAAACTTGAGAGCTTCTGGGCCAGGAGTGTGAGGACAGAAGTTTGAGAACACAAGCTAGACTTGGGCTTCAGGCCGAGGGCACGGCATGTACCCCCTGCAGATCAGATCCAATATCTCAAGCATCTGAAGCCAAGGCGAGGATCAGACGTTGGCTCAGGTTGGAGTTTCTGTGCATGCCTGCCCCTTCATGAACGGAGAGGAATCTCAAGGCCATGGAGGTTTTCCCACGTTGGGAGTTTATGGATGCCCTCTTCAAGGATTCCTTCTGTGGGACAATTGAGACCTGTTGGGCAGCTCCAGGACATCCCATATGGAATGACTCCAGAGCACCGTTGGAGGATGGATGCCAGGGAAGCCCGCCTCGCATTACAATTGTCTCCTAGCAACAATAGCGTTGAGATCGGTGGCTCTGTGGGAGCAACCGAGGTGGCTGAGTTGAAATGGATTTTCCTGAGGATGGGGCCTAATGTGTGTTGTGTCCATGAGGGCCTTGGTTTAGGGCGGTGGCACCGGGACCCTGAAGTATTCTCCTAAGCTTTTGACATAGCTCCCATGCAAAAGTTTCCTTGTGGAGACGAGATTTTTTCTGATGGGTGCCTCCGGAAACCCCTTATGCTGGTATTGGAATCCAGGCTTTTGAGGACACATGCCTGTAAACCAAAGCAATGGACCCGATTATGTCCTAGGGTCCTGTCTGGTTCAATCTTCTTCTCTGGGGTTCTCCATCTATGGAATGAGTGGAGGTAGATGATATCCTGGTGTCAGACCGCCCTGTTTGTCCCCGGAGACATACACTATTGGGAGGGCCTCGGGGACTTTGGAGGGTTCTCCTAATTTGTACGATTTGGGACAATGGAATGGGCAGAATTCCCATGGATTGGGTAGGCACAGTACTAATGTGTGGCTCCTGGCGCCCCAGCCTGGAGGGTGTGTGGCCCAGGACTTTGAGGACAGAAGATTGAAAACAGAAACTCAGCTTAGGTTTGGGGACGTAGGTATGGCAGGCGTAATCTACAAACCATGAGAAGAACTCTTCAGGATATGAAGAAAGAGCGAGTCTGAGGTACTTGCTCAGGCTTTTGTCTTTGGATTTTGTATCAATGATGGCCGTGGAATTTGGGGAGGCCTCATGGCCCATGGACGAATCTTCCTCTCTGTGGATTTGGCCCAGTCCCAATTGTTTTTCGTCAATCTGTGGAATGGGAGGTCTCCTTTCAGGTTTATTACCTCAGGTGTCCGAACATAAGAGGAATTCCAAAACAGAGCGCTGGGGAAGAGTGAAGGGACAACCGAAACTATGTTTAAAAATTGGGGCCTAGGGGCATGGCACGCCCAATATGCTGTCTCTTCATCCAGCCACTGAGAGGCCGTACTTGAGGACTGGGCTCAGGCTGAGGGTCACAATGTGTGTTTGTGACCAATGTGGTTTTGCGAGCATGGGCGGGGCCTCATGGGCCACACTGGTTTCAACTACACTGGACTTTGGACAACTTGCCAATCACAAGGTCTCTAACCATGGGAAAAGTGTTCTGATTTCTGCATCATTTTCAACCATGGGCTGTGGTTGGAGATAAGGCCTAGGTTCTGAAGCCCGAAAAACCGCTGTTGGGAAGAGATGACCACCTAAGGGCATGGCGGGTCTGATGTGCTCAGTGTGTGGTCAGCTGCCTGGATGTTGATCTGGAGGTTCAGGCTCAGGTTGTGTCAGAGAGTGCATTAGAGCTCAGGTTAGACTATATAATTTGGGTACAGTCGAGTGCCGTGTAGGTTTATCCACATTTGAGGTGCCTGGGCAGCTCATTAGGCAAGATATTTTTTCTAGAGTGCAGGCAGAGTGCTGCATTGTGGGTCCGGAATTGCCAAACTTTCGGTCTTCTCAGCCAGGAGTGTGAGGACAAAAGTTTGAGAACACAAGTTGACTTGGACATCAGGCCGAGGGCGCGGCAGGTACCCCCTGCAGATCTGAACCAATATCTCATACATCTGAAGTCACGGCGAGGATCAGACGTTGGCTCAGGTTGGAGTTTCTGTGCATGACTGCCCCTTCATGAACGGAGCGGAATCTCAAGGCCATGGAGTTTTTCCCATGTTGGGAGTTATGGGATGCCCCCTTCAAGGATTCCTTCTGGGGACAATTGAGACATGTTGGGCAGCTCCAGGACATCCCATATGGATTAACTCCAGAGCACCGTTGGAAGATGGATGCCAGGGAAGCCCGCCTCGCATTCCAATTGTCTCCTAGCAACAATACATTTGAGATCGGATGACTCTGCGGGAGCAACCTGGGTGGCTTAGTTGAAATAGACTTTCCTGAGAATGGGGCCTAATGTGTGTTTGTGTCCATGAGGGCCTTGGAATGGGGCGGTGGCACCGGGACCCTGTAGTATTCTCCTAAGCTTTTGACATAGATCCCATGCACAAGTTTCCTTGTGGAGACGAGATTTGTTCTGATGGGTGCCTCAGCAAACCACTTATGCTTGTATTGGAATCCAGGCTTTTGAGGAGATATGCCTGTAAACCAAAGCAATGGATCTGATTATGGCCTAGCGTACTCTCTGGTTCAATCTTCTTCTCTGGGGACATCCATGTATGGTATGAGTGGAGGTAGATGCTCACCTGGTGTCAGACCGCCCTTGTTTGTCCCCGGAAACCTACACTATTGGGATGGCCTCGGGGACTTTGGAGAGTTCTCCTAATTTGTACGATTTTGGACAATGGATGAGAAGAATTCCCATGGATTGAGTAGGCACAGTCCTAATGGGTGGCTCCAGGGGACCCAGCCTGGAGGATGTGTGGCAAAGGACTTTGAGGACAGTATTCCAAAAACACAAACTCAGCTCAGGTTTGGGGACGTAGGTATGCAGGCCCAATCTACAAACCATGAGAAGAACTCTTCAGGATATGAAGAAAGAGCGAGTCTGAGGCACTTGATCAGGTTTTGCCTCTGCATTTTATATCAACAATGGCCGTGGAATGTGGGGAGGCCTCATGGGCCATGGACGAATCTTCCTCTCTGTGGATTTGGCCCCGTCCCAATTGTTTTTCGTCAATCTGTGGGATGGGAGGTCTCCTTCCCTGTTTATTAACTCAGGTGTCCGAACAAAAGAGGAATTCCAAAGCAGAGCCTTGGGAAAGAGTGAAGGGACAACCCAAACTATGGTTAAAAATTGGGGACTATGGGCATGGCAGGCCCAATATGCTATCTCTTCATCCAGCCACTGAGAGGCCTGACTTGAGGACTGGGCTCATGCTGAGGGTCACAATGTGAGTTTGTGACCAATATGGCCTGCGAGCATGGGCGGGGCCTTATGGGCCACACTGGTTTCAACTACACTGGATTTGGACAACATGCCAATCACAAGGTCTCTTGCCATGGGGAAGGTGTTCTGATTTCTGCATCATTTTCAACCCTGGGCAGTGGTTGGAGATAAGGTCTAGGTTCTGAAGCCTGAAAAATCGCAGTTGGGAAGAGATGACGACCTAAGGCCATGGTGGGTCTCATACGCTCAGTGTGCATTCATCTGCCTGGGTTTTGGTCAGGAGGTTCTAGCTCAGGGTGTGTCAGACAGTGCATTAGTGACCAGGTTAGACTATATAATTTGGGTACAGTCGAGTGCCGTGTAGGTTTATCCCCCTTTTAGGTTCCTGGGCAGCTCATTAGGCAAGATGTTTTTTCTAGAGGGCAGGCAGAGTGCTGCATTGTGGGTCCGGAATTGCCAAACTTGAGAGCTTCTGGGCCAGGAGTGTGAGGACAGAAGTCTGAGAACACAAGCTAGACTTGGGCTTCAGGCCGAGGGCACGGCATGTACCCCCTGCAGATCAGATCCAATATCTCAAGCATCTGAAGCCAAGGCGAGGATCAGACGTTGGCTCAGGTTGGAGTTTCTGTGCATGCCTGCCCCTTCATGAACGGAGAGGAATCTCAGGCCATGGAGGTTTTCCCACGTTGGGAGTTTATGGATGCCCTCTTCAAGGATTCCTTCTGTGGGACAATTGAGACCTGTTGGGCAGCTCCAGGACATCCCATATGGAATGACTCCAGAGCACCGTTGGAGGATGGATGCCAGGGAAGCCCGCCTCGCATTACAATTGTCTCCTAGCAACAATAGCGTTGAGATCGGTGGCTCTGTGGGAGCAACCGAGGTGGCTGAGTTGAAATGGATTTTCCTGAGGATGGGGCCTAATGTGTGTTGTGTCCATGAGGGCCTTGGATTAGGGCGGTGGCACCGGGACCCTGAAGTATTCTCCTAAGCTTTTGACATAGCTCCCATGCAAAAGTTTCCTTGTGGAGACGAGATTTTTTCTGATGGGTGCCTCAGGAAACCCCTTATGCTGGTATTGGAATCCAGGCTTTTGAGGACACATGCCTGTAAACCAAAGCAATGGACCCGATTATGGCCTAGGGTCCTGTCTGGTTCAATCTTCTTCTCTGGGGTTCTCCATCTATGGAATGAGTGGAGGTAGATGATCACCTGGTGTCAGACCGGCCTGTTTGTCCCCGGAGACATACACTATTGGGAGGGCCTCGGGGACTTTGGAGGGTTCTCCTAATTTGTACGATTTGGGACAATGGAATGGGCAGAATTCCCATGGATTGGGTAGGCACAGTACTAATGTGTGGCTCCTGGCGCCCCAGCCTGGAGGGTGTGTGGCCCAGGACTTTGAGGACAGAAGATTGAAAACAGAAACTCAGCTTAGGTTTGGGGACGTAGGTATGCCAGGCGTAATCTACAAACCATGAGAAGAACTCTTCAGGATATGAAGAAAGAGCGAGTCTGAGGTACTTGCTCAGGCTTTTGTCTTTGGATTTTGTATCAATGATGGCCGTGGAATTTGGGGAGGCCTCATGGCCCATGGACGAATCTTCCTCTCTGTGGATTTGGCCCAGTCCCAATTGTTTTTCGTCAATCTGTGGAATGGGAGGTCTCCTTTCAGGTTTATTACCTCAGGTGTCCGAACATAAGAGGAATTCCAAAACAGAGCGCTGGGGAAGAGTGAAGGGACAACCCAAACTATGTTTAAAAATTGGGGCCTAGGGGCATGGCACGCCCAATATGCTGTCTCTTCATCCAGCCACTGAGAGGCCGTACTTGAGGACTGGGCTCAGGCTGAGGGTCACAATGTGTGTTTGTGACCAATGTGGTTTTGCGAGCATGGGCGGGGCCTCATGGGCCACACTGGTTTCAACTACACTGGACTTTGGACAACTTGCCAATCACAAGGTCTCTAACCATGGGAAAAGTGTTCTGATTTCTGCATCATTTTCAACCATGGGCTGTGGTTGGAGATAAGGCCTAGGTTCTGAAGCCTGAAAAACCGCTGTTGGGAAGAGATGACCACCTAAGGGCATGGCGGGTCTGATGTGCTCAGTGTGTGGTCAGCTGCCTGGATGTTGATCTGGAGGTTCAGGCTCAGGTTGTGTCAGAGAGTGCATTAGAGCTCAGGTTAGACTATATAATTTGGGTACAGTCGAGTGCCGTGTAGGTTTATCCACATTTGAGGTGCCTGGGCAGCTCATTAGGCAAGATATTTTTTCTAGAGTGCAGGCAGAGTGCTGCATTGTGGGTCCGGAATTGCCAAACTTGCGGTCTTCTCGGCCAGGAGTGTGAGGACAAAAGTTTGAGAACACAAGTTGACTTGGACATCAGGCCGAGGGCGCGGCAGGTACCCCCTGCAGATCTGAACCAATATCTCATACATCTGAAGTCACGGCGAGGATCAGACTTTGGCTCAGGTTGGAGTTTCTGTGCATGACTGCCCCTTCATGAACGGAGCGGAATCTCAAGGCCATGGAGTTTTTCCCATGTTGGGAGTTATGGGATGCCCCCTTCAAGGATTCCTTCTGGGGACAATTGAGACATGTTGGGCAGCTCCAGGACATCCCACATGGATTAACTCCAGAGCACCGTTGGAAGATGGATGCCAGGGAAGCCCGCCTCGCATTCCAATTGTCTCCTAGCAACAATACATTTGAGATCGGATGACTCTGCGGGAGCAACCTGGGTGGCTTAGTTGAAATAGACTTTCCTGAGAATGGGGCCTAATGTGTGTTTGTGTCCATGAGGGCCTTGGAATGGGGCGGTGGCACCGGGACCCTGTAGTATTCTCCTAAACTTTTGACATAGATCCCATGCACAAGTTTCCTTGTGGAGACGAGATTTGTTCTGATGGGTGCCTCAACAAACCACTTATGCTTGTATTGGAATCCAGGCTTTTGAGGAGATATGCCTGTAAACCAAAGCAATGGATCTGATTATGGCCTAGCGTACTCTCTGGTTCAATCTTCTTCTCTGGGGATATCCATGTATGGTATGAGTGGAGGTAGATGCTCACCTGGTGTCAGACCGCCCTTGTTTGTCTCCGGAAACCTACACTATTGGGATGGCCTCGGGGACTTTGGAGAGTTCTCCTAATTTGTACGATTTTGGACAATGGATGAGAAGAATTCCCATGGATTGAGTAGGCACAGTCCTAATGGGTGGCTCCAGGGGACCCAGCCTGGAGGATGTGTGGCAAAGGACTTTGAGGACAGTATTCCAAAAACACAAACTCAGCTCAGGTTTGGGGACGTAGGTATGCAGGTCCAATCTACAAACCATGAGAAGAACTCTTCAGGATATGAAGAAAGAGCGAGTCTGAGGCACTTGATCAGGTTTTGCCTCTGCATTTTATATCAACAATGGCCGTGGAATGTGGGGAGGCCTCATGGGCCATGGACGAATCTTCCTCTCTGTGGATTTGGCCCCGACCCAATTTTTTTTCGTCAATCTGTGGGATGGGAGGTCTCCTTTCCTGTTTATTAACTCAGGTGTCCGAACAAAAGAAGAATTCCAAAGCAGAGCCTTGGGAAAGAGTGAAGGGACAACCCAAACTATGGTTAAAAATTGGGGACTAGGGGCATGGCAGGCCCAATATGCTGTCTCTTCATCCAGCCACTGAGAGGCCTGACTTGAGGACTGGGCTCATGCTGAGGGTCACAATGTGAGTTTGTGACCAATATGGCCTGCGAGCATGGGCGGGGCCTTATGGGCCACACTGGTTTCAACTACACTGGATTTGGACAACATGCCAATCACAAGGTCTCTTGCCATGGGGAAGGTGTTCTGATTTCTGCATCATTTTCAACCCTGGGCAGTGGTTGGAGATAAGGTCTAGGTTCTGAAGCCTGAAAAATCGCAGTTGGGAAGAGATGACGACCTAAGGCCATGGTGGGTCTCATACGCTCAGTGTGCATTCATCTGCCTGGGTTTTGGTCAGGAGGTTCTAGCTCAGGGTGTGTCAGACAGTGCATTAGTGACCAGGTTAGACTATATAATTTGGGTACAGTCGAGTGCCGTGTAGGTTTATCCCCCTTTTAGGTTCCTGGGCAGCTCATTAGGCAAGATGTTTTTTCTAGAGGGCAGGCAGAGTGCTGCATTGTGGGTCCGGAATTGCCAAACTTGAGAGCTTCTGGCCAGGAGTGTGAGGACAGAAGTCTGAGAACACAAGCTAGACTTGGGCTTCAGGCCGAGGGCACGGCATGTACCCCCTGCAGATCGGATCCAATATCTCAAGCATCTGAAGCCAAGGCGAGGATCAGACGTTGGCTCAGGTTGGAGTTTCTGTGCATGCCTGCCCCTTCATGAACGGAGAGGAATCTCAAGGCCATGGAGGTTTTCCCACGTTGGGAGTTTATGGATGCCCTCTTCAAGGATTCCTTCTGTGGGACAATTGAGACCTGTTGGGCAGCTCCAGGACATCCCATATGGAATGACTCCAGAGCACCGTTGGAGGATGGATGCCAGGGAAGCCCGCCTCGCATTACAATTGTCTCCTAGCAACAATAGCGTTGAGATCGGTGGCTCTGTGGGAGCAACCGAGGGGGCTGATTTGAAATGGATTTTCCTGAGGATGGGGCCTAATGTGTGTTGTGTCCATGAGGGCCTTGGATTAGGGCGGTGGCACCGGGACCCTGAAGTATTCTCCTAAGCTTTTGACATAGCTCCCATGCAAAAGTTTCCTTGTGGAGACGAGATTTTTTCTGATGGGTGCCTCAGGAAACCCCTTATGCTGGTATTGGAATCCAGGCTTTTGAGGACACATGCCTGTAAACCAAAGCAATGGACCCGATTATGGCCTAGGGTCCTGTCTGGTTCAATCTTCTTCTCTGGGGTTCTCCATCTATGGAATGAGTGGAGGTAGATGATCACCTGGTGTCAGACCGGCCTGTTTGTCCCCGGAGACATACACTATTGGGAGGGCCTCGGGGACTTTGGAGGGTTCTCCTAATTTGTACGATTTGGGACAATGGAATGGGCAGAATTCCCATGGATTGGGTAGGCACAGTACTAATGTGTGGCTCCTGGCGCCCCAGCCTGGAGGGTGTGTGGCCCAGGACTTTGAGGACAGAAGATTGAAAACAGAAACTCAGCTTAGGTTTGGGGACGTAGGTATGGCAGGCGTAATCTACAAACCATGTGAAGAACTCTTCAGGATATGAAGAAAGAGCGAGTCTGAGGTACTTGCTCAGGCTTTTGTCTTTGGATTTTGTATCAATGATGGCCGTGGAATTTGGGGAGGCCTCATGGCCCATGGACGAATCTTCCTCTCTGTGGATTTGGCCCAGTCCCAATTGTTTTTCGTCAATCTGTGGAATGGGAGGTCTCCTTTCAGGTTTATTACCTCAGGTGTCCGAACATAAGAGGAATTCCAAAACAGAGCGCTGGGGAAGAGTGAAGGGACAACCCAAACTATGTTTAAAAATTGGGGCCTAGGGGCATGGCACGCCCAATATGCTGTCTCTTCATCCAGCCACTGAGAGGCCGTACTTGAGGACTGGGCTCAGGCTGAGGGTCACAATGTGTGTTTGTGACCAATGTGGTTTTGCGAGCATGGGCGGGGCCTCATGGGCCACACTGGTTTCAACTACACTGGACTTTGGACAACTTGCCAATCACAAGGTCTCTAACCATGGGAAAAGTGTTCTGATTTCTGCATCATTTTCAACCATGGGCTGTGGTTGGAGATAAGGCCTAGGTTCTGAAGCCCGAAAAACCGCTGTTGGGAAGAGATGACCACCTAAGGGCATGGCGGGTCTGATGTGCTCAGTGTGTGGTCAGCTGCCTGGATGTTGATCTGGAGGTTCAGGCTCAGGTTGTGTCAGAGAGTGCATTAGAGCTCAGGTTAGACTATATAATTTGGGTACAGTCGAGTGCCGTGTAGGTTTATCCACATTTGAGGTGCCTGGGCAGCTCATTAGGCAAGATATTTTTTCTAGAGTGCAGGCAGAGTGCTGCATTGTGGGTCCGGAATTGCCAAACTTGCGGTCTTCTCGGCCAGGAGTGTGAGGACAAAAGTTTGAGAACACAAGTTGACTTGGACATCAGGCCGAGGGCGCGGCAGGT